>NC_044980.1:9405193-9713846 GCF_008728515.1 Papio anubis
GTAAAGATGGCGGTTTTCTTCAAATTAACCTATAAATTCAATGCAATTACAGTAAAAATTCCAAATGAATTTTCATGTTAAAACTAATAAAAAGAGGTAAGAAACAAGAATAGCCACGATAACTGGAAGAAAATGGAGCAGGAGAAATTAATTTACCAAACAATAAAACCTATTAAAACAGTATGGTATTGCTGGATAGATGAATACATCAATAGAACAGACCAAAGACTCTAGAACCAGACTCATGTATATTCATCCAGTCATCCACAGAATGTTTATTGAGGCACCACTCTGTGACAAACACTGTCGAAGGTTCTGGGGAAACAGCAAAGCATGAAACAAATAAAAATCCCTGACCTCAGGAATCATACAGTCTAGTGGGATGAAATATACAGAAACAATGTGCTTTTCAGATGGTAATCAATGCTAAGAAGAAAAACAGAGCAGAGAAGGAAAGAAGACAATCTTGGATTGAGGGTGTGGGTTGCAATTTACAACGGTGTATTGGGGAACAGCTTGTTGGAAAGGCACCATTGGGCAAAGGAGGCGACGGGTGGTGCCCTGCACATATCTGGAGGAAGAGTGGTCGAGGCAGAACAAACAGCAAGTGCCAAAGGCCCTGAGGTAGAAGCACGTCTGACATGTCTGATGAACAGCAAGACCAGTGTGGCTGGAACAGAAAGAGCCAGGGGAGAGAGAAGCAGGGAATAGTGTGAGTTCCCAGAGCCTTACTGGAAGAATTCAGTTTTTCCTCAGTGTGAGACAGAAGCCACTGGAGAATTTTGGGGAAGTGAGTGGCTTTATTTGAGTTGATTAAAAGTATCATTGGCCTGACACGGTGGCTCAAGCCTGTAATCTCAATACTTTTGGAGGCTGAGGTGGGAGGATTGTTTGAGACCAGCCTGAACAACATAGCAAGACCCCATGTCTGCCAAAAAAAATCAAAAGTTAACTGGGCATGGTGACACATGCCTGTATTCCCAGCTACACGGGAGGCTGAGGTAGGGGGATCCCTTGAGCCTGGGAGGTCAAGGCTGCAGTGAGTCACGATTATGTCATGGCACTCCAGCCTAGATGACACAGAGAGATCCTGTCTCAAAAAAAAAAAAAAAAAAAAAAAGTATCATTGAAGATGCTGTTTTAAGAAGAGATCATCAAGTAGCAAAGGAAGAAAAGAAAGTCCAGTTGGATAGCTCCAGCAACAATCCAGCCAAGAGATGAAGCAGCTCACACCAGGATGGTGATGGTGAGAGGGAGGGAATGGTCAAGTGTGGGCAGATTTTACAGGCAGAGCCACTCAGTTCTGCGGACAGATTGTTTGTGTGGGGACATCAGACAAAAGGAGGAGTCAGTGATGATTACAAGGGTTCCTGCCTAAGCAACCGGAGGGTGGAGTGTGTTTAAATGAGAAGGGATGCGGGAAGAGCTGGTTTGAGGAGATAAGGACTTCAGTTTGGGGCATATTAAGGCTCAGGTATCTATTACACATCCCAGAGAAAAGCTGGGTGACACGATAGAGGTTCAAGGGCCAGGGGCCCAAGCTGAAATGACAACTTTGAGAGTGATGTGAGTATACGGCTGACCCTCATTATTTGCAGATTCTGTATTCATGAACTCATCTACTTGCTGATTGTTTTTTGTTTTTTGTTTTTTTTTTTGAGACAGAGCCTCACTCTGGTTGCCCAGGCTGGAGTGTAGTGGCGTGATCTCGGCTCATTGCAACCTCCACCTTCTGGGTTCAAGTGATTCTCCTGTGTCAAGTGATTCTCCTCCCTAGTTGCTGGGAAAACAGGCGCCCGCCACCATGCCTGGCTAATTTTTGTTTGTTTGTTTGTTTGTTTTTGAGACAGAATCTGGCTCTGTCGCCCAGGCTGGAGTGCAGTGGCGTGATCTCGGCTCACTGCAACCTCCACCTTCTGGGTTCAAGTGATTCTCCTGCGTCAGCCTCCCTAGTTGCTAGGAAAACAGGCGCCTGCCACCATGCCTGGCTAATTTTTGTATTTTTTTTTCTTTTTTTGAGACGGAGTCTGGCTCTGTCGCCCAGGCTGGAGTGCAGTGGCGCAATCTTGGCTCACTGCAAGCTCTGCCTCCCAGGTTCACGCCATTCACCTGCCTCAGCCTCCAGAGTAGCTGGGACTACAGGCGCCCGCCACCATGCCCGGCTAGTTTTTTGTATTTTTAGTAGAGATGGGGTTTCACCATGTTAGCCAGGATGGTCTCGATCTCCTGACCTCGTGATCCACCCACCTCAGCCTCCCAAAGTGCTGAGATAACAGGCGTGAGCCACCGCGCCCAGCCAATTTTTGTATTTTTAATGGAGGCGGGGTTTCACCATGTTGGCCAGGCTGGTCTCAAACTCCTGACCTCGGATGATCCTGCCCACCTCAGCCTCCCAAAGTGCTGGGATTACAGATGTGAGCCACTGTGCCCGGCCATACCTCTGAGTGTATTTTGTAACCCCTCCATCATTCATGGACATTCAAAAAATGTGAACTGTCGATGTCCACATTCCCAGCTGAGGACACACAGGGTGCAATAGACTGAATGTGTCCCCAAAAAGTCAGATGTTGAAACCCTGATTCCAATGGAATGATATTTGGAGGTGGGGTCTTTGAGAGGCAAGTAGTTCACAAGTGCAGAGTCCTCAAGAATGGGTTGAAGGCCTCAGAGGAGCCCAGGGGGCTGGCTTGCCTTCTTTCTGCTGGGTGAGAATACAGCCAGAAGATGACCATCTGCAAACCAGAAACAGGCGCTCAGCAGACACTGGATCTGCCAGCGCCTCGATCTTGGACTTCCCAGCCTCCAGAACTGTGAGAAATGTTTGTTGTTGAAGCCACGTTTCTTAGAGCAGTCCAAGTGCCCACAACACTTTGCTTCTCATTTCAGCTCTCACAGTATAAACAAGTGTCCTTTGCATGGTCTTAGTGCACATTTTTGTGCTTTTTGAGGGGTTGATTTTGCCGTTTAAAAGGGCCCCGCACTTAGGGCTCACATGCTGTCTAGTGTTGCTAAGCACGGGAAGGCTGTGATGTGCCTTATGGGGAAAATGCGTGTATTGGAGAAGCGTTTTTTCAGGCACGAGTTACAGACCTGTTGGCCATGAGCTCCCTGTCAATGAGTCAACAATATATATTAGAATGGTGTCTTCCCCAAAAACACACATAAAACCAGGCTGATGTGTGGGTCAACTGAGGAAACTGCTGTGACCAGGCCACAGTTTTACAGAAAGCTAACCTGTATTTTCCCCAGGAGCAATGGTTTAGGATTTGCTAACTCAGTGTCTGTAGTGACTTTACTACTACAAATACCAAGAATGACTGTATGTAGGTTTGGTTTGTTTGTCTGTTTGAGATACAGTCTCACTCTGTCCCCTAAGCTGGAGTGCGGTGGCACAATCTCGGCTCACAACAACCTCCACCTACCGGGTTCAAGCAATTCTCCTGCCTCAGCCTCCCGAGTAGCTGGTACTACAGGCAAGCACCACCATACCTGGCTAATTTTTGTCTTTTTGGTCGAGATGGGGTTTCGCCATGTTGGCCAGGCTACTCTCAAACTCCTGACCTCAGGTGATCCACTGCTCCGGGCCTGTAGGTGATATTTAAACTTTAAGAATGAATGACATCCTTCAGGGAATACTGGTGGATGAATAAAAGAGAAATCGAGAAGACTGAGCCCTGGGGTCCTTCAACACAAACATTCAGGCAGATCAGAAGGAACCAGCAAGTGAGGACTGAGCCTGAGAAGGAACAGCCAGTGATGGGGGAGGAAGACCCCAAGTGTGGTGTCCTGGACCCAAGTGAAGAACGGGTATCGAGGAGAGAGCAACGAATGGTGAGAGTTGCCTTTGGCAAAGTGAAGGTCATTGGTGACCTCCACAAGGACAGGCTTGGACGAAAGCATGGGTGACAGCATAATCATAGTGGGCTTAAAAGAGACTGAGAGGAGACTGGGCACGGTGGCTCATGCCTGTAATCCCAGCACTTTAAGAGGCCAAGGTGAGCGGGCTGCTTGAGGCCTGGAGTTCAAAACCAGCCTGGCCAACACAGTAAAACCCCGTTTCTACTAAAAATACAAAAATTAGCCAGGCGTGGTGGCACATGCCTATAATCCCAGCTACTTGGGAGGCTGAGGCAGGAGAACTGCTTGAACCCGGGAGGCAGAAGTTGCAGTGAGCTGAGATCACACCATTGCACTCCAGCCTGGGCAACAGAGCGAGACTCCATCTCAAAAAAAAAAAAAAGAGAGAGAGAGAGAGAATGAGAGAGGAGAGAACTAAAGACAGTGAACATAGAAAACTCTTAGAAGACTTCCGACAAAAAAAAGGAGCAAAGAGGCCAGCCGTGGTGGCTCACGCCTATAATCCCAGCACTTTGGGAGACAGAGGCAAGTGGATCACTTCAAGTCAGGAGTTCAAGACCAGCCTGACCAGCATGGGGAAAACCCGTCTCTACTAAAAATACAAAAATTAGCCAGGCGCGATGGCAGATGCCTGTAATCCCAGCTACTTGGGAGGCTGAGGCAGAAGAATCGCTTGAACCCAGGAGGCAGAGGTTGCAGTGAGCTGAGATCGCACCATTGCACTCCAGCCTGGGCAACAAGATCTAAACTCCGTCTCAAAAAAAAAAAAAAAAAAAAAAAGACCAAAGAGACTGTGCAAAAGACAGAAGGAAGATACAGTGATGAGCCTTTTTTTTTTTTAAGTGGAAGAAATCTCAGCCTATTTGTATGTGGATGAGAATGATACCACAGAGAGGAAAACAAACAAATCACAACCAGTGACCCAGGGTGAGAGGAAACTGGAGAGCAGGAAGGGAGGTTCTGGTGCATAGCGGAGGAGCTGCCTTCTTTGGCAGTGTGGACAGTCCTCACGCGCCCAAGCCAGGCTGAGGACGTGGACACAGACACAGGTGGTGGTGGGTGTGGGGCGGGAGAGTGTGAATGCTCCCTGTTGGCATCTGTTTGCTCACAGAACTGAGAAGCAGAGTCAGCAGCTCAGGGTGAGAGGCAGGAGGAGGGCTGGGGAGAGGATAAGCAGGAAAACGGGGGACCAGGGAGAAGTACTGTGGTCGGGGAAACGTATGGCTGTTTCCTCCAGCCAGGTCCAGCAGCGGGAACATGCGCAGAGCAGGCACAGAGCAGGCAGAGAGAGGGGGTCAGATACAATGGGGCTCTGTAGTCATGAGAGGGGGCAGCAGGGACCTGTCGGGGCAGGAGGCACTGGCCATCAATGGGGCAAGGCTGCAGCACTGAGCTACCCAGGTGAGAAAACAAACCACCACGGATCCCCACCTACCCCAGTGTGCGAGCATATCAGATGGCTAGAAATCTAAGTAGGAAAGGCAAACTTCAGCGATCAGAGGGAAATACTGAATACTTTCTTCTTGTACTTTGGAGTAATGAAGAATTTCTTAAATTTGACCCAAAAAGAAAAAAAAAAACCCATAAAGGATTAGAAATCCCATTTCATGGCTGGGCGCGGTGGCTCACGCCTGTAATCTCAGAACTTTGGGAGGCTGAGGCGGGTGGATCATGAGGTCAGGAGATCCAGACCATCCTGGCTAACACGGTGAAACCCCGTCTCTACTAACAATAGAAAAATTAGCGGGGCGTGGTGGCGGGCGCCTGTAGTCCCAGCTTCTCGGGAGGCTGAGGCAGGAGAATGGCATGAACCTGGGAGACGGAGCTTGCAGTGAGCCGAGATCACGCCACTGCACTCCAGCCTGGGTGACAGAGCAAGACTCTGTCTCAAAAAAAAAAAAAAAAGAAGAAGAAATCCCATTTCATGGTAACCAATTTTTTTTGTTTTTTTTTAAGGGAAGACAACTGAAGAAAACTGAATACTAAGTGGATATTTGATGATATTGCAAATTATTGTGAATTTAGGCAAGGAAAGATGATGGCATTGCAACCATGTGTTTCTGAGTCCTTGTCTTTCACAGATGCATCACCATATCATGATATACACACAGATGACATGACCAGAGGTCTGGGATTTACTTCAGAATAGCCCCCTTTTGGGCTGAACACGGTGGCTTACACCTGTAATCCCAGCACTTTGGGAGGCCAAGGCTGGTGGATCACCTGAGGTCAGGAGTTCGAGACCAGCCTGGTCAACATGGTGAAACCCCGTTTCTACTAAAAATACAAAAATTAGCCAGGCATGGTGGTGAGCGCCTATAATCCCAGCTCCTCGGGAGGCTGAGGCATGAGAATCGCTTGAATCCAGGAGGCAAAGGTTGCAGTGAGACGAAATCGCGCCACTGCACTCCAGCCTGGGCGAAAGAGCAAGACTCCATTTCAAAAAACAAACAAATAAAAACCCAAAATAGCTCCGTGTGGGGTAGGGTGGACAAGGTGTCCATGTGCTGATGGTGGTGCAGCTGGAGTGTCTTCTGTACTAATCTCTCTACTTTTATATATGCCTGAGATTTTCCATGACTAAAAGCTTTTAAAATTGCATTAATAAGATAGCAACTAAGATGAAAGATTAATAAGATAATGATTAACATTAATATTAAGATAAAAGTATCCATAAACAAAGTGAGAAAACAAGATAGACTAGGAGAAGGTATTATTATAGGAACAGAGGACTTCGTGTCTAGATAAAATATATAAAGAATTATTGCCGGGCGCGGTGGCTCAAGCCTGTAATCCCAGCACTTTGGGAGGCCGAGACAGGCGGATCACGAGGTCAGAAGATCGAGACCATCCTGGCTAACACAGTGAAACCCCGTCTCTACTAAAAAATACAAAAAAACTAGCCGGGCAAGGTGACGGGCGCCCGTAGTCCCAGCTACTCGGGAGGCTGAGGCAGGAGAATGGCGTGAACCCGGGAGGCGGAGCTTGCAGTGAGCGGAGATCTGGCCACTGCACTCCAGCCTGGGCGACAGAGCGAGACTCCATCTCAAAAAAAAAAAGAATTCTTATAAGTCACCAAGAAAAAGACAACGCAATAGAAAAATTCATACGAACGGGCAATTTACAAAAAAGTATACCTGAATGGCCCATAAACATATGAAGAGATATTCAACTTCACTGTACTTACGGAAATTACAATAAAAACAAGAATGAAGTACTGTTTTCCATCTTGCAGATTGCGAAAGTCTGTTAACACACAGAGATGATGGTACACTTGTAGGGAAATGGGAGGGCACGTGAAATGATTCAAACCCTGGAAGCTGTCTGGCAAGGTCTAGCAAAGTTAAAGAAGCAGATGCCCCGCACACCAGATATCCCACCACTAGATGTTTCCCTAGAGAAATTCATGTCACATGTGGTGGGACACGCTGGCTCATGCCTGTAATCCCAGCACTTTGGGAGGCCAAGGCAGAGGGACCACTTGAGCCCAAGAGTTTGAGAGCATCCTGGGCAACATGGTAAAATCCCATCTCTACAAAAAAAAAAAAAAGGAAAAATTAGCCAGGCATGGTGGTGTGCACCTGTGGTTCCAGCTACTCAGGAGGCTGAGGTGGGAGGATTGCTTGAGCCCAGGAGGTCAAGATTGCACCACTACACTCCATCCTTGGTGTTAAGAGTGAGACCCTATCTCAAAAAAAAAAAAAAGAGAGAGAGAGAGAGAGAAAAAATTTGCACGTGCCCACACAGGCACGTGCAGTGATTATGGAAAAATGTTCTTGGCACCACTAATATGATGACAACACCTGGAACCAATCTAATTGACCACCAACAGGAGAGTGAATAAACTGTAATTTATTGATTGATGTGGGTTGAATTGTGTTCCCCCAAAATACATGTTTAAGTCCTATCCCCTACTCCCTTTGCATGTGACCTTAACTAGACACAGGGTCCTTGCAGATGTCCTGTAGTTAAGATGAGGTCATATTGGAGTACAGTAGACCATAAATCCAATGACTGGTGTCCATCTAAGAAGGCGATGATGTGGACAAAGACACAACGGACACACAGAAGAGAAAGCCGCATGAAGATGGAGGTGGAGACGGGAAGGATGCACCTGCAAGCCAAGGATTGCTGGCCCCCACCAGATGTTGGAATAGGCAAGGAAAGGTTCTCCTCTACAGGTTTCAGAAAGAGCAGAGCCCTGCTGGACACTTTCAATTTGGACTCCTGGCCTCTAGAACTATGAGGTACTTTGTTGCTTTAAGTCACCCAGTATCTGGTAATGTTATGGCAGCCCTAGAAAACAAATACATTCATAAAAAGAATATTACACAACAGTTTAATGAACAGGCTGCACCTGTAATTTATCAATACAATAAATCTCCAGGCCCACATGGTGGCTCATGTCTGTGATCCCAGCACTTTGGGAGGTCGAGGCATGGTCATAGCCAGAGGCCAGGAGTATGAGACCAACCTGAGCAACATAGGGAGACCCCATCTCTACAAAAAAATTTTTTTAATTAGCCGGGCGTGGTGGCGTGCACCCGTAGTCCCAGCTACTCAGAAGACTGAGAGGAGGATCACTTGAACCCAGGAATTCAAGGCTGCAGTAAGCTATGATCATGCCACTACACTCCAGTCTGGGCAACACAGAGAGACCTTGTCTCTAAAAATAAAAATACAAAACTTAAAAAAATCTCAAAAACATAATACGTAAAAAGACATAGCATTTTGATACTAAACAACAGCCAAAAAACATACATTTTGATGCTAAATAAAAAACAACCAAAAAATATACATTTTACTAATGAACATACTGTAGGAAAAGTATCACGCATAGGAATGAATTATCACCGTTAGGACAATGGTTACTGGGATGAGAGGGGAGAAAAAAATGGAGATTGTGGGCTTTATTATATTTTCTTTCCTTAAAAAGTTTTGATTTGAAGTATATAGGGCAAAATGGTACTATCTTTTAAATATGGGTGATGTGAAAGGGTGGCTGTTATATAATTTCCTTCACATTACTGAATATTCTTAGTGTTTCATAATTAGAAATAAAGTAATTAGATTTTGAGAAGAAAGAAATTAATAACTAGTTATCCAGTCAAGGACAACTGGACTCTAGTTTTATTGGTTTGGTTTTCATAAGCTACATTATAGAACTATAATTAGTAAGACAAATAATTCAACATTGTTATTTGACACCGTTTCAGAAAAACTCTCAAGCCATGTTTCCCTCTGCTCTCACAATACAACGATCATCAACACGATGACCAAATGTAAGGGGGTGGGGCAGGGGGTGGTGAGGGCTCAGATCCCAAGACTGCCCCACCCCTCAGACACAAGCAGCAAGTCCAGGCCTGTAGAGTTTTCTTTTTTCTTTTTCTTTTTGCTGGAGGGCAGTGCACGATCTCTGCTCACTGCAAACTCCGCCTCCCGGGTTCAAGCGATTCTCCTGCCTCAGCCTCCCAAGTAGCTGCGACTACAGGCGCCTGCCACCACACCCGGCTAATTTTTATACTTTTAGTAGAGACAGGGTTTCACTATGTTGGCCAGGCTGGTCTGGGCTGACTTCTTATCTGAGCTGTTTGTTCTATGAGGATCCAGGGATCACAGAAAATCCTGGCCATTCCAGGAAGCCTCTAATCTGAATGTTTTTACTTTATTTTCAGTTGACATCCATTTTGCAAAAGGAATGCTTACAGGCAGGTGAGCAGCCCTCCACACTGATCCTGCAAGGTTATTCTCCTGCAGGAGAGGCCCGTGTGTGGTGCCTGTCGAAGGCTGGACTCCTGCCCAGACCCTCCACAAGGGCACAGCAGCCAGGCCACGCCTTGTGCCAAAGGCCAAGTTTACAATGGGCAGGGCGAACAGTTTCTACCCTGGCAAGTCTCAGGGAACATACCCTTGACCCTCAACTAACTGTACTATATTTTCTGTATATACCTTTCAGGATTTTAGCTTCCTCCCGCAGATGCACTGTAAACCAAAAATAAAATTCCAAGCCTCCCAACTAACTGAATGGACCTCTCCTCTTGGCCAAGGGGATTCTAAAGAAACCCATAAAACTAATTTAGGCCATGACAGGAAGGAGGGGCTGGGCTCAGTGGCTCATGCCTGTAATTCCAGCACACTGGAAGGCCGATCTCTACAAAACCCCATCTCTACCCAAAAAAAAAAAAAAATTAGAAAATTAGCCAGGCTTGGTGGCACACACCTGTGGTCCCAGCCTTTTAGGAGGTTGAGCTAGGAGGATCACTTGGGCCCAGGAGGTCAAGACTGCAGTGAGTCAATGATCATGCCACTGCTCTCCAGCCTGGGGGACACAATGAAACCCTGTTCCAAAAATATTAACTAATTATTTTAAAAATTTGTAGCCCCTCCTATAGCTTATTGAATCTGTGTATTTGGCCACACCGTTCAGCACAGATCCGTGTACTATTCTTCCCACACTGGAAGGTCTGTTTCCAGCTTCTGGCCAGAGACTACCCTTCCCAGCCTGTCAGAATGGCCGCCTTGCAGGCTGCAACACTTTATGAGAAATAAAGCTCTCTTTTGCCAAATTTATGAAACTCCCCATTCTTTAGTTGACAAAAGAAACGTTGAGATGAATTGCAAACGAAGACAAGTGCAGTGGCTCACACCTGTAATCCCAGTACTTTGGGAGGCTGAGGCAAGAGGATTGCTTGAGACTGCGAGTTAGAGACCAGCCTAGGCAACATGTCTCTCTTTTTTTTTTTTTTTTTTTAACTTTTCTCCACAGGAGGGGAAAGAGTCCATTACTTCCGCATGGAGACAAGACAGAATTTACAAATCTATCAGATCTGCCACTTATCCCTAAAAATGGCTCCAGTACAATGAACGAAGCTGGAATTAGACAGCTTCATGCAGAGGGTGTGCTATAGACATGGGTACTTTTCCACTGAGGCACAAAATTTATTTTACATATGATGAGGTGCTTTATTGTGAGTAAGAAGGTTTCCTTTTCCTCCTGTGCTGGGGCAGGACTGTGTTGTCTGAGATGCATGACAGAGTCCTCGTTACACATGTGTCAATAAAGGCTTTTCTGCATCATGGCAGATGTGTTTGGGGCCATCTTCTGGTCATCCCCAGGTCACAGGTCAGTTCTGTGGTCTCCACTGGTGAGGTCTCTGGAAATCAGGACGCTCTTCCTAGCTCTGGGGAGTGCCCTGCAGGACACCCTGGGGGCCATGCTCTTTGGCAATATCCACCCTGGCCACCAGCACGAATGCACGATTCCCCATACACATTGCTGCAAGGTGCTGCATATGTGTGAATGACTTCTATGTGATGGTACACACAGGAGAGGAGCATATGAAATTGGAATTTGCAGATCAAATACTCAACAGTGATCCCCATGGGTTTTCATGAGTAATTTTCCAGAAGGACTTGCTTGTGTGAGGCAAAGCTGGAAGGGCCACAAGAGTCACTCTGTAGGGGTGAAGGAGACTCACTCTGCCTCACACAAGCACGTGCCTTTTACACATTAAAACCCATGGGGATCACTGGTGTTTTTTTGTTTTGTTTTGTTTGAGACGGAGTCTCGCTCTGTTGCCCAGGCTGGAGTGCAATGGTGCAATCTCTGCTCACTGCAACCTCTGCCCCACTGATTTAAGCAATTTTCCTGCCACAGCCTCCTGAGTAGCTGGGATTACAGGCACATGCCACCACGCCTGGCTAATTTTTGTATTTTAGTAGGGACGGGGATTCAGCATGTTGGCCAGGCTGGTCTCAGACTCCTGACCTCAGGATTCATCTGCCTCGGCCTCCCATAGCGCTAGGACTACAGGTGTGAGCCACCGCACCTGGCCTTACAGTTGAGTATTTGATCTGCAAATTCCAAGGGTATGCTCTCCTGCGCGTACCTTCACGAGGCATTCCTTTACTCCATATACATTTCCACTTCTTGACTTCTTTTTTGAACCAGTTACAACATCTGCCTATTTCTCTCTTTAATGAATAAAATAAAATATTTACCACTTTTATATCTGTATAAAAGTCATGATTTCACCTTTGGCTGAAAATTATCTTTTAACAATGTAACCAAACATTCCCTCACACTGGCAGTCAGAGAGATGAGAGACAGGTGGTTAAGTATGGTGGGGGTGTAGTTTTCCTGATTTCATGTCCTAAGGATTCAAATAACTCACAAGTCAGACTTCCAGGCACAACACAGTTCTCCAACAGAAATAGAGAAAACAGATCTTGACAAGCAAAGCGGACTGGTGCAGTTGGGATTATAACAAGCAGGGAAGTCTAGGAATACATCTCCAGCCTCCTGGGAGAGCCGGAGCCTCGAGGGGGCGGAGAGGAGGAGGAGGGAGGCCTGGGGGAAGAGAGGTCTGCAAAGTCGGGAAAGGGAAGGCCAGGAGGGAGCGAGGTGCAGTGGGGAGGAGAGGAGAGAAGGGAGGAATACATTTCTGGAAGCTTTAGAAATTGAGAAATCGAAACCACGTGGAAGTGAATCCAGGGCTCAGGGTTACAGAGGACCCCAAGACAACACAGGAAGGTGGGGTCTAATGTGAAGGGCAGGTTTCTCCTTTACTGGTTAAACACTGTAGGAACATGGCAAGTGATTTTCAATCTTGCAGCAGGGAAGGCAGGGCCAGTACTTATCCTTAGATGATTATATAAACATCAAACTTCTCCAAATATTTATTTTTCAGCAGTCATCCTTGTATTTTCCAAGTGTGTATGGTTGAGAGAGCAGGAATTAGGAAGCTACCTGGATGAGCACACATTGGCCCTCTTGGACATGCTAACGACGCCCCTGCAGTCTGCTTTTTCTCTGGTGTTCCCAGGCCTGGATAGGATTCCCCGGATAGCGACGAGGCTCATTACTAACCACTTTATTTTAAATGGGCTTTGAAAACAACAGGTGGCATCTTCCATCAGCAAGTGGACATAAATCTCACTGCCCAGTGTTTCCAAAGCCTGCCCGACCCACATGGCTGTGGGGTGTAAACTGTCCAGTCGTTCTTGGCAACACCTACCCAGCATTTAGGATGTCCCACTCTTAGACCCATAGACCCAGCACCTCTCTTCTTAATACTCCCTAAGGAAAAGCTGTCGAATGTGGATACTGATTTCGATGCAAATATGCTCAGTTTTTTTTTTTTCACAGTTTCATATTAGTAAAAACGCTAGAACCAGAATGTCTCACTGCAGGAAGAGAGTTACAAGGAGTATTTAACGGCATGGAGGAAAGGTTCCTCCGTGCTAAACGGCCAAAACGAACGCAAGTTTGCATACGGTGTGATTTCCACTACGTCCTTAAAATGCATGGCGAAACACCTACGGGAAAATACCAAAATGTAAACAGCGGCTGCTTCGGACGCGTGGGATCGTGGGGGCTGCTGTTCTGCAAGGACAACGTATCACTTTTATGAAAGTCAGCTTCTGAAAACGGATTATGGGAAGTTCCTTACCCGTGCACGCGGCAAAGACCTTCTTTGCCACAGTTAGAACACACGCGCGAGTTCAAAGGAGCGGGGCCCGGGCTTATGTGCCCCGGGGACGCGCACGTACCTTGTCTCGCGGCCTAAGACTGCGCTGCACCGCGCGGAGGCCGAACTCAGAGGAGCGGGCGCGGCGCCGGGCGGGGACGCGAGAGGGACGTGGACGCGGCGACCGAGGACGCGGGGATCCCTGCGGGACCAGTGGCTCCACCCGGAGTCGTAGCCTCCTGGGAGAGCCAGAGCCCGGAGGGGGCGGAGAGGAGGAGGAGGGAGGCCTGGGGGAAGAGAGGTCTGCAAAGTCGGAAAAGGGAAAGAAGGCCAGGAGGGAGGGAGGCGCAGAGGGGAGGAGAGGAGAGAGGGGAGGGAGGAAAGTAAGGGGAGGGGAAGAAGTGGGGTGATTGGAGGCTGGGGGAGGGAGAAAGAGGGAGGGAGAGATGGGAGAGGCTCCAAGGTAAAGAAATGTGCAGGGAGAGGGCGTGGGAGGAGGGGAACCACAGAGCGCAAGGGAAAAGAGAATCAGGAAGCCTTGAGGGAGGAGGCAGGGAGGCCAGGAGAAGGAAGACAGCCAGCCTTCTGTGAGATTTCCGTGCATGCCTGGCTTCTAACACAAGTAACTTCCGTTGTAAATAAAAATTAAGCTATTTTTTGTTTATTTTATTATTTTATTTTACAGATAGGGTCTTATTCTGTCACCCAGGCTGGAGTGCAGTGACACAATCATAGATCACTGGAGCTTCGAACTCCTGGCTTCAAGTGATCCTCCCCTCTCAGCCTCCTAAAGTGCTGGGATTACACGTGTGAGCCACCATGTCCAGCCACATTTCTTTTTTTTTTTTTTTGAGGTGGAGTCTAACTCTGTTGCCGAGGCTGTAGTCACTCAGGCTGGAGTGCAGTGGCACGATCTCAACCTCAACCTCACTGCAACCTCCACCTCCTGGATTCAAGTGATTCTCCTGCCTCAGCCTCCCCAGTAGCTGGGATTATAGGCATGCACCACCACGCCCAGCTAATTTTGTGTTTTCAGTGGAGATGGAGTTTTACCGTGTTGGCCAGGCTGGTCTCGAACTCCTGACCTCAAGTGTTCCACCTGCTTTGGCCTCCCAGAGTGCTGAGATTACAGGCGTGAGCCACTGTGCCTGGCCCTAGCCCCAAATGAAGCCTTTAAAAAAAAAAAAAAATTGAGTACACGTTTCATACTTGCCTCCTCCTTCGTATTTTCTCTGGTCATCTGACCAAGGTTATGATAACAGCTTCAACTTGGCTGCAGAAGCACACCCCTGTGGCTCACCCAAACTGGAAACGCACAGGAAAAGGGAATTCTAGGAATATAGCTCAGAATTGAGACACGATTCTGGACAAACAGGCACATTACCAAACCATTGCACCATGGTGGCCGCACTTCCTGCCCTCCCCACTGCAAAGGTTTTGTTATGGACAGAATGTTTGCGTCCCCTCCGAAATTTGTATGTTGAAATCCTAACCCCCAGTATGGTGGTATTTGAAGGCGGGGCCTTTGGGAGACGCTTAGGTCATGAGGGTGGAGCCCCCAAGAATGAGATTTGTGCCATTACAAAAAGAGGCAAGGGAGCTTGCTTCCTCATCTGTATGTCAGGAAGAGGACACTCACCAAGAACCCAATCCTGTTGGCCCATCCCAGACTTCCACCTTCCAGAACTGTAAGAAATAAATGTTGTTTCAGCTACCCAAGTCTATCTATGGTGTTTTTGTTGTTGTTGTTGTTTTTGAGACAGGGTCTCGCTCTGTCACCCAGGCTGGAGTGCAGTGGCGCCATCTCGGTTTACTGCAACCTCTGCCTCTTGGGTTCAAACAATTCTCCTGCCTCAGCCTCCCAAGTAGCTGGGATTACAGGTGTGTACCACCATGCCCACCTACTTTTTGTATTTTTAGTAGAGACAGGGTTTCACCATGTTGGTCAGGCTGGTCTCAAATTCCTGACCTCAGGTGATCTACTGGCCTCAGCCTCCCAAAGTGCTGGGATTACAGATGTGAGCCACCTTGCCCAGCCTGGTGTTTTTGTTATAGCGGCCCAAACGGACCAAAACAGTGTTTTCCTGCTAGAGATATATTAATTTCCTTTCAGCCAAGATCTTTCAAAACCCGGTCTGAAGCATCTGCAGTTGAATTATTTTACGGGCTTGGAATTTCTCTAAAATAATGGGTAGGGATTTTTTAAACACCAGAATAATTTAAAAAGTTATCAAAGTGTTATTACCCAGAACAAATTCAGGATCAACCCCAAAGAAAAAAATTTATTTACTTTTTTTGAGACAGGGTCTCACTCTGTCACCCAGACTGGAGGGCAGTGGGACGATCACGGCTCACTACAGCCTCTACTTCCCTGGGTTCAGGTGATCCTCCCACCTCAGCCTCCTAAGTAGGTGGAACTACAGGCATGTCACCCAGCTAAGTTTTTTTTTTTTTTTTTTGTGGAGACAGGCTTTCACCATGTTGCCCAGGCTGAAGAAAAATTATTGTTTCCATCCTACAATGTGCAAATTGCTTGTGACACCCAAAAGGACAATATTTCAACTTCACCAATTTTAGCGCCAAACTCCACGGAAAAATAATCACACAAGTGATTATTTAACCTGGGCTCTTAAAAAAATTGTTTCCTTCTTACAGAAACTCTTAGCGGAAATGAACACTAAGATTTCATGGAGTTCCCTATAAATTAAAGAGGTATGACTCAGCGTTTGCTGCTCATTACTCCTCCAAAGTTATTTTTATTTTTCATTCTTAAATAGGTAACTAAATTCCAGGGACAGAATGAGTCCAAGCTGAGTTAACAAACAGGGCAAGGTCAAAGTTAAACAAAATTGCTGACTCTGCTCAAACGCCTGTGATTTCACTGACTTTGAAGGCAAGGTCAGGAAAAGTATTCCTTGGAATTGCTCCTCTAAAGACACTTGGAGCAAAATCAGAAAAAGTGCTGCTGTGTTTCAGAACATCTCAAAATAATACCTGAGGGCAAACATATTCTATGTCATCTGTTACCATTTCCTGGCTGTGTTGCTGACTCAGCCTCCAGCTCTCCTCAGTGGAGCTGCAGGGAGTCCGCTGGGAAAGCGCTGAATCCTGTGCACAGGGCAGGCACTGCTGGTGAAGACAGGTGAGAGGCTGGGTAGCTGATTTCTAGAAGGTTCTTGAGCACCAGTCGGCCATCTTGTCATCCCCAGACAGAAAGCTTCAATTTGCTTTTTTTTTTTACTTTTTATTAATGAAAATGTACAAACATATAGAAAGGTAGAAAGAAGAATACAATTAACTCCCATATACCCCAGGCCTAAATATAATTATCTTTAGTATTTTACTAAACTTGCTTCATCAATTTTTTTTCAAAAGCATGGAAATTATAGACAACCTGACCTTTCACCCCTTAATAATTTTGCAGTAGTCAGCCTCCAAGATGACCCATAACGTGCCCTGCCTCTGAGAAATCACAACCCTATGGAGTCTCCCACACTTACCAGGGTTGGTCTGTGTGACCGATAGAATACAGACAGAGTGATGGTGTATTAGTTTGTTTTCATGCTGCCGATAAAGATATACCAGAGACTGGGCAATTTACAAAAGAAAGAGGTTTAATGGGCTTACGGTTCCACGCAACTGGGGAGGCCTCACAATCATGGTGGAAGGCGAGGAGGAGCAAGTGACATCTTACGTGGATGGTGGCAGGAAAAGAGAGCTTGTGCAGGGAAACTCCTTCCTATAATACGATCAGATCTTGTGAGAGTTATTCACTATCACGCCTGTAATCCCAGCACTTTGGGAGGCCAACGCGGCCAGATCACCTGAGGTCAGGAGTTTGAGACCAACCTGGCCAACGTGGTGAAACCCTATGTCTACTAAAAATACAAAAAATTAGCCAGGCATGTTGGTGAGCACCTGTAATCCCAGCTACTCAGGAGGCTGAGGCAGAAGAATCGCTTGAACCTGGGAAAGGGAAGTTGCAGTGAGCTGAGATTGCACCACTGCACTCCAGCCTGAGTAACTAGAGTGAAACTCCATCTAAAAAAATAAAAATAAAAATGAAAGGCCTGCCCCCATGATTCATTACTTCCCACTGGGTCCCTCCCACAACACATGGGAATTCAAGATGAGATTTGAGTGTGGACACAGCCAAACCATATCAAGACATACCAAGAGATGGTATGTCTCTTCCAACATTAGATTAGAGGACTCTGGGACTTCCACCTCTCTCTTCTGTCTCTCTCTCTCTCTCTCTTTCTGTGTGTGTGTCTGTGTGTCTGTGTCTGTGTGCGTGTGTCTAGCTAGCTATCTCAGATCACATGCTCTAGGGGAAGTCAGCTCCCAGCCATGCCTTGAGTAGCCTCTGGAGCAAAGAAATCTGTGACCCACAGCCATGTTCCTGGGCCATCCTGGACAAGAATCCTCCAGCCTCAGCCAAGTGTTAGACGCTATAACCCCATGGTAACCTCCTGAGAGACCCTGAGCCAGAACCTCCACCTAAGCCACTCCCAGACTCCTGAACCTCAAACTGTGCAAGATAATAATGTTTATTGTTGTGAGCTGCTAAGTTTTGAGCTAAATTGTTACACAGCAATTGTTAGTTCACACAGATGTTGATACCTGGAAGTGGGGTGCTACCATAATAGCACCTCATGTGTGATAGTGACTTTGGAACTGTGGCTTTGGATTATTGAGAGTGTTAGTGAAAGCCTTGATTTACCTGAAAAAAGCTGCTGGTAAAAGATTCAGGTCTTGACCGGGTGCAGTGGCTCACGCCTGTAATCCCAGCACTTTGGGAGGCCGAGGCAGATGGATCACAAGGTCCAGAGATTGAGATCATCCTGGCTAACACAGTGAAACCCCGTTTGTACTAAAAAATACAAAAAATTAGCCGGGCATGGAGGAGGGTGCCTGTAGTCCCAGCTACTTGGGAGGCTGAGGCAGGAGAATGGCGTGAACCCAGGAGGCAGAGCTTGCAGTGAGCTGAGATAGTGCCACTGCACTCCAGCCTGGGTGACAGAGTAAGACTCCGTCTCAAAAAATAAAGATTCAGGTCTTTTTTTGTTTTTGTTTTGTTTTGTTTTGTTTTTTATTTTTTATTTTTATTTTTTTTTTGAGACGAAGTCTCGCTATGCCGCCCAGGCTGGAGTGCAGTGGCCGGATCTCAGCTCACTGCAAGCTCCGCCTCCCGGGACCTCATGATCCGCCTGTCTCGGCCTCCCAAAGTGCTGGGATTACAGGCTTGAGCCACCGCGCCCGGCCTTGTTTTGTTTTTTAGAGACAGGGCCTCAAGCTGTTGCTCAGGCTGCAGTGGCACGGTCATAGCTCTTTGCAGCTTCAAACTCCTGAGCTCAGCCCCCCAAAGTGCTGGATTACAGGCACATGCCACCACACTGGGCCTAAGACTCGGTTCTTTAAAGGTTGCAAAGTGAGCATTTGTAGGAAAGTGAGGTCAATGAACTAGAAGCTGGAGGAAGGGGGTCCTTGTTATGCAGTGGCAGAAAGTTTGGCAACGCTGTTGACTGCAGTTATGTAGACAGAAGCAAATTAGCTGAGTAATCTGGCCAAGGAGATCTTCAATTGGTGTTGAAAGTACTACCTACGGTTTTCTAGTTCCTTCTAGTAAGATGCTAGAGGAGAGGTCAACAAAAGGAAAGAAAGTTAAATATAAGTGAGTTAGCACTGGATAGTTCTGGAAATTCTCAGTCTGCCTAGACGGCAAATGTATTAGGCCGTTCTTGCACTGCTATAGAGAAATACCTGGGCCAGGTGTGGTAGCTCACACCTGTAATTTCAACACTTTGAGAGGATCACAAACAAAGCAGGAGGATCACTTGAGCCCGGGAGTTTAAGGCCAGCCTGGGCAAGGTAGTGAGACTCCGTCTCTACAAAAAAGTGAAAAAATTAACTGGATATAGTGGTGCATGCCTGTAGTCCCAGCTATTTGGGAGACTGAGGTGGTAGGATTGCTTGAACAAAGCAGTTCAAGGCTGCAGTAAGCCAAGATCACACCACTGCACTGCAGCAACAGTCAGGCTCTGTTGCTCAAGATGGAGTGCAGTGGCATAATCTTGGCTCACTGCAGCCTCAACCTCCCGGCCTCAAGTAATCCTCCCACTTTAACCTCCTGAGTAGCTGGAAATACAGGTATGAGCCACCACACCCAGCTATTTTTTAAATTTCCTTGTAGAGAGAGGGTTTCACCATGTTGCCGAGGCTGGTCTCAAACTCCTGGGCTCAAGCTATCTGTCCACCTTGGCCTCTCAAAGTGTTGGGACCACAGCACCTGGCCGCCAGACACTTTTACACAAGCAGATCTCATGCAAACTTAGAGCAAGATCTCACTTATCACCAAGAGGATGACTCAAGCCATCCATGAGCTTCAGTGTTTGAATCACCCCCATGATCCAAACTCTTCCCTCCCACCAGGCCCCACCTCAAACATTGAGGATTATATTTCAACATGTGGGTGGAGACAAATATCCAAAGTATATTAGCAAATTATGCAACAATTAAGAAATAACTTCTAAGCAAAGATCAAATGCAGGGTCCTGCCAGAAAAACTGTGGTCCAAGATGAATCCTTAGGTGTGACTGTAAGATTCCAAAGAGATATAAGGTGGCCTCTCAGAGTACCACTGAGTCAGACAAAGGGCCTGCTCTATAGAGTAAAGGTGCACCCCACGGGCTCTCTCAATCAAAGGAGAGTGCTTCTAGGAAGCTTAAGGGCTTTGGCCCTCAGCTGTCTGCAGAAGCCAAAGGTAGAGAACAGATTTGTGGGTGTTGCATTTGTCTATGGAGTGAACCCAAATAAAATTCACAGAAAATCCATAGTTTAAGAGAATTGTATATACGGAAACTTCACCAGCTTGCACTGAAAGGAACAGAGATAATACAATCTAAAAAGAAGGCCTTATTTGTTATTTATTTTTCAGGGAGGGGACAGGGTCTTGCTCTGTCAATCAGGCTGGAGTGCAGTGGCACGATCTTGGCTCACTGCAGCCTGGACCTCCTGGGCTAAAACAATCCTCCCGCCTCAGTCTCTCCAGTAGCTGGGACTACTGGCACATGTCATCATGCCTAATTAGCTATGTCATCATGGCTAATTTTGTTTTTATTTTTTGTAGCAATGGGAGTTTCACTATGTTGTCCAGGCTGGTCTCAAACTCTGAGGCTCAAGCAATCCTTCCACCCCAGCCTCCCAAAGTGCTGGGATTACAGGAATGAGCTACCATGACTGGCCAAAAAGAAGACTTTCAAAATTCTACTGTCAAGAAGTGGGCTGAGGCTGCTACTCAGTCACACGACACCTGTTTTTCCTCCCTTTGTGAACAGGGGCATCTGGAGTAGTTATTGTGTGTTCTCTTATATGTTCAATTGGGGAGGGACAGGCAGAGGTAGACAGACAACTTATCGAGAAGAATTACAATGTAGAAACTGTATTGAAGGAAATAAAGTCCCATCTGGACCCGATTTACATGATCTGGAGACAGAACTGATGCTACAATAGGATGAGCCTTTGGGGAACTTTGGAAGGAGTTGACGGTATTTTGCATGTGGGAAGGATATGAACCTCTGGAGACCAGAAGGTGGACTGTGGCTGTCTGCTGGCTGGCCCATGCTGATTCTCACCTTCTAGCAGTCATACCCTTCAGTAGTCCCCAGCCCCGCTGTGCCTCAAGGCACGATAGTTGGTCTGCGAGACCAATGACATGCAACAGAAGTAATGTGCTATGGTTTGAATGTTTGTCCCCACCAAAGCTCACATTGAAATTTAATCCCCAATGTGGCAAGGTAGGGCCTTTCAGAGGTGATTGGGTCATGAAGGCAAAATGGATCAATCCATTCATGGATTCATGGATTCATGGTTATCTTGGGAGTGGAACTGGTGGCTTTATAAGAAGAGGAAGAGGGACCTGAGCTAGCACACTCAGTCTCCTTGCCACCTGATGCCCTGCGCTCCTTGAGACTCTGCAGACTCCTCCAGGAAGAAGCCCCTCACCACATGCAGCCCCTCGACTCTGGATTGCTTGGCCGCCATAACTGTAAGAAACAACTTCTTTTTCTTTGCAAATTACTCAGTTTCAAGTGTTCTGTTATAAGCAACAGAAAAATGGATAAAACATAATAGGCTGTCACTTCTGATGTTAACTTATTTTTATAAGTAGCTTCGTCTTGGCCTCTCTTTTCCTTGCTCGCTCCCTCTGTCACTTGCTCTGAGAGGTGCCAGCAGCCCTGTGAGGAGGCCCATGTGGTGAAGAACTGACGCTGCTGGCCAGAGCCAGCCATGAACGGAGGCTTCTTTCCAGCAGCCATGTGGCTGGGTCGTCTTGGACACAAATCCTCCAGCCCCAGTAAAGTTTCAGATGACTGCAGCTCTGGCCAACATCTTGATGGTCACTTCCTGAGAGACCCTGTGCCAGAACCATGGACTAAGCCAGATTCCTGACCCTCAAAAACTGTATGAAATGCTACATGTGTGTGTTTTACATCGCTAAGTGTATTAAGCATGTGTTTCTTTTTCTTTTCTTTTTTTTCTTTTTTGAGATGAAGTCTCGCTCTTTCATCCAGGCTGGCGTGCAACAGCACGATCTCGGCTCACTGCAACCTCTGTCCCCCGGGTTCAGCAACTCTCCCACGTCAGCCTCCCGAGTGGGACTACAGGCACCCACCACCACACACTTTTTTGTATTTTTAGTAGAGACGGGGTTTCGCCATGTTTGGCCAGGCTGGTTTTGAACTCCTGACCTCAAGTGATCTGCCCGCCTCGGCCTCCCAAAGTGCTGGGATTACAGACCTAAGCCACCAGGACTGGCCCAGCATGTGTTTCTGATTTTTTCACAGGTGGGGCCTTGCTGACCCTGGAAAGGCTGCCCTTCCTGTGGGGCTGGCCAGTTCCTACTGGATAGAGTGCCTGCCTTTCAAATGCAAACCAACCAATCCAGAGCCCCTGCTGCACCACCGCCTTTACTGAGCTGTCACAGTGTTGCAGGACTTTCGCTTAGTTCAGCTAAATATGGAGTCCTTATCACACAGCCACGAAAATTTAGGCTCGCAGACAATTGAAGAGTGAGAAAAATGGGATTTATTGGGCAATAAGAAAAAAATGGCAAAGAGAGACTGTTCGCAAAGCAAGAGAGCATGCTTCCTGCCTGTGGGCTTCCCGCCTTGCAGATTAAATTCCAGGTTCCACACAGGAAGAGGAGGGGCCAGGCTCCTCCTCGCTGCAAACTGCGTGTTCTGTGGCTCCACTCCAGGGCAGGGGTAGGTCGGAGGCTCTGCCAGGGAGCCCTTCCCACCTGGCTGTCTCAACAGGGTTCTTGGGACCACTGTGCACCTGTACTGACTCCAGGGCCAGCTACCAGACAACTAGAGTTGGCCTTTATGCCCCAGAGCCTGCCAAAAGTATTCACACTCACCAATCCTACGCCTGCTTATCCTGCCTTGCCCATTCCTTCCTTCAAAAACCACAGTCAAGCCTCTTGTTAACATTTGCCCTGCTCCTTCTGCCTCTTGACTCACCACGGTGCTTCCCAACGTAGCCACCTGTGGTATAGTGTGCGCCTTCCCCTGGGGTCTGTGAGTGTAGTACACTCATTTTCTTTTTCTTTCTTTCTTTCTTTTTTTTTTTTTGAGACAGAGTCTTGCTCTGTGGCCCAGGCTGCCAGGCTGGAGTGCAGTGGCCTGATCTAGGCTCACTGCAGCCTCCACCTCCCGAATTCAAGCGATTCTCCTGCCTCAGCCTCCCCATAGCTGGGATTACAGGCGCCCGCCACCACGCCCAGCTAATTTTTGTATTTTTAGTAGAGAAGTTTCACCATGTTAGCCAGGCTGGTCTCGAACTCCTGACCTCAAGTGATCTGCCTGCCTCGGCCACCCAAAGTGCTGGGATTATAGGCATAAGCCACCTCGCCCGGCTGCTTTTGGTTCTTTCATCTCTGTAGTCTTTTTTTAATTACCCCAATGGTGATTTTAATTTTAAAATATGTCCACAATGCTTTTTCCTTTTCTTTCTCTCTCTCTCTCTCTCTCTGTCTGTCTCTCTCCGTCCCTCTGTTCGTTCATTCGTTCCTTTTTTTTTTTTTTTTTTTTGACAGAGTCTCACTCTATCGCTTAGGCTGGAGTTCAGTGGCATGATGTCAGCTTACGGCAACCTGTTCCTCCCGGATTCAAACAATTCTCCTGCCTCAGCCTCCTAAGTAGCTGGGATTACAGCCGCGCACCACCACACCTGGCTACCTGGCTAATTTTTGTAATTTTAGTAGGGAGGGATTTCACCTTGTTGGCCAGGCTGGTCTGAAACTGCTGGTCTCAAGTGATCCGCTTCAGCCTCCCAAAGTGCTGGGATTACAGGTGTGAGCCACTGCTCCAGGCCCCACAAATGCTTTGATTCTCCACAATTCAAAAGACATAGCTTCCCCTTGAGTGTGGGCTGTACTTAGTGAGTCACTTCTAAAACTAGAATCTGGCAAAAGTAAAAGCCTGTGCCTTCTGGGACTGGGTCATAAAAAGCATGTGGCTTTCCCCATTTCTCTTGGGCCACCTTGTGAGCTGTTGTTTATTGGTGTTTTAAGTGTTGGGGTAACTTACTACTCAGCAATAGATAACTGAGACAGTGTCCATTTAACTCCTTTACTATATTTCCCATGTATCAGAAATTAAATTTAGAGGCTAGATTAGTTTCAGGTTAAACATTTTTGACAAGAGTATTTATAGACTGTCTTAAGAACTTCGTGTCACAATAAATCAGGAGTTACATGCTAGATACTCTACTATTAGTGGTGTTATGTTTGATCACTTGGTTCCGTTACTAAACGTCTGATACGTCTGATACCACGTGGTAGAGTAGATTATTGCCCAGAAATCCTCCCTGGCCCATCCAGTTCTCATCAGAGGAGTGTTCTTCCCATCCCACTGATACTTGGCTCAGCCATGGGACTTGCTTTGGCCAATAGGATGATAGTATACATGATGCAAGTCGAGGCTGGACGCATGCTAGCATGCTTGGGCTTGTCTTCCTGTGCTTCTGCCATTACCACGAGAAGGGCTTCTCCCAGACAGCTGCCCTCCCCTGAACCTGAGCCCCAGCCAGAGTCATCCCTTGAAGCAGCACTGTCCAGCCAAGCCCAGTCTACGTCAGCTGGCCTCCAGATCTGTGAAAATAAACAATGTTGTTTTCAGGCACTTCATTTTGGGTTGGTGTTTTTAGGCAGCATTTTGGGAGGCCCTAGCTAATTGATATACACACAGCCAAACAAGATTGCTGCTACATTCACCAGCCTGCTTTTCTCAGCGAATCAGCCTGCCGGTGCATAGGTGTGGGCATGCAGATGCCGTGTTTAGACAGCAAGATCCTGCCCCCGGGACCATGGTGGATCAGACTAGGGTAGGCACCTGATCTAAGTTAGGCGTTTGGTTTGGGGTGACGGTAAACTAGCTAGTGTACGGGAATAGTAACATGTAAATGCAGGAGCCGCGGGGTGGCCATATTCTACTAGGGAAGAAGGTCTAATGTGAGAAGAAACAGTGAAGCAGATGAAGATTAGGGAGGGTCCTGCCAGTGTTTTAGGTTCTGGCTCCCATCCCTTTCAGAGGCCCAGATCCACCCCTGACCTTCAGTTCTAGCAAACTCCATCCTTAAAATTGTCCTTTTACATTTCAGATAATGTCACTTGTCAACTGAGAAGTGACAAGGTTCATAAACCTGGAAAGAAGAGCTTGTTTCTCATAAAGGGCTGCAGCCTGCAGGGCGGCCATTTTGACAGGCTGAGAAGCAGAGCCTCCAGCCAGAAGCCGGAAACAGACCCTTCCAGGGCCAGAAGAACAAGACAGGAATTTATGCTGAATGAGGCGGCCAAATACACACATTCGATAAGCTATGGGAGGAGCATTGAATATTGATGAGAAGAGAAATATGCACGTGTGCAGTCGAGCTCCGTGCCTCTCCCTGGGACCTGTGTTCAAGAAATGGCAGAGTTAGCATGATCCGAGGGTGGAGTTTTCAGGCCTCTGACATCAAAAGGTGAGACAGAGGACATGAAAATCCTCACTGTGCACCCTTTGGAGACCTACCAGAACGACTCCGTGGCCAGCAGTCTCTTACCTAACCACTCTGCGGCCAGTAGTCCTCTTACCAAGGATGCCGGTCAGTTATTTTGTCCAGACCACATAAGGGCAGGGCAGCATCAGGTGGTTGGTTGATATCAGGAGTGAAGCCTCTTTCCCAAGGGTTGGTTTCTGTTTAGCCCCCTGTGAAGGAAAGCCTCATGGTGGTTATCCAGGGCGTGGGGGTATAATGAGGCATGTCCGACCTTCCATACCGTCATGGCCAGGAACTCAGTTTTCAAGGTTTCTCTGGGGTCCCCTTGGCCAGGAGGGAGTCTGGAGACCATCAGTTGCTTGGGAGGCTTAGGATTTCATTTTTATTTCTCATACTGGATTTCTAGCAACTTTTAAACGTTTTTTTGAGGCAGGTTCTCACTGTGTTACCCAGGCTGGAGTGCAGTGACTCGATCTCCAGTGACATGAGCTCCCTGCAACCTCTGCCTCCCAGGTTCAAGCGATTCTTATGCCTCAGTCTCTCCCCAGTAGCTGGAATTACAGGCGTGTGTCACTATACATGACTAATTTTTGTGTTTTTTAGTAGAGACGGGGTTTCACCATGTTGGCCAGGCTGGTCTCGAACTCCTGACCTCCAGTGATCCATCCGCCTTGGCCTCCCATAGTGCTGGGATTACTGACATGAGCCCCCGTGCCCAGCCTATACTCGCAATTTAAGATTTGTAATACGCATGCCTGAACCAACTTCACACAGGTACGCCCCTGACCAGACCTATATTAATTTCTTGTGGCTGTCATAACAAATGACCAGAAACTTGTTGGATTAAAACAACAGAAATGTATTCTTTCACAATTCTGAAGACCAGAAGTCTGGCAGGGTGTGCCCCCTCTGAAGACTCTAGGGGAGTGTATTAGTCCGAACTCACATTGCTATAAACAGCTGCTTGTGGCTGGGTACGGTGGCTCATGCCTGGAATCCCAGCACTTTGGGAGGCCTAGGTGGGCGGATCACTTGAGGTCAGAAGTTAGTTCGAGACCAGCCTGGCCAACATGGTGAAACCCCATCTCTATTAAAAAAAAAAAAAAAAAACAGCTGGGTGCGGTGGTGCATGCCTATAATCCTGGCTACTCGGGAGGCTGAGGTAGGAGACTCTCTTGAACCCAGGAGGCAGAGGTTACAGTGAGCCGAGATCGTGCCATTGCACTTCAGTCTGGACGGTAAGAGTGAAACTCTGTCTCAAAAAAAATAAAAATAAAAAATACCTGAGACCGGGTAATTTAGGAAGAAAAGAGGTTTAATTGACTCACAATTCCACAGGCTGTAGAGGAAACATGGCTGGGAGGCCTGGAAGGGGAAAGGGAAGGGGAAGCGGGCACATCTTCACCTGGCTGGGGCAGGAGGAAGAGAGGGAAGGGGGAGGTGCCACACACTCTTAACAACCAGATCTCATGAGAACTCCTAATGAGGAGAGCAGCAAAGGGGAAGTCCACGCCCCCATGATCCAGTCACCTCCTACCAGGCCCCTCCTCCAACACTGAGGGTGACAATTCGACGGGAGATTTGGGCGGAGCACAGAACCAAACCATATCAGGGAGAATCCCTTCTTGCCTCTTCTGGCTTCTGGAGGATCCACGTGTTGCTTGTGGCTGCGTCATTCCAATCTCTGTCCCCCTCTTCGTAGTGCCATTCTCCTCCGTGGGCTGCGTCGTCTTCGTCTTTTACAAGGACACTTCTTGAATTTAGGGCCCACCCAGATCATCCAGGAAGACCCCATCTCCAGATGCTTGACTTAATGACATCCGCAAAGAGCCTTTTTCCTAATAAGCTCACATGAATGAATTCTGGGTCTCAGGGCAACCACCTCATGCCTCAGCCAGGATTCTTGCCAGGCCTTAGTCAGAATGCCCTCAAAACTAGGTGCATCTGCTGGGAGCAGGGGCTCACGCCTGTAATCCCAACACTTTCAGAGGCCTAGGCAGGCAGATCACTAGAGATTGGGAGTTCAAGACCAGCGTGGCCAACATAGTGAAACCCCATCTGTACAAAAACTACAAAAATTAGCTGGGCGTCGTGGTGCACACCTGTCATCCCAGCTACTTAGGCATTTGAGGCATGAGAATGGCTTGAACCTGGGAGGCAGAGATTGCAGTGAGCCAAGATATTGCCACTGCACTCCAGCCTGGGTGACAGAGCGAGACTCTGTCTCAAAAAAAAAAAAAAAAATTGGTGCATGTGTTATATCCAGATTCCATACATATAGCATTTTAAATATCCACGAAAGTTATGTGTGGTCTGAAAACTAAGAAAAAGCAAGATTCAAACAAGTTTTAAATTCGTTCATACTGAAAGGAACAAGGATTTACGTATTTCTGGATCCCTATTAAAGTCAAAGGTGTTTGAATTAAGCAAAGTTGTATGACTGGAGTGTAGCAATGTAGGCCACACTAACACTTCTTCAGGTTATGGGCGTGGGTCATTGACAAAGCAACTGTAGAAAGGGCTCTGCATGACAAATGGCAGTGGGAAGAGTCATTCTGGATCCCTGCTGCATTGGGACTCACGTTTGCTTATAGTCCCTGACCTTAGTAGCCTCAATTAACCAGCATGGTAACTATCCTTTTTTTTTTTCCAGACTGAGTCTCGCTCTGTCGCCTAGTCTGGAGTGCAGTGGTGTGCTCTTGGCTCAATGCAGCCTCAACTCCCAGGTTCAAGTGATTTTCCTGCCTCAGCTGCTGGAGTAGCTGGGGTTACAGGTGCATGCTACCCCACCAGGCTAATTTTTGTATTTTTAGTAGAGACAGAGTTTTGCCATGTTGGCCAGGCTGGTCTCAAACTCCTGACCTCAGGTGATCCACCCGTCTTGGCCTCCCAACATGCTGGGATTACCAGTATCATGAAATGCAGGTGAGCCACTGCACCCAGCCATCTCTCTTTTTACTACTCAGCAACCTTGGCACAAACCACCATGCCTGAAGAATTTTTTTTTTTTTTTTTTTTTTTTTTGAGAAGGAGTCTCGCTCTGTTGCCCAGGCTAGAGTGCAGTGGCGTGATCTCAGCTCACTGCAAGCTCCGCTTTCCGGGTTCACGCCATTCTCCTGCCTCAGCCTCCCAAGTAGCTGGGACTATAGGCGCCCATCACCATTCCCGGCTAATTTTTTGTATTTTTAGTAAAGACGGGGTTTCACCGTGTTAACCAGGATGGTCTCAATCTCCTGACCTCGTGATCCGCCCACCTCAGCCTCCCAAAGTGCTGGGATTACAAGCGTGAGCCACTGCACCTGGCCAGTAATTTTTTTAAGTCATTTTTTGTAGAGATGGGTTGGGTCTAGCTATGTTTCCCAGGCTGGTTTCCAAGTCTTGGCCTCCGGTGATCCTTCCCCCTCAGCCTCCCAAAGTGCTGGGATTACAGGCATGAACCACTATAATCCAGGTAGGTATCTTTTGGTTGGAGAAGATTTACAATTAAGTACTGAAAACTTGTGAGACTCAAAACCATACCATAGTATTAATATGAAATTTGCTTAAATAGGGATATATGCATATTTGGTATTTTGTTCTTAGTATAGTTAAGTGAATTTGGCCTGTGAAAAATGTCAGACATGTAACACAAAGTTAAAAGGTATAA
The DNA here is from genome assembly GCF_008728515.1 of Papio anubis. NCBI lineage: Eukaryota > Metazoa > Chordata > Mammalia > Primates > Cercopithecidae > Papio > Papio anubis. Next base: position 9,434,210 of record NC_044980.1, read on the forward strand.
GTAAATAGTTAATTTAGACTTGTGATTTAAGGATGAAGTCTTAACTAGTTTATTTACCATATTGAAATGCTTAGGAGAGAATTTGTTTTTCTTCCTTTGCAAATTTAATTTATTAGGTTTCCTATAATTATTTAGTATTCAGGAATTTTTGTTGTTAATTCAGACAGCAAAAGTACTCTAAAAGGAAATCAGTTACACTAAATTTATAAATGTGGTTGAAAAGGTTTGAAGATGGTTAATTAACTAAGTTAGGCTGGGCGCAGTGGCTCACACCTATAATCCTAGCAGTTTAGGAGGCTAAGGCGGGCAGATCGCTTGAGTTCAGGAGTTGGAGACAAGTCTGGGCAACATGGTGAAACCTCATCTCTACAGAAAAGAAAAAAATTAACCAGACATGGTGGTGAGTGCCTGTAGTCCCAGCTACTTAGGGGGCTGAGGTGAAAGGATCGCTCAAGCCCAGGAGGTTGAGGCTGCAGTGAGCCAAGATCACACCACTGACTCCAGCCTGGGTGACACAGTGAGACCCAGTCTCAAAAAAAAAAAAATCATCTTTTAAAAAACTAAGTTAGTAAATAGCACCAAGTATTATCCAAAGACCTCTTAAAATGGATTCCTGAGTATCCTAGATGTATAAGAAAAATGAGATCTATAACCTAAACTTTAATAACTAATGAAAGAATACACATTTAGGATTTGTACGTTTGATACATTGAAAATTAAAACATAAAGCCAAAATGAACATCTGCATAGTTCCTCTGTATACCTACGAACTACCCTGAAGAATACCAAAAACCTCCTTTTAACAAATCCATGCCATCCCTTGACCATTTCTGGCTGCCAATGAATGTATTAAATACTTTTTAAGGTCCAACTAAAATGCACCAAGTTAAAATTTTTTTTAATTCCTACCTTTCTGTAATTCAGATCACATGTTAAACTGCCCTGCTGTAAACCACCATTTTACTTGATTTAAAACTATGATGTGAACTTTAAGTGCTTTGCCTTGAGTTGTCATAGTCTGTGAAATGTGTTAAGTCATGGTAGTTAAGCGGCGGAGCTTTGGGCTCTGGAGCAGGCTGCTTGCGTGCAAGTCACAGCTCTGCTGCTGTGCTTAACTCTCGATGCCTCTTTGCGCATCTGTGAAAGGGGGTAGAAATTGTGTCTACTGCACACAAGCTATTTTGAGGATTAAACTATATGATTAACAGATTAAATTCTCTGTTAAGTGCTTAGAACAATGCTTGGTACTTGGTAAACATTCAATCAATAAATAAGATACTATCATGTTTGTGAACTTTAGTGTTCCTAAACTGTGTCATGACATTGCAAGCTTGTTGTGCAAAAAGATCAGTCTTACTGAGTTGATTATAAAGGCAGGATTTCTCAATCTGCAGCAAGGTGACTGGGTTCAAAGAAATGGATTCTAGATCCAATGCTTGTTCAAACAACAGGCTTGGTGGGCTGACTAGAAAAACAATCCCCTTAGTCATCAATTAATTTTTCTATCTACAAAGCAAGATGACAAAGGGCAGCAATGTGGGGGAAGATGTCTCTTATCTCTGTTCCAAATGAGAGCTTTCCTCAAATTTGATGGACAGTGTGATGGTTAATATTATGTATCACTTTGGCTAGGCTATGGTGCCCAATAGTTTGGTCAAACATTAGTTGTTGCTGTGAAGATAATTTGTAGATGTGATTAACATTTAAATCAGTTGACTTTAAATAAAGGAGATTTTTACCCTTGATAACGTAGATGACCCTGATCCAATCAGTTGGCGTTAAGAGCAAAGCCTGAGACTTCACAGAGAATAAGGAATTCTGCTTCAAGACTGTAATATAGAAATCCTGCCTGAGTTTTCAGCCTGCCAACCTGCCCTACAGATTTCAGACTTGCCAAGTTCCACAGTTGCATAAGCCAGTTCCTTAAAATAAATCTCTGTCTATGTTAGTCTGCTAGGGCTACCATACAAAGCACCACAAACTGGGAGGCTTAAACAACAGAATTTTATTCTTTCACAGTTCTGGAGGCTAGAAGTCCAAGATCAAGGTGCTGGCAGGGTTGGCGTCTGTTGAGGCCTTTCTTCTTGGTTTGTAGATACCTGCTTTTTGCTGCGTCCTCACATGGCCTTTCTTCTGTGTACCTGCAGAGCAAGAGATCTCTTGGTGCCTCTTCCTCTTCTCACAAGGACCGCAGTCCTTATGATTTCATTTACTCTTAATCATGCCCCTCAGGGCCCTATCTCCAAATCCAAACACACTGGAGTTAGGGCTTCAACCTATGAATTTGGGGAGGACACAATCCAGGGCAGAACTCTATCCATCTGTCTGTCTATCTGTCTGTGTCTGTGCCTGTGTATCTGTCTGTCTGTCTATATCTGTCTATCTATCTGTCTCCGTCTGTCTGTCATCTATTTATCTATCTTCTGTCTGTCTTTTCATCCATCTGTCTATCCATCCATCCTATCTGTTCTGTTTCTCTGGAAAGCCCCTCATTGACACAACAGAATGAAATATGAAACTTCATCATATACAGTCATTCAGCTGACTCCAGTGCTGGCCTTTATAATCCATGCAACCTACTCATTGTTTAATGTAAGCGGTAACACCTAGATTTTCTACAAATAAAAGTGATAACACACACAAAAAAAAAAAAAAAGGACTCAAGTAGTTTCGGGTAGGAGTCAAGCTTTTTTTTTTTGACAGAGTCTTGCTCTGTCACCCAGTCTGGAGTACAGTGGCACAATCTCGGCTCACTGCATCCTCTGCCTTCCAGGTTCAAGTGATCCTTCCACCTCAGCCTCCTGAGTAGCTGGGTCTACAGGCACGCACCACCATGCCCAGCTAATTTTTGTATTTTTAGTCGAGATGGGGTTTCGCCATGTTGGCCAGGCTGGTCTCGAACTCCTGAACTCAGGTGATCCACCCGCCTCAGCCTCCCAAAATGCTGGGATTATAGCTATGAACCACCATGCCCGGCTCTTGAGTTAATTCTTGAAATAAAAAGTAAAGTATCATAAACTATTGTATAATATTTCTGCTGACAAAGTAGCTTTGAAATCAACAGCGTTACAGGTTTTTGTTTATTTGTTGGTTTTGAGACAGGGTCTTGCTCTGTTGTGCAGGCTGGAGTGCAGTGGTGTGATCATGGCTCATTGCATCCTTGAGCTCCTGGCCTCAATGCACCTGGCCTTGCGTTACTGTTGTTGTTGTTGTTATTTGTCCTAGTTCCCAGATCTGCGAATATTGCATTACAGTTTTATGAATTAAAATGAAGAGGCCAGGCACAGTGGCTCAGGCCTATAATCCTAGCACTTTGGGAGGCTGAGGTGGGCGGATTGCCTGAGCTCAGGAGTTCAAAACCAGCCTGGGCAATGTGGCGAAACTGCATTTCTACTAAAAATACAAAAAATTAGCTGGGTGTGATGGCACGCACCTGTAATCCCTGCTGCTCAGAGGCTGAGGCAGGAGAATCGCTTGAACCTGGGAGGTGGAGGTTGCAGTGAGCCAAGACTGTGCCACTGCACTCCAGCCTGGGTGACAGAGCGGAACTCTGTCTCCAAAAATTAAAAAAATGAAAAAATAAAAATTTTTAAATAAAAATAAAATGAAGACATGTTTATAGCAGCTCTATGTGTACTTGCCCGGAACTGGAAACAACTCAGACATCTCTCAATGAACGAATAGATAAACAAATTGTAGTCATCCATATAATGAAATACTACTCAGATATTTTTTAAAAAGTATTCATACATCTTAAAACATGAATGAATAAGTGAAAGAGGTCAGTCTCAAAAGGTTGCCGCCTACCTGACTCCATTGATATGTCACTCTGAAAGGTGAAACCCTCTGCAGGAAGGGAAACCTGGCGATTGTGAGTGGCTGAGGTCGGGGGAGGGTTTGACAGCAAAAAGGTACTTGAGGGGGTTTTCTGGGGGAAGGAAATTGCTCTATACCCTGATTTTGGTGGTGGATACATATATCTGTACTATCCATACACCTGTCAAATTCACAGAACACGTACACCAAACTCAAAAGTCAATTTTGGCTGGGCACAGTGGCTCACGCCTATAATCCCAAAGCTTCTGGAGGCCAAAGCAGGAGGATTGCTTGAGCCTTGGAGTTTGAGACCAGCCTGGGCAACATAGTGAGACCATTTTATAGTATGCAAATTAAAATAATACAAAATACAGAACAAGACAAATATCATACAACATAGACAATAAGTTTTCTTTTCTTTCCTTTTTCTAAATTTTTTGAGACAGGGTCTTGCTCTCCTGCCCACACTGGAGATCACCTCTGGTGATCTGCCCGCCTCGGCCTCCCAAAGTGTTGGGATTACAGGCGTGAGCTACCGCGCCCAGCATCAAGTTCTTTTTCTTTTCTCCCCAACTAGCTCTTAGTCTCAATGATCAAACTCCTCAGGCGTGTTAAGTGAGTAAAGAGTATTATATTTTGGCATTTGAATCTAAAATCATAAGCTTTCTTAACAACCTTGCTTTCTTATTTCAAAGGTGAAACCCTACTGTACTGTTCCGGAAAGTTGGGAAGTGTCTCATTTCTTTTTAGAGATGAGGTCTATTTTTATAGGAAAATGAATCCATTCTGTCACCATTTAGGATACTATTTGCATTAATTATCTACGGCTGCAGAACAAATGTCCCTAAAACTCAGTGGCTTAAAACAACAATGTATTGTTCCTCACAATTCTGCTGGTCTCCTCTGGGCTCACTGAGGCTGGAGGGTCTAGATGGCTTCATTGCTATGTCTGGGGCCTTGGTATGGTTGCCGGCTGGGCTTTTCATCCGTGGACCCTGGGTGTTCCAAGTGATTAAAAATGGAATGTACAATACTTCTTAAGGCCTATTCTCAGAGGCTTCACAATGTCACCTCTGCTGCATTTTTTTGGTTACAACAAGCCTCAAGGCCAGCCCAGAGTCAAGGGGTAGAGAAATAGGTCCCACCTCTTGATTTAGGGAGAAGCAGCAAAGTCACATTGCAAAGGAGTGAGGACACAGGGACGCTCTTCACTGGGGGCCATGGCTGTAAGTCTACCACACAATTGTTAGTGATGTTTAAAGTGATTATAAACATTGATTAAATTGCTCTTGGCTCTGAACTGTTAGTAAACTGGATGAAATTAGGCTAAAGATGAATTTTGGATTGGAAGCCCACATTCAGCTCAGCTTTAATGTAGTTAACCCTGTTTTGTTTAATTTAATTTAGGAGAGCTAAATAATTAAACATGAGGCCAAAGTACATAAGAAAGTGGCAGTCTTTTATTGCAAATATGCACACACTCCGGCGCTCTCGGGTGATGTTCTCCGGTCCACAAATGCGGGGCGAAGAAGTCACGCTGGCTCCTGCCAGTGGCAGACTTTTATGCATTGGTCCTGGAAGGGGGAGGGCAGTGGGCGGGATAAGGGTGTGATAGGGGCGTCTCCATAGGTGTGGCCGGGTAAGTTTCGATCTCTTCGGATTGACATCACCTGGCGCATGCTCGGTTGATCTGCATCTTCCCGGGGCGGGCTGCATTTTCCCGCGCACGGGAAAGTTGGTGAGGAAGAACCCGGAAGCAACATGGATTATGCCTTCTTGTTCACCTTCCTCCATCTTGTCCTTTCTCCTTCACCCAAACAAACCCTTATTTCAAAACTATAAGAAATTACTTACAGATCAGTCAGAGAACCTGGACCCCCTATTTTTTAATGGGGATTTTAACTATCAACTTAGAGAAAAGTAATGCGGAATCCATTAGCTATTTTAAATGCACTATTATTCTCTAATTGTAGGTCAACTCTCTTTGATTTCCTAATGTCTAAATATTTCACAATTTGTGGAATTATGAAAGGATCCAGCTCCCCAGAGGATGTGAGCACATCTGACACAATTGTACACTACAGCCAGACCACTGTTAGCTTTCTGGGTCAAAAGACACAGAGAAAGACCAGGATAATCTTGTGCATGCAGCTCAGACTTGGCCCCTGTCACCACAGGCTGCCAAGCCTGTCACATTCTGGCACTAAGGAGCAATGCTTGGATGGGGATCAGGGCCAGGCTGACATCTGACCACCTCTGCAGTCTGGGTGAATTCCAAGAAATCCCTCAGAAGAAAGTGCCATGCAGAGATATCCTGGCAGGGAAACTGCGCACACACCTGTGCCAGTTATTCACCCTCACCAGATTCTTCATGCTCTTTCCCACTTCAAGGCCCTTGCATTAGCCGTTCTCCCTGACCATGCACTTGACTCTCAAGAACATTCAGGTAAGTCATGTCCTTAGCTAAGTGTGGGGGCTTAAGCTAGGGACTTGGCATCCTGGAAGTACTCCCTGGCTCACCACTCTATGTAGCACCCAGTCCAGATCTTCAGCCTCCATCCATCCTTTGGGAGTGTTTCATCCTCTGATCCCCTGAGACATGGGCCCTTTCTGTGACCCGCCAGCCTGTGCCAGAGCCCAGGGCCTTAATTCTGAAGGAGACATGATGCTACCCTGGGAACAGGTCCTTCTGGGACACGAGGCAACTGGAGAGCTCTGGGTGTGACAAAGGAATAGGGAAACAGGGAGAAGAAACACAGAAGCAGAGAAATGAGGAAACGAGGAAGGAAAAGGGTGGCTCCTGGAGACAAATGTTTCCTTCTCCACACTTCTGCTGATGCTGAGGTGGCCTTTAGAGTGCCAGCAAGGAGGAGCTGGGAGGGGTGGGGTGGTGTGTGTGCCAGGATGGGGGCCTTCCTGGGCAGCCACTGCTGGATGGGCGCCCCAGTCAAGACTTCAAGACAGAGAGCTAAGGCTTTCTCCCAAACCAAAAGAACTTGCAAACTTCCCTACAAGTTCTGAGTTTTCCTCTGTAGCTAACTTCTTAGAACTCAGTGGAGTGAAGCTGTCATGCAGTTAAAGCATTTAAGGGCTATATATGCCCTGGGGGCTGTCAATGTCATAGACAACGTCATTTCTCTCTCCCTGCACAAAAATAACTAAAATCTTGATGAATCCAGCTGGCTCTCCCCTCTCCCTCGCTATCCTCTACCTTTTACGCAGTCCTGTGGACATTCTGATCTGTTTCCTCCTCCCCATCCTCCTCTTCCCTCCCAAGTATACTCTCAGCTCTTCGTGGTCTCTCTCTCTCCCAACTGCAGCCTCCCCCAAGACTCTATCTTCAGGCCTTCTTCCCTCACCACCTCCAAGGCCACGGCTCCAGGACACAAGTTGACCACCCTGCCCAACCCCAAGTCCTCAACTGATGCTCAGTGCTTATGGGTTCAAGTCCAACCTCCCTAGCGTAGCACTGAAGTCATGGCTCAGTTTACCCCTCCAAGCTTGTCTCCCCTAAGTCCTGCCCTCCTCTTGTCATCACTGCCAAATACATCAAGCACTCCCACGTGGCTGGGCTTTAACCCAAGCTGCTCTCTCTTCCCAGAAGGCTCTTCTCTGACTTGCTGCCAAAACACAAAGTCGCTTGGAGGTGAAGGCAAATATTAGTTCAGCTGGCAAGTTCCTCTCCACATCCTCATCAAAGCCCCCAGCTCCATGAGCTTCTGGGCTGTTCCTGTGGATTTCTGCACCCTCTGTGTTGAAACAACTGTAACGGATTATAGCTGGGAGTTGGAATGTCTGCCTCCCTCTTCGCTGAGAAGAAGGGGGTCCTTACAGGATTGAGCCCTCCCTGGGCTCTGTCTCCTTCCTTTCAATCTAGTAAGCAGTTCCTCCTGCCTAGTGGGTTCTCCTTAGATGTCTGGGAGGTCATCTATCCAGTGCTGTTACAGATCTGTGCCGTTGCTTTTTGAACAGGACCCACATCCGTCTTCCAAAATATCTAAAATTAGGTCTTTGACAGTTTCTGAAAATGTTAGTTATTATATAACCCAGCAACTCCACTCCAAGGTATATAGCCAAAAAAATTGAAATCATATGCCACACAAAAAAGGTATACCTGAATGCTCATAGCAGCGTTATTCACAATAGCCAAGAAATGGAAACCACCCAAATGTCCATCAACCCACAAAGGCATAAGTGAAATGTGATATATCCATACGACGGAATACCATTTGGCAATAAAAGGAATGAGGGACCGATTCATGCTACAACGCGGATGGGCCTTGAAAACATGCTAAGTGCAAGATGCCAGTTACAAAAGATCACATATTATATGATTTCATTCTTGTGAAATGTCCAGAAATAGTCAAATTTATGGAGAAAGAAAGCAGATTAGTAGTCGCCAGGGGCTGGGGCAAAGGAGGGCATGAGAGTGTGAATAGGTATGGCTTTCTTTTTAGAGAGGAAAAGGGGGGTTGTGGTCATGGTTGCACAGCATGTGATCCATGGAGTTTGTGCCCTTGAGAGGAGGGACTGCTATGGCATGTGAGTTATATACAATTAGGCCCTCAGTGCTGTCAGCATTCGCATCCTTGGAGGGCCAGGTATCTTTTTTGTTCTTTTTTGGTTTTTGAGATGGAGTCTCACTCTGTCACCCAGAGATCTGCAATGGTGAGATCTCGGCTCACTGCATCCTCCATCTCCCGAGTTCATGCGATTCTCCTGCCTTAGCCTCCCAAATAGCTGGGACTACAGGCACCTGCCACCAGGCCCAGCTAAATTTTTTTTATTTTTTATTTTTTATTTTTAGTACAGACGAGGTTTTACCATGTTGGCCAGGATGGTCTCGATCTCCTGACCACGTGATCCGCCCACCTCAGCCTCCCAAAGTGCTGGGATTACAGGCGTGAGCCACCGCACCCCGCCTTATCTTTTCTGTTCTAAGCACAATAAAATTGTCTTGGGAACAGCTCCCGGCTCTTGTCCTCAGCATCTTTTCTTCAGCCCCACGTTTCCCCTTTGCTGCCTCCCCGCATGTGATGGGGGCTGCCTGGGTGGGGCGGTCACAGTGGCAGGTCGGGTGAGGAGCCCCTAGGCGCGTCCAGAGGAAGGCTCACCCGGAGGCCGCCTGCAGGCGCCCAAGTGCCAGCCACTGCGGGCCTCTGGGGCCGAAGCCGGCGGAGTGGGAGACGCTGGGTCGTCTGCAACCCTGCCCCAGACCCCGGGGACGCAGGTCTAGAAAAAAGCTGACTCGTGACTCTAAAGGAGCTCTTTCAAGCTTCCTCCACGCTCTTAGCGCCGGCGCACCCCAGCCGTCCTTATTCGAACTCCGAATCCGCTCGATCGCTGGGGACCTGCCATCTGGGTTCGGTTCCCCCGGGTCGCTGCCGACTTTAGGCCGCGGGGGTGTGGGGGGGCCGGGGAAGGAGACAGAAGAAGGACAGGCCGCCCAGGGCCGCGGGGACACGTGGGGCTGCGTCCTGGGTGGGCGCGATGCTCCCCCAGAACAACCGGAGATGGAGAGGTTCGGGGAGGGAAACGGGGCGCACGAAATCAGGGCGCTGAGTCGGCTGAATGCGCCCTGACTTCCCCTGACCGAGAGCAGGCTCAGAATCAAAGAGACGGCGCGGGGTGAGAGGTCTGGGAAATGGCAATACTTGTATTAGGGAGAGAAGGAAACAGGAGTGTGAGCCGCAGGGCTTGGGGCACGCGGGAGACCGCGGATCGCGGGGATAGCGCAGCGCGGCTGCCGGGGGCTGCGGGGAGGGGCCGGGCGGCGCCGGGGCTAGCAGGGTAACTGCGGCGGCCGGACGGCGGCGGTCGGTCACCGGCTGCACCAAGGTGGTTCCACCACCGCGCGGGGCGCTTGCGGTTCGTCCGCTCCAGAGAAAGCCGCGTCCCACGCTCCCCGCCGCCGCGTGGTTTTGCCTCTGAAACGCGCGCAGCACGGCAGAGCGCGTCCCCCCGCCCTCCCCGGGCCACCCACTCGCCCCCTCTTTTGCTTCCCGCTGAGGGACAGCGGTGCCCCAGGGGCTGGCGGTGGTTGTCAGGAGTGCGCTGTCCTTCTGGGCCTTCTCCCTCATGACTCTGGTTTTGTTTTTAGATTATAAAAATAATTTATGTTATTTATTTAAAAATACATAAAATATATTGTGATAGAGCAGAATAATGGCCCTCCAAAAATGTCCGTGTCCTAATGTTTAGAAACTGTTATATGGCAAAATAAATACATAAATAAGGTGGAAGGCCTTTGCAGATGTGATCAAGCTAAGGATTTTTATTATTTATTTATTTATTTATTTTTTGAGACAGTCTTCCTCTGTCGTCCAGGCTGGAGTGCAGTGGCATGATCCTGGCTCACTGTAACCTCCGCCTCCTGGGTTCAAGTGATTCTCCTGCCTCAGCCTTCCGAGTAGCTGGGATTACAGGCTCCAGCCACCATGCCTGGCTAATTTTTGTATTTTAGTAGAGACAGGGGTTTCACTGTGTTGGCAAGGCTGGTCTCAAACTCCTGACCTCAAGTGACCCATCTGCCTTGGCTTCCCAAAGTGCTGGGATGACAGGCGTGAGCCACCGAGCCCGGCTAAGGTTTTTTAGACCCGGGATTCCCCCGGATTATCCGGGTGGACACAATGTCCAGTGTTCACTGGGGTCCCAGAAGAGGGAGGCAGGGGAGGCAGAGGAGAAGTGAAAGCAGAAGGAGAGGTCGGGGGATGTGTTTGCTTCGAGGATAGAAGAAGGGGAGCACTGGCCAAGGGGTACGGGCAGCTTCTAGAAGGTGGGAAAGGCAAGAACGCAGATTCTCCCTGAGCCTCCAGAAGGAACCCAGTCCTGCAGACACTTTGATGTTAGCCCAGTGCAACCCACTACATACTTCTGACCTCCAGAACTGTGTGAGAATAATCTGTGTTGTTTTAGGCAATTTGTTATAGGAGTCATAGGAAATACATAAACATATACATTTAAAACATAAAGAAGTCACTTGTAATCCACTTCCCAGAATGAACTCATTCAGCAGCCTGAGGAGCAGGGCGGACTGATGAAAGCACTTGAAAGGAGGAAGTGCTGTCTTGCTAAGGCTGGTGTGTTCAGATGAGGACACCGCAAATGATTCTCCTGGCTAATGGTACACTAACAGGAACCAGGGCTCTGTGGAGAAATGGCGACTTCTGGAATTAAGGCTAGAGAGGAACAAGATGAACCCAGAATATATTATTCTGGCAGACAGTGAGGAAGTGCCCAAAGAATGGTAGGAACTCATCCAAAGGACAAAAGCTTGAAGGGGCGCTCATTGGCCAAATGTGGAATCTTCTGAGTAACAATCATGTTAGTATTGAATTGTAACTCTCTTTTTTTTTTTTTTTTTGTAGTAGCTGGGATTACAGGTGCCTGCCACTATGCCTGACTGATTTTTGTATTTTTAGTAGAGATGGGGTTTTGCCATGTCGGTCAGGCTGGTCTTGAACTCCTGGCCTCAAGGGATTGGCCCACCTCGGCTTCCCAAAGTGCTGAGATTACCGGTGGGAGGTACCATGTCCAGCCTATAACTCTTCTTACTTTATTATAAGCACAGTCTAAGAATCCACAAGTACCTACAGGTACAGTAATACAAATGAAAAAATAAAGAGGGAGAAGAAAACTCTTTCTTATCAACTAATAACTGCAGAAAGATAACGGAATAAGAAAATGCCGCGTGGAACCACCATAGTAATGATTATGTCAGGGAGGATCATCAGTGAATTCTAAATTGTGAGAAAAGTTGGAGAAGTAGGATTTGTATATGGTCTCAAACTATCTCCCCACAAGGGAGATGCCCAGTAATGACTGAGGGGAACACAGTCACTTTACCGTGGGAAAACCCTGACAAACCTTATTCAAGCGATCAAAGTTAACATCACCAGCAACGGGACAAATAGGCAACACGTGCCTCTGGTGTGATGCAGCAGCCCTCTGTAATACAATAGCCCTTCATGGTGCTCGTGCTGGCCGTGCAGAACCTGCATTCAACTGTAGGAAATACCAACGCATCAAAAGGAGGGACATTTTCCAGAATAACTGGTTTCTGCCCTACAAAAAATTCAATGTCATTTTTGACAAAGACTGAGGAACTGTTTCTTATTGAAGAGGACTAAAGAGGCCTGACAACTAAGTGCAGTGTGGATTCTGGATAGTGGGCCAGACGGATTTGCTTGTTTGTTTTCGTTATAAAGGAAATGAATCGTACTAAGGCATAGATGAACCTTGAGGACACTGTGTGCGGTGAAATAATCCAGACACACCAGGCGTGGTGGCTCGTGCCTGTAATCACAGCACTTTCGGAGGCTGAGGCAGGCCGACTGCTTGAGCTCAGGCATTCCAGACCAGTTTGGGAAACATGGTGAAATCCCATCTATGCAAAAATTAGCCGGGTGTGGTGTCTCAAGCTTGCAGTCCCAGTACTTTGGGGAGGTGGAGGCTGCAGTGAGCTGTGATCATGCCTCTGCACTCCAGCCTGGGCGACAAAGACAGATACTTTCTCCAAAAAAAAAAAAAAAAAAAAAAAAAAAAGGTCCGGGCATGGTGGCTGATGCTCGTCATCCCAGCACTTTGATAGGCCGAGGCGGGTGGATCGCCTGAGGTCAGGAGTTCTAGACCAGCCTGGCCAACATAGAGAAACCCCATCTCTACTAAAAATGTAAAAATTAGCAAGGCTTGGTGGCGGGCACCTGTAATCTCAGCTACTTGGAAGGCTGAGGCACGAGAATCGCTTGAACCCAGGAGGCAGAGGTTGTAGTGAGCCAAGATCACACCACTGCACTCCAGCCTGAGCGACAAAGTGAGACTCTGTCTCAAAAAAACAAACAAAAAATAGTAGAAAAAAAGAGAAATAATCCAGTCACAAAATGACAAATTATCATGTGATTCCACTTATATGAGGTACCAAGAATAGTCACATTTATACAGACAAAAAGTAGAAGGAGGGTTACCAGGAGCTTGGAGGAGGGGAAATGGGGATGTAGTGTTTAATGTGCTCAGAGTTTCCGTTTGGGGTAATGGAAGATGGGTAATTATGATAGCTGTACAGCACTGTGAATGTAATCAATGCCATAAGTTATACTCTTAATGGTTAAAATGGTAAATCTTACACATATTTTACTATAATAAAAATAATTTCTAAAAATAAGTCTTCAACTTTCAAATAAATGGGTAGACAACTGACAAAATTTACGTAAGGTCTGTAGATTATATAATAATAGTATGTCAAGATTAATTTCCTCATCCTGATAAATGTACTGTGGTTATGTAAGAAAATGCCAGCTGTCCAAAGGTAGTGAGTTATCTCAATTGATTGTTCCCAGTCAATTACATATCAAACTCCTTCTTCTACTCTTTCCCCGCTTCTCACCACTGCACTTGACTAGCTTTAAGATAAATAAAATGTCTGTGTGTGTGTGTGTGTGTGTGTGTGTGTAAGAAATACACATTGGGGCCGGGCGTGGTGGCTCACACCTGTAATCCCAAAACTTTGGAAGGCCAAGGTGGGTGGATCACTTGAGGTCAGAAGTTCGAGACCAGCCTGGCCAACATGGTGAAACCCCGTCTCTACTAAAAATGCAAAACTTAGCTGGGCATGGTGGCGCATGCCTGTAACCCCAGCTACTCTGGAGGCTGAGGCATGAGAATCGATTGAACCTGGGAGGTGGAGGCTGCAGTGAGTCAAGATCGTACCACTGCACTCCAGCCTGGGTGACAGAGCGAGACTTTGTCTCAATAAAAAAAAAAAGGAAATATACATTGAAGTATTTAGGGGCAACAAGGCATCATGTCTACAATCCTCTAAATGGTTAGAAAAATTAATATATACAAGCTATACCTGTATGGACAGAGAGAAAGAGAAGGGTAAAGTAAATGTGGCAAAACGTTAACATTTGGGGAATGTAGAAAATGTATATAGGAATTTGTACTATTATTCCAACTTTTCTATAAGTTTAATAGTAAGCAGTTTAAAACATTAGAAGAGGATCAACCAACTGGAATGGGGCACGTTCTAAAGGAAACAATTCTAAGGCCTTACGGTCGAGATGCAGTGAGCTGTGTGGGCAGCCAGGGCTCTGGGACGTCCTAACGAGGCAGGCTCAGGAACAAGGGATGCAGCATCCCAGCCACACTGACTGGTGGGGCAGACAGAGGTGAGGAACATTGAATCAGAAGCCCCGTCCACTTACAGAGATGGGTCAGGATCCAAGGAGGCATGGTGAGCTGGGTTTGGTTCAGATGGGCATCCATCCAAGGAGTTTCAGTGGGAAGGTGTGACGGTTAGTACTGAGTGTCAACTTGATTGGACTGAAGGATGCAATATTGATCCTGGGTGTGTCTGTGAAGGTGTTGCCCAAGGAGATTAACATTTGAGTCAGTGAAGTGGGAAAGGCAGACCCACCCTTAATGGGGTGAGCAGCATCTAATCAGCCGCCAGCGAATAGAAAGCAGGCAGAAAAACGTGAAGAGGTGAGATGGGCCTAGCCTCCCAGCCTACATCTTTCTCCCCTGCTGGACGTTTCCTGCCCTCGAACATCAGGCTCCAAGTTCTTCAGTTTTGGGACTTGGACTGACTCTCCTTGCTCCTCAAGCTTGCAGACAGCCTATTGTGGGACCTTGTGATCGTGTAAGTTATTACTTAATAAACTCCCCTTTATATATATACACACACACATAAACATATATATACAATACATATGTATATATATACATGTACATATATGTGTGTATATATATATCCTATTAGTTTTGTCCCTCTAAGAGAACCCTGACTAAATACAGAAGGTGAGGTGGAAAAGCCAGGAGACCAGTCCTGTTGCTGGGGGTGGAGGAAAGCATGCTCAGCAGCACCACCCCCATCCTCCAACTGCACACCCAACACGGGAGCATCTCATCAACATAGTGATGAGTGAAGTAAGCTGCACACAAAATGTCCTTACCATAGGATTCTATTCATGTGAAGCTCACATACAGGCAAAACAAACAGATGGTGATGAAGGTCATATCCATGTCCACAGGGAGTGGATGCTAGCTGGGAAGGGCAGGAGGGAAGTTGGTGGGTCCTGGAAATGTTCTATATCTTGATCTGGGTGTTGGTTTCAGTTTATCAAGATGAGCACTTATGCTTTGTGCATATTTTTCTGTAATGTGTAAATCCTCCATTTAAAAAGGTTTGGATCGCCCCACCCCCACCTTGGCACAGAGCACTGAAATCACGTCCATGTAAGTGAGGCATTCACGGAGATTCAATAGAGACACGATTTATGCTGTTTGTTATTTCGTTGCTAAGCAACACAGTCTAAGCTGCACAACCAAGTGACACCAACCATTAACAGCCAACATGGTGAGGAGGGGTGGGTGTGCTAAGACAAGGAGCCCAGCGTGAGGGCTGTGGATGATTCCTGCTCCCAGCCCCCATTTTGCTGTTGGCGGTGGGGGCTGGGGGTTGGGGGTGCAGTGAGCAGTGCAGACCAAACAGAAGGCCTGGCCCCTCCTGGTGTGCGCTGGCTGCAGTGAGCCCTTCCTATGTCTGCCTGCTGCATCCATCGCTATGGCAACCACTTCCCCAGCACCGGGGCTAAAATGAGGTTCTGTGGGTGTCTCGGCAGTGATTGGAGATCTCCCATGCCATAGAATTGAGCTGCCTGATGAGGAGACAGAGAAGTCACTGCAGCGAAAGGCTGAGACTTGCTGAGCAGGGCCATTCCTGCCGAAGTGGCACAGATTTGAGGCTGGCGCACAGGCCTCAGAGAGAGTGGTGAAGGCTGTCTGAAGGCAGGGGCGGGAAGGATGCCAACAGAAAGACCTAAGGACTGGTTAAAATGAAAACGATGTGGAAATAAACAAAGACCACCCAATGAGAACAAGCAAAGGCTATTCAGGGCTTGCTGTAGAAAAGCAGGCGGCTGCCATTCCTAGTGTTTGGCAGAGACTGAAGGCAGGCAGAGGAGTGGAAAGCTTCACAGTGGAGGAGGAGAGGCTCCAGGTGTGCCCCAATGAAGGCTGCAAGCCTGGGGAAGCCTCAGGTAGCTCACCAGAAGCGAGGCATCCCATTGATTGGTTAGGGGAGCATGTTGGGCTTTCTCTAGTCCTAAATTGGAAGCAGCAGGAAAAAGTAGGGAAGCCAGTAGTTATTGATGACATCCTGACCGTTCTGGGCAGATTGCTGTGGACACTGTGGTTTGGCTTCCTGGACTGTCTGCTGCAGATGGCAGGTCACAGTTCTGCTGTCATCTGTGGGCTGGCTGCCGTCTGTATATTCTGTCTCTCAATGCAGCAGCTGCGCAGGTCAAGAAAGAGGTCCCTACCATCTATCAACCAGGAGATGGGGCCCTTTGCAGTGTAGGGACACAGCTGTGAGGGCTACCCCAGGAGAAGGAGGACATGAAGCCTCACAGGAAGGCAGGCATAACAATGCCCTGGTCTGTTTGGGGAATATAGACAAGAAGAAAGGTCTATACGTGCTTAGTACAGATGAACCTGTCCTTGATCCACAGTTGGTTGAAGTCATGGATGCAGAACCCATGAGTACAGAGGGACAATTGTATATTTAAAGAGACTCATCAGTTAGAGAGCTACTCATCTGGGACCTAGGGAGCTGACCTGATACCCATTGTAACCACACGCAGCACAGGAGTTTGAAACTCTAGGCAAGGGAGGCAAGTGAGGTTAAATATCTGACTGAACTCAGAAACCTCCAAGGAGCCCCACATGCTTTCCTGACATAGCCCCTGGGGCCATTTCTCAAGTGTAGCCATTCAGGAGGTGTGAGGCCTGGGCAACTCGCTGCACCTGAGTGTTCTCCGCCTCTGTCCTGGCCTCGTTGGTTGGATGGTGCTTGCTCTCAGCAAGTGCTCCATCCATGCTGGATACTGTAATTATTTTAGAGCTTCTGAATAACTGGTTATAACTGGTTACAATTTCAATTAAAAATATTGTTAGAATCAATGTCAGTCTCTATTGGTGCAGCCATGAACTAAATGTCAGAAGCCTGGACTCAGAGTGGGGGAGAGAAGTGGATTGAAGGGCCAGCAGTAGAAATACAGCACCTCTAGGTACAAGGAGAGGGTATATGTAGTCCTGCCTCAGCTATCTGCCCTCCTCAGACTGGCCAATTCCCCTAGAACTCTGCGTTTTGAGTGAGGGAGACATAGTTCTATAAAAGAAAGGAGGATATTATTGCCAGGAGAAGAAGGAAGGAGAACTTAACGGACAAACATAACATGCACATGCACTCAATGTTTGTGGTCAAATAGAAGACTTAAGCCTAAGGGATCTAAAAACTCTAGTTAGATCCCAAAGTTACATCTAAGCAGTCATAATGGTGATCATTATGTGGCTTCTCTAACTGATGTTGTAAAAATGATTCTCTCCCAGTAAAGCTAGGCAGTAGTTTCTAATCTAACTGTAGCCTTTGCCTTCTTTGAGGACAGAAATCAGGCCTTAGACTTGCCTAATCTTCTTGTTTTGGGGATCTTCCATAGCATATTATACAGAATAAGCACTCAAATGATGTTTGATGATAACTGTCTTGTTTCAGTTCAGGCTGCTATTTCATAGTATCATAGACTGAGTGGCCTAAATCCTATAAGAACACTAATTCCATCATGGGGACCTCGTCTTCACGACCTCATCTAAGCTCAATTATCTCCCAAAGGCCTCATCTCCTAGTACCATCACACTGGGGATTAGGATTTTAACATATGAATTTTGGGGGGGGACACAAACATTCAGTCCATAAAACAATAAAGACACATGAGAAGCTAACAAGAGAGATTCAGCGTCAGAGCTCAATGGTTTCCATGAATAATGGAGTGAGATATGCCAGATAATTCCTCAAGGTTCCTCTGGATTCCATGTGTCTAAGATAAAAACTCTTAGGAAGAGTTTCACTTTGGAGCAAATATACAATTTCAGGTTAGAGGTCAAAATACCAGATGAAAATGTATGATCTCTCCACAATATCTGTGAGGGACTGGTTTCCAGACCCTGCACCCAAAATCCATGGCTGATCAAGTTCCTTATATAAAATGGCATAGAATTTGCATGTAACCTATTCATATCTTCCCATATACTTTAAATCATGTCTCAATTACTTATAATGCCTAACACAATGTAAATGTTATGTAAGTAGTTGGTGTACTATATATTTATGTTTACTTGTTTGAAACAGGGTCTCACTCTGTCGTCCAGGCTGGAGGACTGTGGCGTGATCACAGCTCACTGCAGCCTTGACCTCCTAGGCTCAAGTGAACCTCCCACCTCAGCCTCCTGAGTAGGTGGGACTACAGGCACACACCACCATGCCTGAATAATTAATTTTTTTTTTTTTTTTCGTAGAGATGGGGTCTATGTTGCTTAGGCTGGTCTCAAACTCCCGGGGCTCAAGCAATCCTCCTGTCCCAGCCTCCCAAAGTGCTGTGATGACAGGCGTGAGCCACTATGCTTGGCTTGTCATACTATTTCATTTAGGGAATATAGACAAGAAGAAAAGTCGATACATGTTTAGTAGAGATGAACCTATTCTTGATCCACAGTTGGTTGAATCCATGGATGCAGAACCCACGAACAGGGAGGGCCTGTGGTAGATTTATTTATTTATATATTTTTGAGACAGTCTCACTCTGTTGCCCAGGTTGGAGTGTAGTGGCACGATCTTGGCTCACTGCAGCCTCTGCCTCCTAGGTTCAAGTGATTTTCCCACTTCAGCCTCTTGAGGAGCTGGGATTACAGGTGTGCACCACCATGCCTGGCTAATTTTTGTATTTTTTTAGTAGAGAAGGATTTCACTATGTTGGCAAGGCTGGTCTTGAACTCCTGGGTTCCAGTGATCCTCCTTCCTCAACTTCCAAAAGTGCTAGGATTACATGTGTGAGCCACCGCACCCAGCCCCTACTGTATATTTAAAGAGACTTGTCTGTTAGAGAGATACTCATCTGCCACCTAGGGAGCTGGCCTAAGAATCACTGTAGCCATACGCAGCACAGAAGTCTGAAACTCCAGGCTCAGCTGCAGCCTTTTCAGTGATGAAGTCAATGCTGAAGTCCAGACTAGGGATGAATGAGGTAGCTGTAAGCATGAATAGTTCGTAACCCACTGCTGGGTTGGTGTCCTCCTCCAAATAGGCCCTCCTTATTTGCTTCCTGCGGCTGCTGTAACAAATTATCACAAACTGGGAGGCTTAAACAACAGAGGTTTATTCCCTTCCAGTACTGGAGTTGAGAAGTCTGAAATCAAGGTGTTGGCAGGGCCACATTTCCTGCCGAGGCTCTGAGAATCCATTCCTTGTGTCCTTCAGCTTCTGGTGCTGCCAGCATTCCTTGGCCTGTGGTTGCATCATTCCAATCTTTGCCTGAACCCAGGAGGCAAAGGTTGCAGTGAGCTGAGACTATGCCACTGCACTAAGAAAAAAAAAACGAAAGAAAATAATTGGAGATTGACACAAACAGAAAAAGGAGGTTTTATCTTACTGGAAAAATTATGGGAGAATTTTGTGGTAAAGAGCTTAGAAGGTTTGTAAAATAAACTTATCTTTATAAATAAGAAGAATGTTTTTAATAACATGCACTTTCAAATTTAAGAACCATTTTAAAATTTGGCTGTCCTGCTTAATGAATAAGATAAAAATGAAAGGATCTGAAGACTTACTCCATAGAATACTTACTAAATGATGAGACTTGGCAACCACCACTTTAACCAAGTACTCAAACTCAGAATGTGAATCATGGCACAACCTGACTTTCTGGCCTCCTGATGTACTGTAACATGAAAAACACATAACCAGCCAGGCGAGGTGGCTCACGCCTATAATCCTAGCACTCTGGGAGGCCAAGGTGGGTGGATCACTTGAAGTCAGGAGTTCAAGACCAGCCTGACCAACATGGTGAAACCCTGTCTCTACTGAAATACTAAAAATACAAAATACAAAATTACAAAAATTAGCTGGGCGTGGTAGTGTGTGCCCGTAATCCCAGCTGCTTGGGAGGGTGAGGCAGGAGAATAGCCTGAACCTGGGAGGCGGAGGTTGCAGTGAGCCAAGATCACACCACTGCACCCCAGCCTAGGCAACAGAGCGAGACTCCATCTCAAAAAAAAAAAAAAAAAAGAAAAAGAAAAAGGGTGGGGGGGTGCCGTGCGCGGTGGCTCACGCCTGTAATCCTAGCACTTTGGGAGGCCAAGGCAGGTGGATCACGAGGTCAGGAGATCGAGACCATCCTGGCTAACATGGTGAAACCCCGTCTCTACTAAAAATACAAGAAATTAGCCAGGCATGGTGGCAGGCGCCTGTAGTCCCAGCTACTCGGGAGCCTGAGGAAGGAGAATGGCGTGAACCTGGGAGGCAGAGTGCACTCCAGCCTGGGTGACAGAGCAAGACTCCATCTCACAAAAAAAAAAAAAAAAAAAAAGAGAAAGAAAAGAAAAACACATAATCATCTATCAAATATTCTTGCAAAAACCTGTTTAACTTGAATCAGATTAAGCCTCTAAGCCTACCTTCTAGTTTGTAGGAAATACAGGGGCTAAAGGAACAAGCTAATGACACCAATCAGGAATCAATCAGATAAATCTACCATGAAAGACATTCATTGCATGAAACAATTGTTCTGTGGTCTTCCAAAAGGCATTGTCATTGGAAAACAAAAAGTACAGGGACCATTCTAGACTAAAGGAGATGGACTGTAGAGACCAAACCAGTAGCAATACAGGAAACCAGATTGGACCCTGGTTAAACAAACTAACAAAATTATAAAGGTCATTCTTGGGACAATTAGAGAAACTTTAGAGTCTATATATTATTATGGTGTGGAAATGGTTTTCAAGATTATTCTAACCTTAGGAGATACATGCTAAAGTATTTCGGGGCAAAGATGTTCAAATATATATATTTTGGCCAGGCTCGGTGGCTTGTGCCTGACATCCCAGCACTTTGGGAAGCCAAGGCGGGAGGATCACTTGAACTGAAGAGTTTGAGATCAGCCTAGCTAACATGGTGAAACCCCATCTCTACTAAAAGTACAAAAATTAGCTGGGTGTGGTGGTGCACGTCTGTAATCCCAGCTACTTGGGAGGCTGAGGCACCAGAAGCACTTGAGCCCGGGAGGCGGAGGTGGCAGTGAGCTGAGATTGCACCATTGCACTCCTGCCTGAGTGACAGAGCGAAACTGTCTCAAAAGAAAACTATATATATATACACACACACACACATGAACTATATATATGAACTATATATGTGTGAACTGTATATATGAACTTATATATATTTGGAAATATATAATATATAATATTTCCAAATGATACAGAAAGGAATATCATTAAAATAAATATGGCTAAATATTAACAATTGTTGAATCTAGGTTGGGCATACAGGTGTTCATTATATTAATCCTTTAACTTTTCTGAATATTTCAAAATGTTTAAACAAAAGTTTGGAGAAAAGAACAACTGGTCTTCAAGGCCTTCATTTTAGTGACAATCTGGGTTAAATTATAAGTAATTTTTATGTGAATATTGTATAAGAAACACATGGTGCTCTAGTTTGATTATTTAACTTGGTGTATATCACTGTTGAGCAAATCTGCATGAAGTACTGAAAATGAATTCATTATAACCAAGGAATCCCGATGTAAGAGCATAGACACACTAACCCTAACGTATGGTTGTTACTGGATTGATTTTTCAGCTATGGTATGAATTTGTCTTTTCCTAAGAAGAGCATTCACACACATGTTGCTATTTCAGTGACATAAAGTATCTCCTGGAAAATTATAGTTACTCATTCAGCCAAAATTTAGTGACACCCTACTATGTGTTAAGCCCTGTATTGGCCTCAGGGATACATCGGTACATGAAACGAGGCCTCTGCCATTGGGGAGCCACAGGCCACAGACTCTCACATGCCTAAGGACAGCCATGCCCTCGCCCATGGAAAAGTGCAGAGTTCTCTGAAGATTTTGCTTGCATGCAACCTAAAAAATGCATTGCATATCCTCATTTCTTGATGAATACAATTTTATATTTTATGTTTAAATGGTGGCAAAAGATGTAATTCCAGTTTAAAAATTGAGATTTTAAAATAAAATTGTTTCACTACTCTTTTTTAAATAGTCATAGTGTAGTAGCTTTATAATCTGTGTTTACTAACTTCCATACCTGAGGTTTTGTGGATGGTTTCTGCTACCTGTTGCGTGTTAGTTCTTGTGCTAAATGTGAAGTGTGTGTGTGTATTGTATATACACCAACACACACACATCTATCTATCAAAGAATCTCCACAAATAAATTTCTAGGGACAATGAGTAGCACACAGGTACATTCTTCCACAGAGAATTTGTGTTTGCTTTTGCCAGGTGCTTAGGGGATCCCAGCAGTCCAAGATTACTTCAAACTAAATTCACTGCTTAAGATGATTTGATCACTAGGGTATGGATTTGGGGTACAGTCTATGCCAGGGATGATTCACAGGTACAAATTTTCAGGAACTTTTAAAAAATAAGGCTCAGATAAGTTTCCTAGAAGTTTCCAGCAGAAGTCAGATTTACTTGGTTCACCATTCCGAGATAGCAGCAGTATGGGTCTTGGGCGAGGCTCCTGGTGGAAGGTCCCTTAACAGATGCCTTACCTTGGGCAGGCTCTGGACTTTGACAGCCGTCCTTCTTGCTGCTAGAAACTGTCAAACAGAAGTTCAAGTTTGTCTGGTTCAGCAAAACAAAAGCAGCCTTGATGTTCCATTTACTTTTTGGTATTCTCTCCTGTCCTTAGATTTTGGCCCAGTAGGCCAGGTATGGTGGCTCATGCCTGTAATCCCAGCACTTTGGGAGGCTGAGGCGTATGGATCACTTGAAGTCAGGAGTTTGAGACCAGCCTGGCCAACATGGTGAAACCCTGTCTCCACAAAAAATACAAAAATTAGTCAGGCGTGGTGGCACATGCCTGTAATCCCAGCCACTCAGGAGGCTGAGGCGGGAGAATTGCTTGAACCCAGGAGGCAGAAGTTGCAGTGAGCAGAGATCACACCACTCCAGCCTGGGCAGCAGAGTGAGGGAGACGCCATCTCAAAACAAAAACAAAAACAACAACAAAAAAAGATTTTGGTCTGGTAGTTACCTTACTATTTTGGTCAGTGCTTTAAAGAATCTGTTTTCTATATCTTTATATAGAATTTTCAACTGTTGGTCTAAGAAACCCAGTCTGCCATAGTCTTAGAAAGGGGAGAGAACATCACCACTTTTCTCAATACTTTAAATGAGAGGGTCTTTTAACCTAGGATTCATGCATGGAGTTCAAGGCATCTATATACCCCCCTGAAATTGCAGGCAATATTCTGTGTTTAACCAATTTTTTCTGGGAACAAAATCCATAGATTTTATCAGATTGTTAAAGGTGTCAATGATGGAGACACCCTCAAATTTGGTAACTATTGCTTTAGAGTTCTATCAGTACCTAGTAATTTAATTAAAAAATGATTTTAGAGTAATTTTGAACTCACAGAAAAGTTGCAAGTAGAGTGCAAGACAATCTCCACATTGTCCTCACCCAGATTCGCCAATGTTAACTCCTCCCTGACCCCACACACAATGAGTCTTTTTCTGAACCATTTGGGAACAAGCTTCAGACCTGAGTCCACATTACCCCTAAATGCTACAGTGGGCATTTCCCCAAACAGGAGGAATCGAGAAGTTAACCTTGCCATTCACAGACCATTCACAGAATCTATTTAAGTTTCAATTTTTCAATTTCAACTGTCCCAAGAATATAGTTTTTTAAAAATTGGGCTGGGCGCGGTGGCTCATGCCTGTAATCCCTGCACTTTGGGAGGCTGAGGAGGGTGGATCACGAGGTTACGAGTTCAAGACCAGCCTGGCCAAGATAGTGAAACCCCATCTCTACTAAAAATACAAAAATTAACCAAGCATGGTGGTGGGCACCTGTAATCCCAGCTACTGAGGAGGCTGAGACAGAGAACCCAGGAGGCAGAGGTTGCAGTGAGCTGAGATCATGCCACTGCACTCCAGCCTGGGCGACAGAGCAAGACTGTCTCAAAAAAAAAAAATGTGTATAATATTTACTTCACAGGATTGCTGTGGATGTTCATTGGACATCATAAGTTTGGTTAGTTGTCATTTTTAGTTTGTTAAGTTAGTACTCAAAAACATTACACTGTGTCCCCCTACACTTCCCCCCTTACTCATTGCTTATTGGGGTATGGAAAGCCAGCATTGCTACAGTATTCTCCCAGCACAGTACACACACACACACACGCACACACACACACCCCAGGCTGGAATCATGGGTATACTATGTCTTTAATAAAGTATCTTTCTTGACCAGGCACAATGGCTCACATCTGTAATCCCAGCACTTTGGGAGGCCATGGTGGGTGGACTGCTTGAGCCCAGGAGTTCAAGACCAGCCTGGGCAACATGGTGAAACCCCATCTATATCCAAAACAAACAAACAAACACACAAAAAAACAAAAATTAGCTGGACATCATATGCCTGTTATCCCAGCTACTTTATACTCGGGAGGCTGCGGTGGGAGAATGACTTAAGCCAGGCAGGTGGACTGTTTCAATGAGGCAAGATCATGCCACTGCACTCCAGCCTGGGTAACAATGTCTCAAAAAAAAAAAAAAAAAAGGGTATTTTTCTTGATTGGACAATGAGAACTCTAATTCTGATAGATATCTATTGTTTTGTCCTCCCCCTTCTTGTGGGAGACGGTCTTTCTCCACTTCCACAAGGTAGTGTCCATTGTTCTTACCTGAACATGGCAGGTACAAGAACATGACAATGTCCATGTTCTTAAAGATCCTAGATCTTTGGCACAATCATTTGATTCAGGGGCAGGCAACTAGCTGGACCAATGAACTATCCTTCCCTGAGAATTTTTAACTTGGGACTAGAGATCATCAGCCTTACCTCGCCTATCTGATGATGGGGCAGAAGATGAAATGTTGGGAGCTGTCAGTGGCCTT
This sequence comes from Papio anubis, assembly GCF_008728515.1. Lineage (NCBI taxonomy): Eukaryota > Metazoa > Chordata > Mammalia > Primates > Cercopithecidae > Papio > Papio anubis. The sequence continues at coordinate 9,459,012 of NC_044980.1, forward strand.
GTTTCCAGACATATGGAGGAAGCTGGTCCAACAGTATGAAGCCAACGTGCAGAGAGAGAGGCAGAGCTGAGGCATGGGGGCAGAGAGGCATTCTCCTTCCAGTAGTCCCAGCAGTCCCTCCCCTTCTTGGAGTCTGTCCATATCAACAGTACATTCCTCCCTTCTGCCTAGCAGTTGAGTTCCTGTCACTGGCAACCAAGAGAGGTGTGACTGATTCATGTATTGGAAGGGCTGTTGTGAGAACTAGTGCCTGACTCACAGTGGGGACTCAACAAATGTTGATTTATTACTCCTATATTTAATGCCTAAGTCTGAATGCGAAAAGGTTAGGGCAATTCCAGAAGGAATTACTACGCAGAAGGGATAATTAGTTAAAAGGTTAACTTTCCTTTGAACATCACAAGGGAAGGCATGTAAAGACAAAAGGAAGGCTCCCTCCACGCCCCCCATACATACACATTCCCTTCATCCTAACCTGGCTCTGCAGCTCTGAGGGTCACGTACCTGCCCTTGGCACTACCAGTACTTCCTCCAGCAAACCTCAGTCTTTCTTTCAGAATCCTTCGCCCTGATGCCATATAACATATGATAAATCTGATCGTCCTGATCTTTTCCCCTAGTCTCAGCAGGCCAACAAGTGTTCTGCTACAGGTCTTCCAGGGAGGGTTAGCTCTTGTTGGAGTTGGATCGGAAGGAGGGGAGCTGGGGAAAGAGCTGTCTTCAAATTGTTTCTTGGGAGGTAGTATATATAAACATATTTAGGCAGGGCATAGCGGCACACGTCTGTAACCCCAGCACTTCAGGAGCCCAAGGCGTAAAGATCGCTTGAAGACAGGAGTTCGAAATCATACTGGTCAACATAGTGAGACTGCAGTGAGCCACTATGGCACCACTGCATTCCTGCCTGGGTGACGATGCGAGACCTCTTCTCAAAAAAAGAAAAAAAAAAAAAAAACATAAGCAAACAACAACAAAAAAAACTAAGAATGGCTGTCTGCTTAATTATCAGGGCCAGCCCCTGAAATCAGTGGGTCCGTATTATGTAGAGTTTGAGTTCTTTCCTGCCTTGAGTAACGTGAGTGACATCAGTAACATTAGTCAAGCGCTGCTCTTTTTGAAAAACTGTATTTCATTATTTTTATTCTAAACCTTATTCTATTTGATGAAGATTGCGGGAGGGGCCCTCCCAATTCTACCACTCACACATAACAGCGGTTGCTAGCATTCTTTATTTGTGCTAGGTCATCTGCATATTGTTTAAACATTTTTCGAGGCTGGAAAGACTGCTCCCGCTCAGGCAATTCTGACTTGGCGGCCCTTCTAATTTGTATTCTCTAAATAATTCTTCATTTAGAGAAACAATCAAGGATTACAGTGAGGGAGGGTGACGTGCTGATGGGGACAGAGCTTGGCCTTTGACCGTTCTTCCCTTAGCTCTGCGCAGGCAAGCGTCCCTAACTCGGTATCCGAACAGATCTCCCTTAAAGGAGGATTATGTTTCAACCCCCAGCCTCAGCGGTTTACTCAAACAGTCCTTCCAGCCAAAGGCAGAAGTCTCCCTGGGAGTAATTTTGGTGAAGTCAGCGTTTGCCTTTTTCATCACAGTGAGGCTTTAGTAGTTCCTCAAAACGTGCACCACAACGGCCCGGGTGCCAAACAGAAATGCTGACACCTGGGCCCACTCTAGCCATTCGGCCTCGGCATCGCGGTGCGGGAGCGCGGAGCGCAGACTCGCATTGTCACAGGCACCTCCCGGCCTCCCGAAGAGCCCCGCGCCGGAGCCTTTGTCTCGCACGTCGGCTGGGGCGGGCGCTAGGTTCTCGCGGCCTCTTCCCACTGCTCTGCGCCCCTCCAGAAGCGATCACCAAAGCTCAGCTACTGATTAGGTTTCGGCCCCGCTGTCCGGCGCATTCTCGGCGACTACCTCAGGTGGCCCAGCGCACGCGGTGATTCACCGCGCCCCCGAAAAAGGTCCTTCCCTGCCTTAGCCGACAACCGAGCGTGCGCACCGCGGCCGCCGGAAGTGACACTGTCTGTCGTTGGGGAGCTCCCGCCCCTTCCGCCTCGGCGCCCCGCCCAGGCCTCGCCCCTAGGTGTTCCCGCCCCTCCCCCTCCCTTGTGGTTCGCTTTCTGTCAGCCTCTCTCCCTCTCCCTCTCCCCTCTCCTTCCTCTCGCTTCCTCTCTCGCACCTGAGCGCACGCACCTGCCCGGGCCCGGCTCCCTCCTCCTCCTCCCCGCCCTCTTTCCCCGCCCGGCCGCGGGAGCTCGTGGCTGCGTCACCGCCACCCCCCCCCAGACAAGATGGACACCGCGGAGGAAGGTAAGTCGGCGACGCGCGGCGCCCGAGCCCTTGCGTCGGCTCCCGGGTTCGTGCCCCGGCCAGGTCCGCGGCGCTCGAGGTGGGCGGCTGGAGCGCGGCGGGGCGGGCGCCTGGGCCGTTTGCCCACCCGCGGGGCCTCTGGTCCGGGGAGCGGAAGGTGACCCTCGGCGCGCCCCCAGCCGTTTCCCGCCCGCGCCGCCGAGGGGGGCGGGGACCCTGCCGGGCCGGGCCCGGGTCCTGCGGCGTCGTGGCTGCTCCGGGCCGGCGTGGCCTCCCTCGTCCCCGCCGTCGCGCGCTGGCCCAGAAGAGGGGGCCGCTGTCGCTGCCGCTGCCGTCCGGGGGCGTTTTCCGCACCCTTCCCCCACTTGGTTTTGTCTTTCTTTACGTCCTTCTGCCTATTGCTCGCCAGGCCCTACCCCCTCGCCACAGAACTTCTTTGTTGACTTTGAAACTTCGCGAAAAATACCCCGCCAGGTGACTGCCGAGTGGAGTGAGCTGACCCCTATTGAAAAGCCCGGCCCTCGGCTAGCCTGCAGCTCGAGAATCTGTTTACTAAACGGAGGGGGGGCTCTTTTGTTGCGATCCATTTGGTTTTAAATCCTTGACACCTATAAGCAGGGTTCTCTTGGTTTTGTTTTGCGATTGCGTGTTGGATACGGTTACTTTGAACAAACTGACCCTTCTACAATGAATACCTAAGATGTAAACGTCCACACCTTATGTCTCTTCAAGCGCATTTTCTTACCCACTGAAGGTAGTAAATTATTTTTAACCAGCTGTGTTTTTAAATGAGTGGTGAGTTTATAGAGGAAATTACTAAATTATTCTGCCTTTTTTGATGTTCCGGTTATCGGTGCAAATGCTTTTCTACTTTAGGTATATTTATGGGGGTATAAGCGTCTTTCAACCTTATAGGTTGTGATTTTGGCAATTTTAAATGAAAATGAATTATCAGGCGCCGTCATGGGGTGCAGTAATGAATGAAAAAAGTTTGATAATATCTCTGTAATGAGTTGATAACGACTTATTTTTTTTAAAAGAAGTCTTGCCTTTAATAAAAACCTCAACTATAACATGTGGCACTTGCTGTACATTCGCTTTTGATCTTCGTAAAAGGCCTGTGGAATAGGTAGGTATTGTCTTTTATAGATGTTGAAATGTAGGCTTCGTTGTTTTAATAGCTTGTCGAAGCTTTACACAGGTAGTAAGAGACAGATTTGAATGTAGGCCTTCTGATTGCAAATAATTTCCCTTTCATTATGCCACAGTATGTTTATTATATACACTGATTGTAGCTAATCGCCACTGGAGACGCCTTTGGAAAAAATAGTAAAGCGAAACTGCTGAAGGTTGGGAACTATTTCTTTTTGACAGGTGGTCCTTGCGTGTAAAATTTCCATCTATGTAGGTTTCACATCCTTTCAGATTCAAGTTTTAATGAATACATCTACTAAGGCATGCATTTATCACAGGATAAGTACGGACGTATTATATTCAATTCTCATTCTTTTGGCCTGGGCATTGCTACTTGCATACTTTTATGGTGTGACAGTAACCTATGGTAATTCAGGAATTGCGCTCGAAGCACGTATGGAATCATGAAATATTTTCATTGTACTTCTAGTGCTTAAATATATTTTTTCTCTTGTAAAATTATAATCAGGATAAGGTATACATGACATTTATTTGTTGAACACTGTTCCCTGTTAAAATAACATGTGCTGAAGACTCAACGGGTAGAATATGCTTTACTAAACACTTTATATACATTTCATTTAATTCTGTCAACATCGTTAAGTAGGCGGCATTTTCATTTTACAGATGAGGGAACTGATGGTTAGTATGATTAAATAACTTGTCCAAGATTATACAGGTAGTAAATGGCAGAGGCACGATTCAAGCTCATGTCTGTCAGACTCTGCACTTAAATTAGATATTTATTTATAAGTGGATACTAAATGTCCAATGTTGGAATTTATTTTTGTCACTCCCTCTATAGGATGGATCATTTTTATAATTTGGCGAAAATTTTATTTTGCTTTATTTTATGAAATTATTAGTCACGAAATGCAAGTGAATTTTAGTGCTGTATTCTCATGCCTGCTTTTGCAAAATTCCAATTTGGAAGTCTTCTGACATTTTTACAATAAAATTTAAGTTGAAATAACACTTAAAGGAAAAGGGAGGGTTATAGGGGATTAAAAATAATAGAGTGAAGATGCCAAAAAACTAATAAATGTTCTATTTGCGAAATCAGTTATTATAGATTATTTCTTTAAAAAATGCAACTTAGGTTTTTAAAATCTGGTATTTTTTGGTAGGAGATATTCAAAATATGGCCAAACATAAAACTAAATTGAAAAAAAATCAGTATTACCTACTTTTGAAAACACTAATGCTGTTGTGGTTCTGTTTTTTATTTATTTTTTTTGTTTTCTGAGACGGAGTCTTGCTCTGTCGCCCAGGCTGGAGTGCAGTGGTGTGATGTCAGCTCACTGCAACCTCCACTTCCTGGGTTCAAGCAATTCTTCTGTCTCAGACTCCTGAGTAACTGGGATTACAGGAGCGTGCCACCTCTCCCTGCTAATTTTTGTATTTTTAGTAGAGATGGGGTTTTGCCATGTTGGCCAGACTGATCTCGAACTCCTGACCTCAGGTGATCTGCCTGCCTCAGCCTCCCAAAATGCTGGAATTATGGGCATAAGCCACCATTCCTGGCCGGTTCTCTGCCCTTTAAAAATATATTTTAATATTCCGCGCAAAGAGATTAAGAATAATGTTACAAAAACACCAACCATGCGCATATAGTGTGTAGCTCTTCCCTTTTAAAAATAGCACGTTGCTTGCCTCTGATGGTACCATATATGATAGTCTAATGCTCAGAATGTTATGCATTTGTAGTAATACTCAGTTCTGACGTGGCCCTTTCATACTAATTGTTTGCTAGATTTTAAAGATCTCTTAAGTGTCTTCAGTATTAAATTTTTGTAAAATCAACAGGTTCATAATCCATTCTCATGATACAGGGATGGATGAATCATTCTTACTGTGTATATGTTATTTGTATGAGTGCAGATGTGTTATGTCAATTGCTATCCATCCGCACATTTTTAAACTTCAGAGCTGTAGGAGACCTTAGACATTTGCCCTCCTCATTTTATGGGTTAGGAGTCTGATCCTGCAATGCACTTGAGATTTCTCAGTTTCACAGAAAAATCTATCCTTTGCTCAAGGATATACTTTTTTTTTTTTTTTTAAAGGAAAAGCAGTACAATATTGGAATAGATGTTGCAAGTGTTGGTGTGAAGTTCTCAAAGATAATATTATTTTGTCATAGAATGCCCACATTTCGGCTCAGTGATATAAAGCTGACTTTTTTTTTTTTTCTATTTTGCTAAATTACTGTTTGTATTAGCAGAACATAATACAAAGTCTTAGTAATTTTTTTATGGAATACCAAAGCAGTTGTTCTTTATGCTCTATGGAACATATTCATTCGAAAAGTGTGAAGCTAAAGAGTATTATGGTTTGAGGAAACTTAAATTTGGAAGAAATGAGTTAAAAGGATAGAAAGTTGTCAGAATCAGACAGCTAGTTACTCTCTTTCTAGAACCACATGGTCTTCTTTGTTTCCAGAGATGTCTGCTGCATGTTTCTTACCATACATCACCTTTCACTGTTTTGGCTTGTTTGTGACCAAGTGTACATGCATTTATTTGTTAAATGCTTATTGAGGACCTGTTATGAGCCAGGCACTATTTGATGCATTTGGGCTAGGCAAGGAACAATATAGAGAAAATCCTTTCTTTCATAGAGCTTACATTATAGTTATTAGCTTAAGACAAAATAAACATGTAATAAATTATATGGCATAACTAGAAGGTTATAAATGCTGTGGAGAACAGTGAATTGGGAGGGATTAAGAAGTGCCAGGATATGAGGGCAAGGGTTGCTGTTGGTTTTTTTCTTTTTTTTGAGACGGAGTCTTGCTCTGTCACCCAGGCTGGAGTGCAGTGTCGTGATCTTGGCTCACTAGGTGTTGCAGTTTTAAATATAGCAGTAAAGGAAGGCCTCACTGAGAAGGAGCAAAGGAGAAGGAGTTAGCCCTGCAGATACTCTGGGCAGGGCGTTCCAGGCAGAGGGAATATAGCCTGTGTGAAGTCTCTAAGATGGGAGCATGCCTAGAGTGTTCAAAAAATAACCAGGAGAGCAGTGTTGCTGTAATGGAGTAAGAGTTGGGAGAAGAGTAAGTATAATATGAGGTCAGAGAGATCGTGGAGCCAATGGGGAGTGAGCATGTAGGACTTCACTGACTTTTACTTTAGTGAGATAGGGACCTACGGGAGGGTTTTGAGCTGAGGTGAGACATAAATTGTCTTGATATGCAGCCAGCCTTCTGTATCTGGGTTTTGCATCCATGGATTCATCCAATGTCAGATGGAAAATACTTGGAAAAAAATAGATGATTGCATCTGTAGTGAACATGTACAGACTTTTTTCCTTGTCATTATTCCCTAAACAATACAGTATGATGACTACATAACATTTATGTTATAATTATTCTAAGTAATCTAGAGATAATTTAAAGTACAGTTGACTCTTGAACAACATGGGTCTGAACTACATGGGTCCACTTACACATGGATTTTTTTCTTTAATATATTGGAAAAAATTTTGGAGATTTGCAACAATTTGAAAAAACTTGTAGATGAACTGTGTGGTCTAGAAATAGTGAGAAAGTTATAAAGTTATGTCATTAATGCATAAAATACATGTAGATACTAGTCTGTTTTACTCAGTATCAAAGTATATACAAATCTGTCATGAAATGTTAAAATTTATCAAAACTTACAAACATGTAATGGAGACTGCACATGGCACTGTTCACAGTTGGGAGATGTAAAGAAACTTAGATATAATATTAAATTGTAACTGCATGAAATTAACCTTAGTGCATACTGTGCTACTGTAATAATTTCATAGCCACCTTCTGTTGCTGTTGTGGTGAGCTCAAGTGTTGCCTGTATCCTATCTGCTTAAAACACCTTGTGAGGCTAATCACCTCTGCATGAGCCATTCATCTCTCCAGTAAATTGTATATGGTAAAAAGTATGGATTCTCTGGATTCTCTTGTATTTTTCATTGCATTTAGTGCAGTACCTTAAACTTTGACTAACATGATGGGATCCATATGAGGTGCCACTAAGTGATGCTGGAAGAGCTCCAGGAAGCTGAAAAAAGGCATGACATTATGAGGAAAAAGTCGAATTGTTTCATATGTGCCATAAATTGAGGTTTGTAGCTGTGGTTGCTGGCCATTTCGGAATGATTTATCTTGTAAATAGACAGGTATCAATAAATATATGGTACAGTGCTGTAAATGTATTTTCTCTTCCTTCCGATTTTCTTAATTTTTTTCTCTAGCTTTATTGTAAGAATAAAGTATATAATATTGAATACAGTATATAATACATATTACAATACATATTGTAAGAATATAGCATATAATGCAATACATATAATACAGTTTATGCATTCATGGCATAATTTTATTTTTTTTGCTCCTACACAGTTCATCTTTTTTTTAAATTGTTCCAAATTTCCAAAAAAATTTCCAATATATTTATTGAAGAAAAAAATCCATGTATAAGTGGATGCATGCAGTTCAAACCGTGGTGTTCACAGATCTGTACTCTAACTCATCTCTAGAGTACTCATAATACCTGGTATAATGTAATACAGAGGCCGGGCACGGTGGCTCGCGCCTGTAATCCCAGCACTTTGGGAGGCCTAGGCAGGCAGATCACCTGAGGTCAGGAGTCCAAGACCAGCCTGGACAACATGGCGAAACCCTGTCTTTACTAAAAATACAAAAAATTAACTAGGTGTGGTGGTGGGTTCCTGTAATCCCAGCTACTTGGGAGGCTGAGACAGGAGAATGGTGTGAACCTGGGAGGCGGAGCTTGCAGTGAGCCCAGATCACACCATTGCATTCTAGCCTGGGCAACAGAGCAAGACTCCATCTCAAAAAAATAAAAAAATTTTAAAAATGTAATACAAAATATGTATTAATTGACTGTTTATGTTGTAATATGTTATGGTAAGGCTTCTGGTCACCAGTAGGCCATTAGTAGTTTTTGGAGAGTCAAAAGTTGTATGTGTGGTGGTTTTTTTTTTGAAGGGGGGATGGAGTTTTGCTCTTGTTGCCCAGGCTATAGTACAGTGGCACGATCTCAGCTCATTGCAACCTCAGCCTCCCAGGTTCAAGCGATTCTCCTGCCTCAGCCTCCTGAGTAGCTGGGATTACAGGCATATACCACCATGCCTGGCTAATTTTGTATTTTTAGTTGAGATGGGGTTTCATCATGTTGGCTTGAACTCCTGACCTCAGGTGATCCGTCTGCCTTAGCCTCCCAAAGTGCTGGGATTATAGGCATGAGCCACCGCACCCAGTTGTATGTGAATTTTTTATTGTGCAGGAGGTTGGTGCCCCTAACCCTTGTTCAGGAGACTCCTGTATATGGAAGGATGTGCATAGGTTACTTGGAAATATTATGCTGTTTTACATAAGGGACTTGAGCATCTGTGGATTTTGGTACCTGTGGAGTTCCTGAAACCAATCCCCCAGGGTTACTGGGTCTGTCTCTTTCCTGGTTGTTTAAGACAAGTTTCTGTTTGTCTTAAACTCAAATGTCTGGAAGCTAGAATCTCACTGGCTTATCTTGGGTCGGTTGCCTATCCTTTTGATCCAGGTAGCTGGGTGGTGGTGGGAAAGGTAATGTAAGAATAAGAATCATGACTGGCTGTGTCCATTCTTGAGCTGGTAAGACAGTTCAAAAGAGATCTGCTACATTGCTCAATTAGAATACTTTTTAGACTGAAGCCCTGTGAGTGATTATTGCTGGGTTATCCTCTTCCAGACACCTACTTCCCATTTCTTCCAGGCCAGGCTTACTTTAGTGGGTTTTACTTCTCTCCCATAAGGATATGAAGATCACTTATTTTTAGTATAATACAGGTAGAAAAGAAAGAGTTCTTAAAAAGTGAATAAGAAGTAAGACCCCTCTAAGGGAAAACTTAATAATTCAGCCTGTATTTTAGAATGCTGTTGCAGTAGGCTAGATGAGATATACAAGTTTACATTAAGGTAGAGGGAATGGAAAGAATGAAAAAAGAAGAAATAGACCAAGATAGAATTAATAGAACATAGTAATTGAAGAGGTAGTATAAGGAGGAGGAGTTAAAAATGATTGATTTCTAGATTTTTTTCAAATGGGAGTGGAACGAGATAAGTAATTCAGTTTTAGACATTGTTTTAGTTTGCAGGGGCTGCTGTAACAGAGTACTGCAGACTGGGTGCTTAAGAGAAATTTATTTTCTCAATGTCTGGAGGCTGGAAGTTTGAGATAAAGGTGTTGGCAGGCCTGGTTTCTTCCGATGCCTCTCTCCTTGGCTTTTAGATGATTGTCTTCTGTGTCTTCTTGTGGTCTTCTCTGTGTGTCTTCATGTAGTTTTCCCTCAATGTCCTAGGCTGCTCTTTTAAGGACGCTAGTCATACTGGATTAGGGCCCACTCTGAGGACCTCATTTTAACTTAATTACCTCTTTGAAGATCCTGTCTCCGAATACAGTCACATTATGTATGCTGTAGGATAGGGCTTCAACACATGAATTACGGCGGGGGAGGGGAATGCAATTCAGCCCATGATAGACATGAATTCTTGAAGGCTTGGAAGACTGAAGCATTCCCTGTACACTTATTTTTTATAACTTAACTTCATTATAATACCTTTTTTTTTTTTTTTTTTTGAGGAGGAGTTTAGCTCTTGTTGCCCAGGCTGGAGTGCAGTGGTGCGATCTTGGCTCATGGCAACCTCTGCCTCCTGGGTTCAAGCGATTCTCCCGCCTCAGCCTCCTGAGTAGCTGGGATTACAGGCACGCACCACCATAGCTGGCTAATTTTGTATTTTTAGTAGAGACAGGGTTTCTCCATGTTGGTCAGACTGGTCTTGAACTCCTGACCTCATGTGATCCACCCGCCTCGGCCTCCCAAAATGCTGGATTACAGGTGTGAGCCATCGTACCTAGCTATAATATCCTTTTTACTTTCCTGTCTCTCTTCTTCCCTTCTGTCACCTCTTAACGTATTCTGTAAAGATGGAGTCAGGTTAATAAAGTATAATTTACACACAAATTTACACTGTGTAGGGTGCAGTTCTGTTCTAACACTTTTGAAATAGAATATTGGAGATTCTGTGTCTTTTTTGATTACTTCCCCATTTACCAAATATCAGGTACATGTCTACTGTGTATCTAGGACCTGTGCAACAATGTTTTCTGCATGTTTCATTTTTTCATTCCAAGTCTTGAAAAGTGCCAAGAGGCATTTCTATTGAATGGAACAGTTTGAAGACCATTGATGCAGAGTAGTTTTCAAAGCTTTGTCCCAGGACCCCTTTACACTCTTAAAATTGAGGACCCAAAAGACTTTTGTTTGTGTGGGTTATATATATAAAGATAGATATTTACCATATTAGAAATGAAAAATGAACACAAATTATTTAGAATATTTAAAAGTAACGATGAACAATATATGCTAATAAAAATAACTTTCTCTGGATTATTATAAGACAATTGGATTCTCATCTCTGCCTTTGCAGTAACTTTGTTAAATGTTTTGGTTAGTGTATATAAAAATTTGGCATCACACAGATATATAGCTTGAAAAGGGATGAATATTTTCAGATATTTGTATGTTCTTTGATATTATGTCAAAACTTGACAAGTGGTAGTTTCTTAATGTCGTATCTGAAAACATGTCAATCACCTTAAAAAATTAAATTAACTGTTAAAATCCATTGGTCTGATAGTGTAGGATAGAGAGTCCAGAAATAGATCCACACATACATGGACAGTTGATTTTTGGACAGAAGTGCAAAAGCAATTACATAAAATATAAAGGATAAAGTATAGTTTTTCAACAATGGCGCTGGAATAGTTGAATAGCTGTAGGCAAAAAAAAAAAAAAAAGAACTTTGAGCTATAGCTTGTGCCATATACCAAAATTAAAGGGATGTTAGACCTCAGTGAAAAACCTAAAACTATGAAACTTCTAGGAGAAAATACAGGAGAAATTCTTTGTAATCTTGGGTTAGACCAAGATTTCTTAGGTATGACTCCAAAAGCATGATCCATAAAAGAAGTGGATAAATCCGATGGCATCAAAATTCAGAATTTCTTTCAAAATTAAAAAGACATTGTTAACAGAATGAAGACAGGATACAGAAAATGTATCTTATAAGGGGCTTGGAGTATATTAAAAAACTCTCAGAACTCAGTAATAGGAAAACAAATAACTCAGTTTTAAAAATGGTCCAAAGATTTGTATAGACACTTCACTAAAATATATATGTACATGACTATTCAGCATATGAAAAGATGCTAAGCATCATTAGTCAAAACTATAATGAGATAGGACTTCACACCTACTAGGATGGCTATAATCAGAAAGAACAGGTAAGTGTTGGTGAGCATTGTAGAAAAATTGGAACCTTCATTTGTTACTGGTAGGATTGTAAGATAGTGTGACTGATTTTGGTAATTCCTCAAAAAGATAAACTGAATAACCATATGACCCAGAAATTTCATTTCTCGGTGTATACCCAAGATAATTCAAAAAATATATTCACACAAAAACCTGTATATGAGTGTTCATAGCAATATTATTTATAATAGCCAAATAGAAACAACCCAATGTCCATCAACTGGTGAGTGGATAAATGTGGTCCATTTGTAAAATGGAATATTACCCAGCAATACAAAGGAATGAAGTACTGATGCATGGTACAACTTGGATGAATCTCATAAACATTAGACTAAGTGAGATAAGTCAGTCACAAAAGAACATATTTTCTATGATTCTATTTGTGTGAAATGTCCAGAATAGGCAAATCTATACGTAGAGAGATTAGTGGTTGCCTGGAATTGGGGAGAGCAGATGGAGTAGGAAGTATCCACTAATAGTTACAGGGTTTCCTTTTGGGATGATGATGATGTTCTAAAAGATTATGGTGATGGTTGCGTAACTCTGTAAATATACTTAAAACAATTGAACTCTTTAAGTTGGTGAACTTTATGACATAAGTTATATCTCAATAAAATTGTTAATTAAAACTACTGTGAGATACCATTACATACCTATTAGGGTAGCTAAGATGATAATAGAAGTGATTGACCATACCAAGTGTTTGTAAGGATGTAGAGCAGTTGGAATTTTCATATACTGCTGGTGGGAATGTAAAGTGGTACACCACTTCTTCTGGGGAGCAGAAAACAACCTTCCAGGGTACAGGTAAGCCAAAGTTGATGGGCAGGTATACAAAGGGAGTTGAGATATCACTGTGTGTACCTGTACAAGTCCGGGAGTGTGTTGGGTCCTCATCAGCAGGGCTGTATGAAGGTGGTCACTGAAACAAAACTACTGATGGTGTGGCAGGAGCTAGAAAACACCCCTTTCTTCTTTGATATCCCTCCAGCACCCTCCACTGGCAGAGTTTAACTGCCCCTCGCAAAAAAAACAAAAAAAAACAAAACAAAAAAAAACAAGGTTAGTGTACCTATCACTGAACAGGGACTGAAAGGGAGAATTTGGAGTTGAGAAGGGGATACATAGATAACTAGCTCATTACTGCTGAAATTGTTGGAATCATCGCCTGTGCTGCTGAAGCTTGATGTTGGCCACTGCTACTGGCAGAATCTCCACCATGACTTATGCATCTGTTAGCAGGAGTCTGTAGTACCTGCCATTAGCTGCAACTGCTGGTTTTTAGAAACAGAAGTAGAAAATGGTTTCACTGCTTCCCTGCTTCTTTTTTATTTTTATTTTTGAGATGGAGTTTCGCTCTTGTTGCCCAGGCTGGAGTACAATGGTGCAATCTTGGCTCACTGCAACTTTTGCCTCCTAGGTTCAAGCGATTCTCCTGCCTCAGCCTCCTGAGTAGCTGGGATTAGAGGCGCATGCCACCACGCCAGGCTAATTTTGTATTTTTAGTAGAGACGGGGTTTCACCATGTTGGCCAGGCTGGTCTCGAACTCCTGACCTCAGGTGATCCACCTGCCTTGGCCTCCCAAATTGTGAGATTACAGGTGTGAGCCACTGCACCCAGCCTCCCTGCTTCTTATCTCACAGAAGTGCTTGTCATTGACAGACTCTTAAATTAAGCCTAGTTGGCAAGGAGGCCAGAAAGTGCAGTTTTCAGGCTTCCAGGACCAACAGTACAGGTGAATTTTAAATTTAGTAACGATAGTAATCTGGTGAGCTAAAATAAGTACACTTTGGGGTACATAGAGAATTGGAATTTTTAAACTGTGTTTGCAAGACCTAATTCCCAAACCTACATATTTCGTTTATGGGTATACTCTGACCATCAAAAAGGAAATATTTTTTGTAAAATTTGAGCAGTTAAACATTTTTTTCTGCCTGTAATTGTAAAAATAGCAATGAAACACTAGATACTTGGGGACAGGAAAGGAGGAAAAATTACCCATGTTCTCATCTAACCAATTACAGTGCCTATCATTTTTTGCATTTTCTCCTTTAGGGTATGGTGTTTTTACCTAGTTGGAAGTAAGGAAGTGTGGTCATTTAAAAATGTTATATCTCTTTGTATATTAGCAAATTGTGTGTGTGTGTGTGTGTGTGTGTATATATATATAATTTTTTTTTTTTGAGATGGAGTTTTTTGTTTCCCAGGCTGGAATGCAGTCGCGCAATTTCGGTTCACTGCAACCTCTGCCTCCTGGGTTCAAATGATTCTTGTATCTCAGCCTCCTGAGTAGCTGGGATTAAAGGTGCATGCTGCCATGCGTGGCTAGTTTTTGTATTTTTAGTAGAGACAGGGGTTTTGCCATGTTGGCCAGGCTGGTTTTGAACTCCTGGACTCAAGTGATCCATCCTGCCAAAGTGCTGGGATTACAGGCATGAGCCACTGCACCCGGCCTTATATTTGCTATTTTTAAGGGACTGTATACATTCCATATAGTGAATGTGCACCATTTATATAGCTGCTTCCCTATTTTGGGATATATAGGTTATCTGCAGACATTTTGAGTAATATTTTTAATATATTTTCAAAATTGTCTACTATAATTGTAGCTACCAATTGTAAAAATTTTATTGATAATTACATATTAAAAATTCCTTGTTTACTTCAGGCCGATGAACAGGGTCAACATTAACCGTTATATGTGGCATACTGCCATGCTTATTACTTGAGACCGTCACTAGGACAGTTACTGCTGTTATTGAGACTGTCATTACGACAGTTACTACTGTTACTACTTAGAGTAACATTATGAGACTGAGTGAAAAGAGATGAATGTGGAAATGAAAACTTAAGACAAAAGAAACTCTTAAAGGAAGGGTCCAGGGGAAGAAAAAGAGGGCTCCCTGCTTCTAGTGAGCAAAGGCAGCAGCCTACCTTCCACAGCCCTTTGTATTTATTGGGTAGAAAGAGCAGGGGGGAGGTGGTAACAATTGGTCAGCCGCTTAATTGATCACAGGTTCATATTATTACTAACAGGCTTCAGATGTACCTAATCACAAGCAACACTGCGCTTGGGGCGTGACTGCCCTCAGCATTCCTTCTGGGTGGCATAGGCAGTTTGTCAGTTTGCCAACATTCTGCGTTTATGACAACAGTTTGCTGTTTACTCTTATAGCCTCCGGTGGTATACTGAGTTGATCACCACCCTCAATCTTTCGGCCTCCAACAGTTATAAATCGTGTTGATGGCTTATCCCTTGGTATATGGTATGATATAATATGATACGATATGATAAAAATGCCACTTTATGTGATTTTTCCTTCCCAAAACGCATAGCCCCTAGTCTATTCATGAATCATGCAATTTCCAATAAAGGGACATTCTACAGTATACCTGACCACTACTCCTTAAAATTGTCAAGGTCATCAGAAACAAGGAAAATCTGAGAGACTGCCTGAGTCCAGAGGAGCCCAGGGAGACATGACAACTAAATATATGTGGATCCTAGAACAGAAAAGGGACATTAGGTAAAGACTAAGGAAATCAGAATAAACCGTGGATTTGAGTTAATGACAATGTATCAATATTGGTTAAGTGTAACAGAAGTGTAACAAATCCTACTACTAAGACCTTAATAGTATGGGTATTGTGTGCTGGGTATATGGGAACTCTGTACTCTGTTCATATTTTCTGTAAATCTAAGACTGTTCTAAAAAGTGAAGTCTGCTAGTAATAAAAAATAATCCTTTGTATATTAAATTATCACTAATTTATCACCAGAAGGGAAGTGGAGAGATTTTGAAGTCTTACATCAAAGAATTTTCAAGATAGATAATTGCTTAAGAGTTATAACATGTACCCCAAAACTTAGAGTTTTATTTTTTTTCTTCGTACTAGGCACTTAGGATAAATTATTGAACTGTACTGTTGGCTAGAAAAACTTTGATGGAATGGGCTGACTTCCACAGTAGGCTCTAATTTGATAACCTCCTCTCATTGGTTATTGTTTTCTTTCTTTCTTTCTTTCTCATCTCCTGGGCAATCTCCATAAGAATTTGAAAGATTACTAAGGATTTGAAGTTTTTTTTAATTAAAAAAAAAAAAAAAAACACTGTTGTTTATTGAGCCAAGCTCTATGGTGGAATCTTTAAAAGGTATGTGTGTAAAGACATTAGGTATCAAACACAGCAACAAAAATTGCTACAGGATTAAATAGAAATATCCCTTTCAAAACCAGGAAGAGCTTTTCCATTTTGTTTCTAAGTTGGTTTGCATTCATAACAAGCAAGATGCATTGATTTTACTTTGGCATGAGCAAGATTCATAATTTTACTGCATATGAGTCTGATGAGAGGGAGCCTCAGTCTGCCACGGAACCTACTTCGTGGTTTATGTTTTAGTAAAGGACTTTAAGCTGAGCCCTGTGTAGACTTCACTCTCTTTTTGTAGCCTTGGCCTTGTTGCTCTGTTGATATTTTGGGTGGTGGGATTGGAACTAGTATACAAAACAGGCTGTTCTTTTTTTGACTTTGTATGTTTGTAATAGTCGTACTTGCTTCATGTTTTTGCAAAGCTGCTAGGATTCTGTATAAAATAGGATCAGCTAAGTTACGTCGTAGTCACAAACTACCCTAAACCTCAGGAGCTTAAAGCCTCAAAAGGTTAATCACTTCTTGGCCAGGCACATTGGCTCACACCTATAATACTGGCAGTTTGGGAGGCCAAAGCCAGAGGATTGCTTGAGCTCAGGAGTTCGAGACCAGCCTGGGCAACGTGGTGATAGTGAGACCCTGTCTCTACAAAAAATAAAGAAAAATTTAGCTGGGCGTGGTGGTGTGCGTGTGCAGTCCCAGCTGGGAGGCTGAGGCAGGAGGATCACTTGAACCCAGGAGTGCTTTTTGTTTGTTTCTTTTCGAGATGGAGTCTTGCTCCATTGCCCAGTCTTGAGTGCAGTGGTGTCATCTCGGTTTGCTGCAACCTCCGCTTCCCAGGTTCAAGCGATTTTCCTGCCTCTGCCTTGCGAGTAGCTGGTACTACAGGTGTGCACCACCATGTTCTTTAGCAGAGATGGGGTTTCACCATGTTGGCCAGACTAGTGTCAAGCCCCTGATCACAAGCAATCTGCCCACCATGGCCTCCCAAAGTGTTGGGATTACAGGTGTGAGCCACCGTGCCCAGCCAGGAGTTTGAGGCTGCAGTGAACTATGGTTGTGCCATTGCACTCCAGCCTGAATGGCCTGGATGACAAAGCAAGTCTCTGTTTCTTAATTAAAAAGAAAAAAAAAAGATTAATTTTCCAGTGTGGGTGGAGGGGGAAGCGCTTTTGCTAACTGTAGTCACTGAGGAACCCAGCTTGATGGAAGCTCCATCCCTTACTGCATGCTTCCATGCCCGTTGAGGCAGGGAAAATGCAGCGTGATGAATTGTGTTTATTGGCTCTCAAACACTTCTACCAAGAAGGGATACTTGTCATTGTACCTCATATTTCATTGACCAAAGTAAGTTACACGTCCATGTCTAATTTCAGAGGTGGCAGGGAAGTGCAGTTCCAGCATATGCCCAGAAAGTGGAAAGTGAGAAATATTTGGTGACCAATGCTGATGATTTCCAGTCCCTAACAACATCAGTTTTTGCCCGGTTGGATGAAAAATGTGCTTATTGGGTATACACTTCAATCTACAGTTTCATTAGGTGACATTTTAGAGAGGGAACAAGTATTTTTTTTATGTCATCATTCTTTCTTATTTGTTCTTTCTTCCCACATGTTTGTGTAGACACTACTGTAGAAGGCCTTTCTGTTTCATTTTTCAAGTTAAAGTATAATTTACAGTAAAATTTACCTTATTTAATACCTATTTTGACAAATACATGCAGTCATATAGCCAGCACAGTCAAGATATAGAATAGTTCCATTACCCCCCTCCTCGCAAATATCCTTTACCCTTTTATGGTCAAATTTATCCCCATTTCCAGCCCCTGGCAACTACTGATCTGTTTCTGTCCCTATTGTTTTGCCTTTTCCAGAATGTCATAAATAGAACCATATAGTATATAGTCTTTTGAGTCTGATTTCTTTAACTTAATATAATGTTTGAGGGTCATCCACATCATTGTTGCTTGTATCACTAGTTCATTTCTTTGTATTGCTTAGTGTTTTATTGTAGGGATGTACCACAGTTTATCTGTTACCCAGTTGTGGAATTCTTGAGTTGATTGTTTCTAGTTTTGGGGAATTAAGGATGAAACCATTATACATACTCACATAGGTTTTTGTGTGAACATAAGTTTTCATTTTGTCAGGTTAAGTGTAAGTAGGATTTCTGGATTGTATGGTAAGGGTGTTTTTATTTTCATTTCTTTGCCCTTTCAATAGGTATGGGGGTATCTTACTGTGAATTTTTTTTTTTTTTTTGGAGACAGGATCTTGCTTATCACCCAGGCTGGAGTGCAGTGGTGCAGTCATAGCTCACTACAGCCTCCAGCTCCTGCCTTAGCCTCCTGAGTAGCTAGGACTACAAGCAGGCGCCATCATACCCTGCTAATTTTAAAATTTTGTTGTAGATATCTGGGTCACCCTATGTTTCCCAGGCTGGTCTTGAACTCCTGGGCTCAGATGATCCTCTTGCCTCAGCCTCCCAAAGTGCTGGGATTACAAGCGTGAGCTACCATACCTGGCATTACTGTGATTTTTATTTAAAAATTTGATTGTGGTAAAGTATATGTAATAAAATATACTATTTTAACTATTTTTGAGTATATACTTCAGTGGCATTAAATACACCTTGTTGTGCAGCCATCACCATCTTCTTGTGATTTAAATTTGCATTTCTTGAATGACTTTAACATTAAAAATTTTTTATTCCTCTTTTGGTGAGTGTGTTCAGATCTTTTGCTGATTTTTTTTTTAAACCATTTTCTTTCTTTCTTTCTTTTTTTTTTTTTTTTTTACCTAGCCCAGCACGAAGATTTTTTTTTTTTTTTTTTTTAGTTTTCTTATTGTTGAGACCTTGATTAGCAAACTGAACAAAGAATTTGAACAGATAATTCACGGAGAGAGAACTTGGTAAACTGTGGAAATGTTCAGGTTGGCAGTAATAAAACTACTTTTTAATTAGGTATACTACCTGTTTATGTTTTATCTTTATATTTCAGTAATATATGTTTTACTGGAGGGAGCAGTCTACTGTGCGAGTGCGAGAATATGATAAAGTTGGAGGAGCAGATAAATAGAGTATTGACATTATGAGAAAAAAACATTCAAGATAACCTGATTGCTTGATGAAGGTAGTTGGGAAGAAGCATGATACGGTCAAAAGGAGAGTACTTTTGGAATTGGGAGCTAGTTTTTAATCCTCATTTGGTGCTTGCTTGATAATTACTTGGTTCTCAGTAACTGAAGTAGAATTAGCTATCCTTAAATTTCCAGCCAGTTTTCTGGAAGTGTGACAATTCAGTAATATGCTAGATCTCTTGCATACTGCCTTCTCCTTAGTCTTGTGTGGCCTTAGGCGTGTTATATTACCCTGCCCCTTTCAACCTCAGTTTCCCAAACTGGGATTGGTATTGTGAGGAGTAAATGATGGAATACATTCAGAGCACTTAGAACTGTGTGTAGAGATGGTAGGTGTATTAGTCTGTTTTCATGCTGCTGATAAAGATACCTGGGACTGGGCAATTTACAAAAGAAACAGATTTATAATGTACTTACAGTTCCATGTGGCTGGGGAAGCCTCACAATCATGGTGGAAGGCAAGGAGGAGCAAGTCACTTAATAGGGATGGTAGCCGGCAAAAAGAGAGAGAGAGAACTTGTGCGGGGAACTCCTGGTTTTCAAACCATCAGATCTCGTGAGACTTACTCACTATCCCGAGAACAGCACTGCAAAGACTTGCCCCCATGATTCAATTACCTCCCACCAGGTCTCTCCTACAACACGTGGGAATTCAAGATGAGATTTGAGTGGGGACACAGCCAAACCATATCAGTAGGTAATGAAATAAAGGGTAGTTCCTAACTGATGCCAAAGTAACAAATGAATGTTGTGCTTTTTTATACTTTTTTTTTTTTTTTGAGGCAGTGGTTAGTCTTTTAAAACGCCTTCATTAAAGTTTCTAGTACATTATACCAAATAGAAGTTAAAAGACACGCAAGTAGCTGCTGGCTGGCATCTATAGTCACAGCTATTCAGGAGGCTGAGACAAGATGATTACTTTAGGCCAGGAGTTTGAGACCATCCTGGGCAACGTAGTGAGACTCCATCTCCTAAAAAAATTAGCCAAATGTGGTGGTGTGCTCCCGTAATGTCCACTCCCCACAGAGATTTTAAAATAGCAATTTTTATTGCTGCCAATGTGAGTAGGCCAAAAAAAAAAAAAAAAGAGACATAGAGACATGGAAGATCAAATGCCAGTTAATTACTTAAAATTAATTTTGAGAATATGAAAACATCATTTTGGATTTTGATGTTTTCTGTTCCATAATGGAGCAGAAAGTTAATTTTCCTTTTCCTTATATTCCTTTTTCTCCTAAGACCCAATTGAGGGGGGAGAAAACCCACAGCATCTTGAAGATCTTTATTCTTTTATCATGTCTGTGTACTATTGTTAGTGGATATAATGCTTTATGAAATGTGATCATTTCAGTAGTTTTGTAAAATATGTTTTGACTTAAAAGCATGTAGCAATAGTGATCGTTAATCCATTCATTAGAATTTTTTGTACTTCATTATACAATTGACTCTATGCGAAAATAGATACTCGGGAGATTTTAAAGAGTTATTAATACTGCTTGGAAATAATGATATGTTAGAATTCCCTTCAGGATTTTTTTTCCCTACTTGAGACCTAACCTGTCATTGTTTTCATATAATCAAATTAAAGTAACACATGGATTAATGCACTTGTTCTTCTTCTTGACAAACTCCTTGAAGAACAATTTTGGAAGTATTTATTAATTTGCTTTAAAATAACAGCACTCATTATGTGTTAATATAAATACTATTTTTCACGAAAATAACTATTCCAGACCCCCAAAATTGATGAGGAAAGTGGATTTGTTTTATATTTGCCAATCTCTTTAATACCTAGTTTAATGAGAAGCAGCTGGGTCTTTTCATCTCTAGTGCATTCATTCTGTTGTCTCATATAGCCTCTAGTAAATACCACTGCAAACTGGCAAGACAATAAGTGAAAAAGAAGTCTTAGGAGCTGGGCATGGTGGCTCATGCCTGCAATCCTAGTGCTTTGGGAGCTGAGATGGGAGGATTGCTTGAGGCCAGGAGTTGGAGGTTACAGTGAGCTATGGTGGTGTCACTGCACTCCAGCCTGGGTGACACAGCAAGACCCTGTCTCTTAAAAAAAAAAAACTTAAGTGTTACTAGGATAGTAGTTGTGTCTTTGCATTCTCTGAGTGAGAAACTTGGGATCCCAGTTCTCTCCTCTAGGCCAAGCAGAGCCCTGGGGCTTGATTTTAGAGTTGTTGGGTTTGCTTAGTATGTTGTTTCTTGGTTTGTCATTCAGAAGGACAGGGGTCTTCTGAAAAATCAGTGCTCTAATTCATGTGTATGTCTGCATACTTCTGAGTGGAGATCCGTGTCTCTCTCCCTACTCCACCTATCCTGTTCCACCATTTGCTAGCTGGCCATCCACTTGGAGTGAGCAGTGCTTCCTGTGGGTGAGTGTACCCTGGAGTTTGCCATTGCTTTGGTCCCGACCACAGCTTTCTCAGGCCACGCAGGGCTAAGTTGCCTAGGTGGCAGTGTTTTGTATCATGAAATGAGCTCACCATGTGACCAGTTCTGTACCCATGTGGATATCACTCCACCTGTTGTCCTTGGCATCTCACAGGCAGCAGCGTGCCAACAGGACTATCTTTACCATACCCCAGGCCGTAGTCAATGGCCTACCAGTCACGATGTTCCTGGAGGGCAGCGTCCCATGGGTGGGACACCCTTTGCCATGCTGTGGCTGCTATACCCTACTTCCTACTTGCACAGCCATCCGAGTGTGGGCTAGGGAGCCCAGATCCTATGCCTGGGACCTGTATATCCACACTTGCACCCACCTTCCCTGGTAGATCCTACAGGAGTAGCACATGCCAGTCTCAAAGGTTAATCCACAGTGGTGGTGTGAATAGCTGGATGGGGGTTCAGCTTCTACATAGATAACTGGTTATTGTAGAACTGATCTACACCTGCGGCTGCTGTGACTCTGGTGATTCTAGGTAACCTAGATCAATCACATTTTCCCCCCACCCCTGCCAAGGCCCTGTCACTCTTAGGTGGCTGTTATAGTGCCTGCTGAGGCGACTACTGTGACCAAGAATCTTAGTAATAGGGAATCTCAATTTGGTTCTGCAGAGAGAGCCTGATAAATTAATATCCTATCTAAGGAACGCAGCAGGCGCACAAATTACCCACTCCCAACCCTGGAAGATAATGATTAAAACAACATGGAACTCTTTCAAGGCCCTGTAGTTGGAAAGAGTCCACTTTAAATCCTTTAAAGAGAATCTATTGCAGGGCAAGCCTGGTGCTGGCAGCCACGGTAATCCCACTTTCAGTGTGGTGTGCTGAATTTGTGGCCATTAAAATGCTTGTTCTTGGATCTTAGGTGCTGCCGGGGTCCATTGCAAGAAAGTCCATGCCTCTTGCCTTTTGGTACCTTCCGGGCTCTTCCCTGAGTTTCCCTGGAGCTGAAGTGTGCACTTGAAGAAAATTAGTGTTCAAAGTAGTGTGGGCTACCTGGATACTGCTGGTGGGAATCTTGGAATGGGAGTGTGGTTCTATTTTGTTTGTGTCAAAACTTTGAGGAAGCTGATTAAGCAGGGCAGTTGGGGCATTAGTATTGCACCGCTAGGACTCAAATTCTGGGCCGGTAGTAAGACTAATCAGAGTGAAGGCTTTTGCCAAGGATGTTTTCATTAACCAAGGATGAAGGTGAAAGTAGGAAGTTTAAAGAAGTTCAGGTCCTGTGTAGTTACGAACATAAATGTGATGTTGACCACTGCATTAATGCCCATGACCCACTAGCAGCTTCCAGGAAACCCTTTGGGTTGTGGTAGGAGGAAGGTCTGTGTTCAAAGCTGAATCTGAAAGGCAGCAGCAGTAGGGATGGCATAATTCTACTCAACATGAGCAACCTTACCTGCTTCCAGCACAGACAGGATTGTCCCATTGATAGTTGTTCTGTGGATGGGGGTGCATGGCTTTTCTACTCGATGAAGAGATTTGACTGGTAGTTAATCGATAACCAGGAAGACTAGCATGCTAACCAGTTAGGCGAGCATTCAGCATCCCCCAATTCAGACAAATGACATTCAGCCATCTGAGATTGAGCAGTTAGACTCTGGATCGCCCAACTGGTTAGCACACTAGTCTCCTTGGTTATCTAGTCACCAGACGGATCTCTCCACCAGCCTAGAAAAGGCATGCACCCCCTCCCACAGAAGAGTAGCCACAGGTCTGTGATGCTCTTAAATGCCTGGAACCACGCACCACACTGCTCTCAGCATGTGCTCATTTGAATCCGATGGGTGCCAGAGACCCATTAAGTCCATTAGTGATGCGGATCGGGATTGTAGTAATTCCTTGTTAAGGAAGAATTCCCCGTGAGAGAGCAGGCCAAAAGTATGCATTAAGTTTCTGCTGATTCTCCCTTGATAGGCCACTAGGGATTGGCTCCTGGCCCTGACGCATAGCTGAGAACTGTCGAAAATAAAAGTTATAGCCAGGGTTCCCTAAGTGGACCCAGGTAGGAGCTTTAGAGCGAGAGTGCAAAGGATCAGTAGCGGTTCCTCCACCGTCGTGCTGCTTCGGGGCCACTCCAGGCAGGAGGACAGGCAAATGTGCCCCTAGAGCCTCGTAATGCTGGGCATGAGGGGTGGGCTGCGGTCCAAGGACCCCTTAGCACTGGACTCCTGTCCCTTCTGCTTAAGGTGGCTTCCGGCTCATCTCTCTGTGGCTTGGTGCTTTTGTGGCTTTGGGGTATCCCCTCCCCCAACCAGTCCTTGAAGTGTGTGTGTGTGTTTCTGTGTCTGTCTACTTCACACTCTTGTGGGGTGGGACGGCATGAAAAGCATGTCTTCTAACTGCTGTTACTGTGGTGAGTCCTCAGATGTGTTTTGTGGAGTTTAGGCTGTTAGGACTTTAAACCATTAAATTGTTAAGACTGGAGGCCAGGCGCCGTGGCTCACGCCTGTAATCCCAGCACTTTGGGAGGCCGAGGCGGGTGGATCATGAGGTCAGGAGATCGAGACCATCCTGGCTAACACGACGAAACCCCGTCTCTACTAAAAAATACAAAAAATTAGCTGGGTGCAATCGTGAGCGCCTATAATCCCAGCTACTCCGAGGCAGGAGAATGGCGTGAACCCGGGAGGTGGAGCTTGCACTGAGCTCCATTGCACTCCATTGAGATCGTGCCATTGCGCTCCAGCCTGGGTGACAGAGCGAGACTCCGTCTCAAAAAAAAAAAAAAAGACTGGAGTTTAAAACTGTTAGGATGCCAATGGTGACCTGATTTTACATATTTCTATTATTTGTTGTGGAGAGTGCAGTTTTAAATAAAATCATCTGTTCCTGTTATTTCAACTTTGGTTTATTTAAAAGCTGTTATACAAAGGAACAACTTTTAATACATTATTTAGGAAGTTTTTTCGTTTTAAATATACACTTGAATCGCAACTTAATCACAACTTTCAGTTCTCCATGCTATTAATGTTTTGTCAAGTGATAGATTCTTGCTTTAATGTCCAATATTTTGGTTTATGCTTGTCTCTTGTTTTTTTAAAAAAGTTATAAGCAAAGGAAATTCAATTTTCCTTTTTCATTGACAGACATATGTAGAGTGTGTCGGTCGGAAGGAACACCTGAGAAACCACTTTATCATCCTTGTGTATGTACTGGCAGTATTAAGTTTATCCATCAAGAATGGTAAGTCATACTTTTAGAAAGTTGTGTAAGTCGGAGCTTCAGTTTTGTCATGTATACAGTAACAAGGATCATTTCAATGTACTTTCTCTGTAATTATTTTTAAAATTTTATTGTATTGTCCCGAGCACAGGAAACTAAAAAAGCCCTTTTATTGTAAAATTTCAAAAATTTGGAAAAGAAATTATCCATTAATTCTTAATACCATGGCTGTTATTTTGGTGTATCCCCTTCCAGGTACACGTGATTACCCATTGTTATTTCTACCATGGAGAGCTTATTTTGTTCTCCGAAAGTGTTATGATTTTCTAGTTTTGCTTGGCATAATAGTAGCTTACATTTATGAATAATTTTTTGCCAAGAACTATTCTTAGTGTTTTGTACATCTCAACTCACTTAATTCTTATAAGAAAACTGTGATGAGGTAGAGTGTTATTATTATGCAGATGAGGAAACTGAAGCATAGGAAGGTTAGATAACTTGTCCTAGGCCACATAGCCAGCCAGTTAGTGGCAGAACCAGAATGCAGACCTAGCTACCAAGTACCAGTATTATCAGACCAGGATTAAAACTGATGTTGATGCTTGGAGATTCTTTCATATTCATTTTGCTTTGAGGAAATCACAATTTTGATTAATTGAACCTTTTTTAATGGTAGAAAAATGTGGTGTTTTTATGTCTAGCTGTTGTAGTTTTTTATTTTTAGAAGGCGGTTACAAAAAGTTGAGTATTCTAAATTTGAAAATTTTGAAACTAAAAGCTCTGTGATATGTACATTTTTAATAAAAACAATGTTTTCAACAAAACTGTAGGTTTCTTTGTTGTAAACTCTGTACTTATGAATCTGTTTATAATTACAGCTTAGTTCAGTGGCTGAAACACAGTCGAAAAGAATACTGTGAATTATGCAAGCACAGATTTGCTTTTACACCAAGTAAGTTCTTTAGACCTTTTCACTGCATTTGTTTGGTTATCACTCATGGCATAAAGGTGTTTAGATCAGTTGACAGAGGAAGGGGGAAAAAGTGTTTAAGTACTTTAAAACAACTGTTTTCAGCTTGATTGTCTTTGATAGTAATAGGAAGTATTGATATTTTATTTAGGAAAATATTTTAAAAAACTGTATGCTCTCTTTTATCACACACATGTTTGAGATTTAATTTGTGGGTTTTTTTTTTTTGTCTTTAAACATTTTTTTACTTTTAATTATAGAAAAGTTCAAGGCCGGGCGCGGTGGCTCAAGCCTGTAATCCCAGCACTTTGGGAGGCCGAGATGGGCGGATCACGAGGTCAGGAGATCGAGACCATCCTGGCTAACACGGTGAAACCCCGTCTCTACTAAGAAATACAAAAAATAGCCGGGCGAGGTGGCAGCGCCTGTAGTCCCAGCTACTCGGGAGGCTGAGGCCAGAGAATGGCGTGAACCCGGGAGGCGGAGCTTGCAGTGAGCTGAGATCCGGCCACTGCACTCCAGCCTGGGCGACAGCGCGAGACTCCGTCTCAAAAAAAAAAAAAAAAAAAAAAATTATAGAAAAGTTCAAACACATGTAAAAATCTAACAAGTCCACGTGTACCCATCACTTAGTTTCAACTCACAGCCAGTCTTGTTTTACACATGCTCTTGTTGCCTGCCTCTTTATCCTTTTATTTTTTCTCCATTATTTAAAAAATAATTCTACCATTTATAATTTCATCTGTACATATTTCAGTATGTATCTCTAAAAGGTAAGGGTTCTTTTTCAAAGACGTAACTATAATACTGTTATCTACCTAGAAAAATTAATGATGCCTTGATTTCATCAGATACTCACTACTCTTCAAATTTGGACTATATTTTGAGTTAAAGTTGTGTAGGTTAGAATAATAGCCATAAAACTTAAAAATAAAAATAAATAGAGTTGGGGGGGGGGTCTCACTATATTGCCCAGGTTGGTCTTGAACTCCTGGCCTCAAGCAGTTCTCCTGCCACAGCCTCCCAAAGTGTTAGGATTACAGGCTTGAGCCACATTGCCTGGCCAAATAAAGTTTTAAATTACCGTTTTTTTCATGAGACTAACTTTTAAGGTCAGTATTTCATAAGCCTTTATAAAATATTTTGCAACCTTTAAGGTTTTAACTATAATTCCTGTGCCTATTAATACTTAATATGCTTCATGTTAAATAAGTAGAGGACTGTGCTGGCAGATTATTAAGTATTTGAAGCATAATTTTTCATTCTGGGATGCCCTACATTGCCTTCCCTTACAAAGGATTTTTGTGTTTTAGTTGTGTGTGTGTGGTTTCCTTTAAAGCATCTTGAGCTTCTCAATATAAATGCTGTAAATTAGTGTTTTACTTTGTTTTTATTTGATGAGTATAAATGATTAAAGTTATTACACTTTCACTTTTGGAGCTGTATATTCATCTAAAAAAGTCAATTCTGTTATTTTGTAGTAATTAATTTTCTGTAGTACATAAAAGCTGTACAGCTTGTCAAGATTCATAGGAAACTAAGACTAAATAGTTAAGTATCTTCATGAAATTCAGTTGATAGGAAATACGTGGCCTTTTACTTTGAGGCCAGAAGCAGCTTTTTTTGTACATTTTAATTTTCATTTGGTAGTTATATTCTCTATTTCTTTTATGTTTTCCAAAAAACCTCTATTATTACTGGTTTTAATGACTTACTCTTGTATGCCAGATATCCTATGGAAGTCTATGATCTGTGGGCATGTGTCATTAAAAGTTGCTATTTGTGGCCAGGCGCTGTGGCTCACGCCTGTAATTCCAGCACTTTGAAAGGCTGAGGCAGGCAGATCACCTGAGGTCAGAAGTTTGAGGCTAGCCTGGCCAACGTGGTGGAAACCCTGTCTCTACTAAAAATACAAAAATCAGCCAGGTGTGGTGCCAGGCGCCTGTAATCCCAGCTACTTGGGAGCCTGAGGCAGGAGAATCACTTGAACCTGGGAGGCGGAGTTTGCAGTGAGCCGAGATTATGCCACCACACTCCAGCCTGGGCAACAGAGTGAGACTCTGTCTCAAAAAAAAAAAAAAAGTTGCTATTTGTTAATTGTTTATTTCTCAATGTTTATGGGTGTGAACCGTTTTGTGATAGTGCTCTTAAAAATTTTAGATCATTGCTTTTAAACCCTGATATATCATAAGTTCTTGTTTTGGCCTTACTGGAAAAAGAAGTGTGTGTTTTTCCTTTATGTTCTTTCCGAGCTACCTGTGGTAGAGCTTTTTAATAATAAACAGTGGTTTTTTTACTGGAGCCATTTTAAAAGGGAATCCTAAAATGTGGCAGAACCTTTCTTTTTCTGAATGTGTTGAGCCACATTTCGCAGAGTAGTGGGAAGATCTGAATTTATCATTTGAAATTTTAAGTATTATGCTAACATTGGGAAAGTGGCTAACAAATGTCAGTGGGATGTTTGCTCCCACGTGAAATGATCTGCCGCAGACTGTTGTGCTTTTTGAGTGCTATTTAATGCTTATATTTGGGGGAGTGTTGATGGCATGTTTTCAGTCTCATCTTTTGCTCCTGTTTGCTTTATTATATCTCTTATAATTTGGGAAACCAGATGATTATATTGGTTGAATGTTAAAATATGTGTAAATGGGCCTTGTACGAAGTTTATGGCTATTTGCAAGGGATGTGAACATCTGTTGAATTTTTTTTCCTGCTCAGAGGCCTTTGTTGATTTCCACGTTTCACACGTGATTTGCCTCATAAATGACTTCTTGGGTAAATGTGATATTGTAACTATTTGTTTTATTTCTTTTAATAAGAAAAAAATTAAGCACAAGGCAAATATTGAAAGTTTAATGTCTATTTTATATTTATGAATTAAGCTATTTTCAAATCTTCATGAAATTTTAAGTACTTTTTTTCTGCTTATAGTTTATTCTCCAGATATGCCTTCACGGCTTCCAATTCAAGACATATTTGCTGGACTGGTTACAAGTATTGGTACTGCAATACGATATTGGTTTCATTATACACTTGTGGCCTTCGCATGGTTGGGAGTTGTTCCTCTTACAGCATGTGAGTATTCATGCCTCTTATTGGAGTTATTTAAACATTGCATAACTACTTGATATTGTAAAGCAATATTGCATCATATTATTATTTGATGTTTAGTTATTTGATGTCAGAATGTCACGTATTAGGAAAGCCTTATTTAGAAGATGTTCATCTGAACTAAGAATGAGTTTAATAGGTCAGTTTCTTGAATGAATATGGGAAAGAACACAGCATACAGAATGGCTAACCATGAAAGTTCATGAATGCATTGAAAAAATCAAATCATAACTGGATTTGAAGTGTACTAGAGCTTTCAAGGACTGCAAAAGATGGCCGGGCATGGTGGCTCATTCCTGTAATCTCAGCACTTTGGGAGGCAGAGGTAGGCAGATCACGAGGTCAGGAGTTTGAGACTAGCCTGGCCAACATGGAGGCTGAGGCAGAAGAATTGCTTGAACCCAGGAGGCGGAGGTTGCAGTGAACTGAGATTGCACCACTGCACTCCAGCTTGGGCAACAGAGCAAGACTCTGTCTCGGGGGAGGGAAAAAAAAAGGACTGCAAAAAATGAATTCTTTTGGGATTCCACAACCCTCCTTTAAAAAAATACTCACATGGCCGGGTGTGGTTGCTCACGTCTGTAATCCCAGCACTTTGGGAGGCCGAGGTGGGAGGATCACTTGAGGTCAGGAGTTCAAGTCCAGCCTGACCAACATGGTGAAACCCCGGCTCTACTAAAAATACAAAAATTAGCCGGGTGTGGTAGTGTGCACCTGTAATCCCAGCTACTCGGGAGGCTAAGACAGGAGAATCACTTGAACCCGGGAGGCAGAGGTTTCAGTGAGCTGAGATCACGCTACTGCGCTCCAGCTTGGGCAACAGAGTGAGATGTCACCTCAATAAAATACAAATAAAATTAAAATAAAATTAAAAAATACTCATACATGTAATGGTCCTAAATAATTGGGAGGCTTATCTTTCAGATATAGGAGGCTCTTTGGGAGGTTGATGTGCTAATCAGCCCCCCTAATCAATCCAAAGAATCCTCTTGGATTCTTTGTTGTTCTTATAGACATGGAGAGAAGTATGTAGTATATGGGTGGCAGAGTATATAGATAAGATTCATTAAACAAAATTTTAAATTAGCGTAATTAATATCTTCATGTCTCCTTAAAATATGGTAAAATAATGTTGATTACCTATGGAAATGAAATTCTTGGAAGATACACCAACTAGCAGAATATAGGTACTGTTGAAGAGTGAGTTAGCTAGAAAATTGTATGAAGGAATTCTCCCAGGATGAAACTCAGAGGGACAAAGTAGTTATGAGAAATAAATATAGAGAAATGGAGGCTAATCTAGTCGTTTCAGTATCTGTCTAGTAAGTAGTTCCACAAGGTAAAAGAGATAGTGGAGATGAGGAAACAATTGGTGTCTTTTAGATTGAAAGAGAAAGCTGACCATGGTAAAGGAAAAGTCTCATGAACCTAGACATATTCTCAAGTTTTCCAGAGCTGGGTAATGTGGCGATGGTGATAGAGGTATAGAGATTGTGTGCTTCCAGATTATCCTACAGAGTAAAGAAAATCAGAGTGGCATCAGACTTAAAATTAGCAATGTTGAATGCTCGAAGACAGTGGAAACTCAAAATTTCATGTTTTTGAACCTAAAATTCCCTTCCTGCAAATTACTCTCAGATGGAAGGACAAACTACAGATGTTTCAATAGATGCGAGAGATTGGAAAATTTACCACCTTAAACCTTTTTGAAAAAACTGAGGATATACTCTACTAAATGAGCAAGGAATCAAAGAGAGAAAGATGTGAGATTCAAAGAAGTGTTTCATATAGCTAAGTCTCGATTGTTAATCTACAATAATTAATAGTTTTTGGGTAACAGCGTGGAACTGAAATTCCAGATGATCTTAATGTGGGAGAAATTGTGACAGGAACATAGAAATTCAAGCTTTTAAAATTGCTTATCTCATTTGTGGGGAGATTATAGATGTTCTAGATGTAGGTAGAAAAATAGAGCATAACTGTGCATTAAAAATGTAGACTAGACTCACAACTACCCAGAATTAGACTCACAACTACATTGTTTCATTATTAATGACAAAAGTGCCACCACAGATCAGTGGAAAAAAGATGGTTTTTTCGGTAAATGGTATTGCAACAACCAGATGGCCATACAGAAAAAAATGAATCATACCATTACTTCAACCTAACCCAGAAATTAATTTGAGATAAAAGCCTGAATGTGAAAGTTAAAAAGAAACTTCTAAAGTAAAATATAGGAGAATAAGCATAAAAGAAAATATTAGTAAGTTGAACATAATTAAAGTTAAGAACTTATGTTCATCCTTAGACACTTTTAAGAATAAAAGGCAATTTAATTCTGGCACGCAAAAAAAATAAAAATAAAAATAAAAAATAAAAAATTGAAAGGCAAACCAAGCCATAGAATGAGCGAAGATATTTGCAGTACACATATCCAACAAAGGACTTGTATCTAGAGTATATAAATCAATAACAGAAAGGCAAACACATCTCAGTTAAGCAGTGGACAGAAGGTCTAAACAGGTATTTCTGGAAAAACAGCTAAATATACTAAGCTCTCCATGTCTGTGGGTTCTGCAATGCTAACTGTGGAATTTGAGCATCTGTTTATTATTGAGGAGATTCCTGGAACCCATTCCCCATGGATACCAAGGGATGACAGTAGCCAATAAACACAGGAAAAAGTGTTCAGCATCATTAGAGAAATGCAGAAGGAGGGTGACTAAAAATAAAAAGAGTAGACAGTGCCAAATGTTGCTTAGGATGTAGAGCATCTAGAACACGTGTACAGTGATCGAGGAGGAGTGCATATGTTATAACCACTTTGGAAAACTGGCAGTATCTGCTGATGCTAAATATTGTATACAAATACCTTATGATCTAGCAGTTCCATTCTTGGGAATATAACTAACAGAACGAGAAGTTTCTGTTCGCTAAAGAACATATGTATAAGAACGACCACAGCATTTTTATTAATAGTACTTAAAAACTGAAATCAGTCAAATGCCTATTAATAGTAGAATGGATACATTGTGGTTTATTCATGCAGTGGAATACTACATAGCAGGGAAAAAGAGCTGACTATTGTGACATGGAATAACATGGATGAATTTTACTTCTTTGACAAAAAACAAGCCAGGCACAAAATTGTGTGATTGCATGTGTGTGAAATTTTAAAACAGGTTAAATTCATCTATAGTGATAGAGATCTGAATAATGGTTACCTTTTGCAGGGGCTTTTGCCTCGGAAGAAGCTTGAGGGAGCCTTCTGGGGAGCTGGAAGTGTTGAACATCTTGGTTTGGGTGGTGATTACCCAAGACATGTATATTTTAAGAATTCACCCATCTGTACGCTTAAGATTTATGTAAAATGTACTTTAATAAAGACATAACAAAACTCAAGGGCAACAGCTAGAAGACTAGAAATAGGATGAGTAGGAAACAGCAAATAAAATTTGGAAATTTCAAACAAAGGCAGGAAAGGAAGGGAAGGCGGAGGAAGTAAGTAGGGAAATAAAATTAAATACGTCTGTAATCATCAGGGATTAGATTTCTCTGTTACGAGAGAGCTTCATAGATGTGTAGGTATAAAACTTACATTACTACAAGAGATAAATACAAAGCAGCACAGGTTAATGCTAAAGAGATACAAAAATAGTTTTGTTAGCAAATGGCTAACAAAAAGCCAGAGCAATATTAATCAGCCAGATATCATTCAAATGCACTAAATGGGACAAAGCATTATATTTCCTATCAATAAAAGGCATAATCCACTAAGAAAATAGAATTAAAGAACGTTTATACACCAGAAAACTGGGCCTTGAAATACATAAAACAGTCACAGTCATAGTGGAAGACTTACATGCCTCTCTGAAATCAGTAGATGAAATAGGCAAAAGTAAGGACTTATAAGATTTAACAGTTATTAATCACAAGCTTGTTTTCTGTTCTGACTTGTTTATATATAGATACGCACAATTTAAATTACATCACACGATACATATTCTGTAACTTTTCTCTTTAGCTTAGCATCGTATTCTGGCGGTCTTTCCATGTAAGTGAGTGTTCTGCTGCCTTTTTTTTTTTTTTTTTTTAAACGGTGCACAGCACTCTGTAGTAAGAAGGCCTATTGCATATGAATTCATTTACCTGTCTAAACATTTGGTTTGTCAGTTTTACATTGTTACAAGCATACTTGCGTGAGTATTTTATAAACACATGTAAGTAATTTCTATTACAGAAATTCTTTTCCTACCTTTCCATTTTGACTTGTTTTTGAAAACAGCCATTGAAGTCACTGAAAATCTGAACTGAAGTCTCTGATACAAGGCTATATAGGGAATGCTTAAGCTAATACACAAATACTGGTTTGAAAGAAAGCCTCAGGTTTTTATTCTTGTGCCCCATTTTCAAATCTGTGGTCTGTTATCTCATTCTGTCTAGAATTCTGCCTTCCTAACTAAAAGACTTTCTGCCTTGATAGCAGTACATTCACCCAAACTTTGTTTTTCTCTAAATGGCCAGAATTTAGAGTAATATATTCTGTATTTTAGAGAACCTCTGAATCTGTGCTTTTAAAATACTGATTGTCAGGTTGCCATTTATGGCATTGCAGTACATACTGTACTGAAAAATTCTTTTAATTTCAAAGACTTATATTTCCAAAACTGAAACATTTTATTGTCATGAGCAGACTTAATGAATTTTGGAATTCTAGAATTTAAAAAATTCTTTATATTATAATTTTGGAGATCTTTACTTTAGATTTTGCTTTTCAAATATCTAAGCTCATTCAATTAAAAAAAAAAAGTAAACCTAGAGAGAATCTAAGCACTAAACATGATTGTGTAACATTTACTCTTGATTGTCACTCTATTTGTGCTTGATCATGTTTTTAAAAATTTAATATTTTGAGACTTAGGTTTGTAAAGACTAAATGTTTATTTCAGTGGCATTTGTGGTGTTCCACTTTACTTCTGCTTTCTTGAGCAGCTATATGAGTTCATGATGCGAGTTGTGACTGTATGCCATCATGCTCTTTTTCGGTAGGCCGCATCTACAAGTGCTTGTTTACTGGCTCTGTGAGCTCACTACTGACACTGCCATTAGATATGCTGTCGACGTGAGTATTGAACCTGTGTGATGAATGTTGCATGATGTAGATGATGCTTGCTTTTTTCCTTGCATATTTGTTTTTATTATAATTTGTAAATTCTTCTGTTTTGAGAAAAAATAATTTATGTCTATTACACTAACAGTTTTAGCTGCAGTAGAAGTAGCTGATAAATGTAAATGACATTTCTTTTAAAACATACCTGTTTCATGGGACTGTTTTGTAATGATGGGATGACTTTTCTTTCTTTTTTTTTTTTTTTGAGATGGAGTCTTGTTCTGTTGTCCAGGCTGGAGTGCAGTGTTGCTATCTCGGCTCACTGCAACCTCTGCCTCCTGGGTTCAAGTGATTCTTCTGCCTCAGCCTCCCTGGTAGCTGGGATTACAGGCGCCCGCCACCATGCCTGGCTAATTTTTGTATTTTTAGTACAGACAGGGTTTCACCATGTTGGCCACACTGGTCTCAAACTCCTGACCTCGGGTGATCCACCCGCTTCGGGCTCCCAAAATACGTGGATTACAGGCATGAGCCACCACGCACAGCTGGGATGACTTTCTAAATAAGCTGTCATGCAGTTTGAGATATATGCTACTGTCTTATGTTCATAAGAGTTTTTTTTTTTTTTTTTTAATGGAGCCTCACTCTGTTACCTATGGTAGCGTGCAGTGGTGTGATCTCTGCTCACTGCAACTTCTTCCTCGTGGGTTCAAATGATTCTCCTGCTTCAGCCTCCTGAGTAGCTGGGATTACAGGCGTGTGGTCCCAAGCCAGGCTAATTTTTAAAAAATTTTTAGTAAAGATGGAGTTTCACCATGATAGCCAGGCTCGTCTCAAACTCCTAACCTCAAGTAATCTGCCCACCTCAGTGTCTCAAAGTGCTGAGATTACAGGCATGAGTCACTGTGCTTGGCCAAGAGTTCATTTTAATATGTTTTTAACATGCACATTTGAACTCAGATTTATTTTTTAAATGTTTTCCATGATTATTAGAATATAAATGCTAAAAACTTGCCTGTAGTTACTCTACTATATCTTGACATTAAGCATTGTTGCTTGCCTTATATTGGCAGACTTCTTTTTGCCTCTGACCTGATTGGTTTGAGGGTCACCTGAATTGCTTTCAATAGACTATTCATTGACTACAGAGGACCACTGGAAGCCTAGTGGCGCTAGTCAAACTAGATTACAAACATGGCTTGGTTTTATAGTCCTAAGCTGCCTTTTACAGTTTGAAAAATTGAGCCAGTTTTTCTGATAGCAGTTGTGGCCATACTACTTTTTTTTTGAGTAATATTTTGTACTCTATAGAATTTTTTTTTTCTGTGAAATTTTACTTTAAATTTCCTTGATGTCTTATCAGTTTCTATATATTCTGTAGCTCAGTAATTGAGGTCATCTGTAGGTGCACTGTATCAGTTATCTGTTGCTGCAAAACAAACTGTCCCAAACTTTAGTGGTTTAAAACAACTACCATTTTATTTGCTTATAATTCTGGGGTCAGCAGTTTGGGCTGGGCTCAGCTGAACTTTTCAACTATTGGGCTTGCTTAGGTCACTCAGCTGTTTTACTGAGACTTAATGATCTAAGATGGTTTATCTGAGATGCCTTGGTTCTCCTCCTTATGGCCTCTTATCTTTTGGAATGCTAGTGGTGCTTCTTTACATGGTAGTCTCAGGGCAGCATTCTAAAAGGGCAAGAGAGGAAGCTTGCAAGCCCTCCTCTGGGCTCTGGAACTTAGGCAGCATCACCTCTCTCCAGGATTCACAAAACCAGCCCAGATTAAAGGAATAAGCGAAAAGGACTAGAGTTTGTCACCAAATGTTTAAAATCTGTAACAAACAGTTAGGATTATTGCTGATGGCAAGGAAGATATAAAGGGGATATTTTGGTCCAAACCTTTCAGAATGTAATAGCCTGGAGAGTTCCTTAGTAAGGTGGTGGTTAGGATTCCTCTTTTGATTCAGGACATACTGCAGACTATATTTTCTAGGGGCCATGCCAGTTTAGTTTAAGTTTGGCGCTGCTGGGTCAAGGTCTACCAGATTGACCCTTCTCAGGTTTTCTATGGAGGAAAAAAGGGATTCCATTAAAATAATGGATTTTCCAGTGGCTAAGAGTTCAGAGGTGTTTATCTGTGAATAATTCTGAAATCATAAACATGGACTAGGGAAGGAAAGATAAGCCTCTTAAGAGAGGAAAAGGAGAAAATGGTCCTTGGTATCACAACATTTGATGCATTTTCTTGTATGATTACTAAAGGAACCATACTTCACCTTTCTGGATTTGTTGAGAAACGAATACGCTTTTGGCATGTTTGCAGTTAGCATCAAAACTTGATTTGCTTTCTGAATGAAAAACTTTTTTTTTTGAGATAGAGTCTCACTCTGTACCCATGCTGGAGTGCGGTGGCTCAATCTCGGCTCACTGCAACCCCCACCTCCTGGGTTCAAGCCATTCTCCTACTTCAGCCTCCCGAGTAGCTGGAATTAGAGGCGCACACCATCATGCCTGGCTAATTTTTGTATTTTTAGTACAGATGGGGTTTCACCGTGTTGGCCAGGCTGGTCTCAAACTCCTGACCTCAAGTGATCCGCCTGCCTTGGCCTCCCAAAGTGCTGGGATTACAGGCATGAGCTACCACGCCTGGCCAAGTGACAAACTTCTATAAAATTTGTAATAGACCTCTTTGTCTTACATATGGCATCCTGAATATCTCTTAACCTTCATTTCGTTATGTTGTCATTAGACTTGTCTGGAGGAGCTTCTCCTCTTTTCTGATTCGATGATTCTATTAATTTGTGTGAGTTCAGGTGTCAGCTAATCACATTTTTAAACGTGTGTAAAATAAGGATACAGAAATTCTTAGAGTTGGACAGAGTTTTTAACCTTTGGTAAATTACATAAGTTTAATGCATGGCCTTTGTCAAGTATTAGACTGCTTTTGTCTTTTTTGCTGTCTGCCTTTCTGTTTCTAGGCCATTTTCAAAAGATAGGCTATGGATAGGTAATTTCCATATAGTTTTGATGGTATTTGATGCCTAAATAAGATATATAATACAAGTATATAAATATGTATAGGTTCTCTTATAAATAGAATTTCACCATAATCACAAATAGTTCTGTTGGAGAAACTTGAGATTTTCATCCAAAAAATTATTATTTATTTTTCTGGCTGTTTTTTTCCTGAGACTTAGTGTAAAATAAAACATTTTACCTTTATTTTCCTAATTTTAAGTGTTCTTTGGGGTAATTATATGTACTTTTTTTTTTTTTTTAATAGGGAAAATTTGTTGGCAGATTGTTTGCAGGGTTGTTTTGTGGTGACATGCACACTGTGTGCATTCATCAGCCTGGTGTGGTTGAGAGAGCAGATAGTCCACGGGGGAGCACCAATTTGGTTGGAGCACGCTGCCCCACCCTTCAATGCTGCGGGACATCACCAAAATGAGGTAACTCCCCTTCTCCAAAATTGATTTTACTTAGGTAGGTCATGAGAATTATTGTCTCTCTCTAAGACTCAAACTCTTGACTTCCATGTCCCTCATAAATGTTCTTTTGTTATTACAAAGGAGGGCAGTGGAAAGGTTTGGGTGAAGATGAAGAGAGATGTGAAAAATCAAGAAAGTGTTGTTATAACTTTGCCTCTTAATTTTCTAGCTAGAGTAGGGACAGCATTGGGGGTATACTAAGGTCTTTGTGCACAATCTTACCCACTGAGCAGAAATTTGAAAACATTTCCTCAAGTGTTTGTTAACAGAATTAAGTTGCGTATATGTATATATGTATGTGCATTTTAAAAAAATGTATTTTCATCCCTGATGCTGTCAATAAAGACAAAGGCTGTCCTATAAGGAGGACTACAGAATGATGTTTTTAAGAGAGTCAGTTTGTTAACCATTTTCTATAATGGTTTGTGAACTGTTACTCCGCTAAATTATACTGAACGAATATGTGCACTATGAAGTGAGGTTATGTTCCTATATACTAAAATTGATCCCACATCGGATACATTTAAAAAAGATGTCTTTGAAAGGTTTTCTTTTTAAAAAGAGTTTGGTAGAGTTTATATTTGTTTTCTAGTTTTTTGTTTTGTTTTTTTTGAGATTGGGTCTTGCTCTGTCACTCAGGCTGGTGTGCAGTGGCATGATCCCACCTAACTGCAGCCTTACAACCTCCGGGCTCAAGAGATCCTCCTACCTCAGCCTCCTGAGTAGCTGGGACTACAGGCGCAAACCACCATGCCTGGCTAACTTCTTAATTTTATGTAGAGACAGGGTCTTGCTGTGCTGGCCAGGCTGGTCTTGAACTCTTGGGCTCAAGCAATCTGCCTGCCTTCGCCTCCCAAAGTGCTAGGATTACAGGCATGAGCCACTACACCTGGCCTAGTTTGTTTGTTTGTTTGTTTTAGCAAGAATAATGTGATTTGGAAACAGAGCAAAACAGACAAGTGGATCTAAATTTCTGGGCTTTTCTGTGATTTTAGGCTCCAGCAGGAGGAAATGGTGCAGAAAATGTTGCTGCTGATCAGCCTGCTAACCCACCAGCTGAGAATGCAGTGGTGGGGGAAAACCCTGATGCCCAGGATGACCAGGCAGAAGAGGAGGAGGAGGACAATGAGGAGGAAGATGACGCTGGTGTGGAAGATGTGGCAGATGCTAATAATGGAGCCCAGGGTAATGGCTGCTTGTGTGTCCTCAGTCTTCAGCACTGCAAATCTGTTCTCAACTTGCATTGAGGAAAAGGGCTGGCATTTTCAAATTTTAATGTTGTGAAGTTCTATTTCTAACTTATTTTTACTTTATTTTGGCAAACTGGCATTTATGGATGTACATAAATATGTTTTTTTCAGTGAAACAGCATGTTTTATGTTTTAAAATCCTTTTTACACAGGGACTTTTTTTATAGGATAGATAGGAAGAAATTATTTTTTAAGTTGGATTAGGTACTACTTTTTTTTAAATAAAGGACTTTGGTACAGATTTACCACATTCATTTGCTTCTGTCTTTCCATGTCCCTTGAGTCAGTGCAATTTTTAAAATTGAAAAAGAATCTTGAAGTGTATACTGCAGACAAGGTGCCATCCAAATAAATCAATATCTCATTTTCTAGCAGTGTAAACTCTAGCATATAAAATAAGATCCAAGACAGGAGGTGGGTAGATCACTTGAGGTCGTCAGGAGTTTGAGACCAGCTTGGCCAACATGGTGAAACCCCATCTCTACTAAAAATACAAAAATTAGCTGGGCGTGGTGGCGCACACCTGTAATCCCAGCTACTTGGGAGGCTGAGCTAGGAGAATCCCTTGAACCCAGGAGGCAGAGGTTGCAGGGAGCTGAGATCATGTCATTGCACTCCAGCCTGGGTGACAGAGCAAGATTCCGTCTCAAAAAAAAAAAAAGTTTCCAAGACAGAGTCTGCCAGTCAGCTGTCGGTCACTCACTTCCCCTCCTCCCTCCCACCACAGTTTTTCTGTCAAGCTTTGCACTGTCCCTAGGTCTACTTGGCATGCCTGATACTTGATTGTCTCTTTGTGTCAGGCACTCTGTTAGACACTGAGCATGTAACTGCGACCAAAACATTAGACTGCTGCATTCCTGGAGTTTCTGGTTTAGTGAAAAAGTAGGAAAGACATGTCGTGTGATAAGTGTTGTGCAGGTTGCTCTGAGGATGCTGTTGGGGAGAGACCTATTTAATTAATTTACTTTTTTTTGAGACAAGGTTTTGCCCTGTCACCCGGGCTGGAGTACAGTGGCAGGAACACAGCTCACTGCAGCCTTGACCTTTTGGGCTCAAGTGATCCTCCTACCTGAACTCCCCAAGTAGCTGGGTCCACAGGTGTGTGCCACCATGCCCAGCTAATTTTGTTTTTGTTTTTGTTTTCGTTTTTGTTTTCCTTGGTAAAGATGGGTTCTCCCTGTTGTCCTGGCTGGTCTTGAACTCCTGGGCGCAAGTGATCCTCCTGCCTCAGCCTCCCAAAGTGCTAAGATTACAGGCGTGAGCCATTTTGCCCAGCCGAGACCTGTCCTAAATAAGGTTTCCCAGGTAGCTCAGAGTACCTGGTATTTGAGCTGAGACCTCTGAAGGATGATGAAAAGTGGCTTGTGTAATGGTAATAGGGAACCTTTGCAGGGAGAGGTCAGAGGCTCTGAGAATACAGCTTGCTGCTACCTTTGGGTCTGGCTATTATTTCTCTCCCTTGATCTAATACAGTAGCTCCTAACTATTCTTTCTCCTTCCATTCTTGCTCCACATAATTCATATTACTCTGCTGCCTTTAAATCTTTTAGTAGTTTTCCCATTACTAAAGAATAAAATCCAGACTCCACATTTCTCTTGTATGATCTGATTTCTGTCTTCTACTACCCATATCATTACTCAGAATGTCCTAGTCCCCTGGTTTCCTTTTCTCAAATCTGCCAGATTCTTTCCTGGCTTAGAGCTATTGAATTCCTCTCTTTCACATAACCCTGTTTGTTCCCTTTCTGGCATTTATCTCAATCTAGGATTACATTACTTTATATGTAGTATTTATTTATATGTATGTTTTTATTCTTATTTGTTCCCTGACAAGCAGATACTCGGTATGGAAATGTGGCTTAGCTTCTCAACAACAGCTTACAAAGTACTAAGTTTTACTATTTTTAGTGCATTTTATTATTTTTTTATTATTTATTATTTTTAGTTCAAATTCCATTAGTAATCTTTAAATTGCAATTATATTTTCAGATGACATGAATTGGAATGCTTTAGAATGGGACCGAGCTGCTGAAGAGCTTACATGGGAAAGAGTAAGACCTTTTTCTGTCAAGTATCCTGGTGTTTTAATCCTAAAATATATTTTAAACTTTGTTATATTTAGATGTTATGGTTACAGTTGATGAAAAGTTACTGGAATTTTCATTCCTAGTGAAAGTTAAGTGACATACTGTTTGTGGTGAAAATATTGTGATGTTGGTGGCTTTTTTTTCTCTCTTACGAAACCTTGTTCCATTTAGGAAATGTTTTACCTGAAATTGTGGATTTTTGAAAAACAAAATAACAATTTAAATTTAAATAGTATTTTCATGCTTCAGTTGACAAAATAATACAGTTGTATTATGAAGTAGTCTTAATTAGCTCTATATCTTCAGTAACGAATCCAAGATGGAATTTTTTTAGACTTTATAAATCATGTAATTTTGAGTAAAAGGAGACTCAAAATATAAAACTGTCATTCAGAAACAGAAATTTTTTTATTTTCTGAAAATGATAGGAAGTAATGGAAAGTTGTGGATGGAGGACTATATTTAAAGATATTGAAAAGAAAATGAGGCTTTTCATAAATTAGGATAGAAAGTTCTGTTGAATCTTAATGCTTATCGTTTTTATTTTTAGATGCTAGGACTTGATGGATCACTAGTTTTTCTGGTAAGTGAAACTAATTAATTTATTTATGTATGTATTTTTATAATGGAGTCTCGCTCTGTCACTCAGGCCTGGAGTGCAGTGGCGAGATCTCGGCTCACTGTATCCTCTGCTTCCTGGATTCACACCATTCTCCTGCTTTAGCCTCTCGAGTAGCTGGGACTATAGGAGCCGGCCACCACGCCCAGCTAATTTTTTGTATTTTCAGTAGAGATGAAGTTTCACCGTATTAGTCAGGATGGTCTCAATCTCCTGACCTCGTGATCCACCCACCTCGGTTTCCCAGAGTGCTGGGATTACAGGCGTGAGCGACCGCACCCCGCCTAAGTGAATTCTTTTTAATAACAGAATTGGAGTTGTCTTAGTGATTCAGAAACTTCACATTTATAGTATGTAGTAAAGGTCAAGATGCCTTTTGGCTTTTGATTACTTTATATGTTGAAGATTGTATGTTTAGTGTGCTGAAAATATTAAAAAAGCATAAAGGTAATAACTATTTTTAAAAAATTATTAAATATTTGATTTTTAGTAAAGAAAATAAACTTCAAAGTTAATGGTAGTTAAAAAGAACTTGGTCTTCTTTTAAAGTTCCATCTTGCAGTGTTTATTGCCTGTACTGGTGGAAGCAAAGTGGTTTTGCATATTTACACAGTTAGACACCCCAGGCTGATGTTAGGTTTTCCTGTTTGCTGAACCCCACCTATCTTTACCTAGGAACTCTGCCTTATTAGTAAAGGTTGCAACTCTAAGGTGAGAGCAATTCTTTAAAGAAGTTGTTCTTTAAAGAAGAAATGATGCTGTTTTCAGGTCCTGTAATATGAAGTTATTTGCCATTTGAGATTTTTAAATAGCTTAAGATGACTTTGGCTGCAGGTAGCAGAACCCTACTGGTTGGAACATTAATAAAACAGGAAGTCCGGAGAAGAATGAGCTTGAGGTTGCTTGATCTGTAAGCCCAACAATGTCCTCAGAGACCCAGATATCTCCATCTATCTCCTTTGCTGTCCTCGGTGTTGGCCTTCTCCTCAGGCTGGCTCCAGATGTTAACCAGAAGAGGATGTTGAATTTAGCAGTGTGTAGATTTTTAGGAACATATCTGGTATAATTCCACAGTTTAGTGGGAATGTGGTATTAATGAGCTTCTAGTCATGGTTTGATCACAGTCAGTATAGAAAGCATTATTTGGCCACATACTGATTTATATTTATTACCCTGCCAGTTCCTCATAAATGACGGACAGAAGTCGTTAAGGTAGTGGTATTGACTGAAACCCATTTGAATTATTGAAAAAACTTTTGACAGGATGAATTCATTATTTTAGTAAAAAATATTTAATGTGAAGATGTGTGCCAGCTATTGTGATAGGCACTGGGGAGTTCAGTGATGAATGAGACAGGGTCCCTGTTCTCAAAGATGCACTATATTGAGGTGGAGAGAAATGCACATGTAAACAAGGAACGTTTTGGAGACTCAGTGACAAAAAGTGTGCACAGGACACAAGGGGCACAAAAGGGAGTTTGATTAGGTCTGTCTTAGTGGAATGGAGTTTGTCAGCAGGAGATTTTCAGTGAAGATAACTTAGAGGTTGAAGCATAAAATATGTTGGGGATAGGGAAAATTTAGGAGCCCTTAAGGCAGAGAGGTTGAAAAAATTGAGCCAGCACGGTGAGAAGAAATGTAGTAGTCATTTACAAACTAATTACCCTTCTTGCTGGTTGGATTTGTGGAAGATTAGGGGACCTGAACAGAGAAATCCTTTTTTTAGACAAAAGATCTTTCGAAGGATCATTTAACCTGATGGTTAAGGAAGGTCGTGGGCATAAATGAATGGACTTGGGCAGTCTGGTCAGTGTCAGCATGGGGCATAGCTAAAGTGCGTGCAACACGGCTGAAGGAATAGGTAGACAGCTGTCACCTTAGAGGCGACAATATGTAACTGTGGGAGGTGACCAGATGGTCAGGTGAGACAGGACAAAGAAAATTAGCGCACCACAGGGAGTGAGGGGACCAGAGGGAGATCAAGCTAGAGTTTTCCAAAGGAGAGGTAGCCAGGCAGTAGTGGCCTTGTAGGTGTCAAGAAAGCAGAGTAGATGTTGAAAGAAACACTGCAGTTGACATTAACGTGATGTTTACAATTAATTTGGCTTTCAAATTTTTCTCCATTTGAAATTTTTGGTGTCATTTGATTTAAATGAAATCTGGTATTTATGAAAATCTATGTAATTTGTGTTAGATTATTTCTAAAAAGGAAGTATTTATAAATGAATTTGTTTTTTCTACATGTAACATTTTTGAGTTGTATTAGGCTTAGTTGTATGAGCTAGCTAATGAAAAATGAAAGTTACATATTATGTCTAGATTGAAATCCCAAAACAATAGAGGGAAAATTTCAATCTTAGCTGTTTTTAGTATTTGGTTCTAGCTAAATAAGTGGAATAGTCCAATTAAACATATATTAAATATGAATTGAATATGCTTTGTTGATACTTTTTTCCTTTAGGAACATGTCTTCTGGGTGGTATCTTTAAATACACTGTTCATTCTTGTTTTTGGTAAGTTGTGTTTGTGCTTTTATTTTTTTATAGTATTATGGTAGGAATTTAGTTTTGTAGGAGCTTTGTTATAGATTTATTTTTTTTTAACATAAGAATAAATACTAAGTGGTATATGAAAATAGTTTCAGATACAAATACCTGTATAGATAGGCCCCAGACAGACAGATACTTTCCTAAGCAGCAGTGACTGCAGTTACCTACTTGTCACTCCTTCTGTTTTTTTTTTTTTTTGGTAGAAGCTGGTTTTAGACTGACTTGAGAATACACAGTTTCCCACTTCTGGAATTACTTTTATGCTGATTGTCTGTGTGCTCTTCCCTATGGTGGAAGATCTTGTTTTCATCTGTCAAAATCCTGACCATTGCCTTCTAGAGATCTTGACTTGGGAGCTGTTACCAGAGCTGGGTATAGGCTTGTGGGAAGACAGTAAGCCTTCCCCAAATGTGAGCCCCCCTTAGAACCAGATTCCAGGACATGCAAAATCACTTCCAAGCACTTCTGTGGGGGCAGCTGTGAGGATTCTTTGACAACACACGGTGGTCCTTCCCATTGGGAGTAATTAGAGAAAGAAAGGCAAGGTTGAGGAGACACTGTTGACAGAGGTTTTTCTCCTTACCAGAAGAGGTAAGGAAAACTAAGTTGAGTAAACCAAGT
This sequence comes from Papio anubis, assembly GCF_008728515.1. Taxonomy (NCBI): domain Eukaryota; kingdom Metazoa; phylum Chordata; class Mammalia; order Primates; family Cercopithecidae; genus Papio; species Papio anubis. The sequence continues at coordinate 9,503,594 of NC_044980.1, forward strand.
CCTTAGAATTCAGTTTCTGTATCTCTGAGGGTTGAGGAGGTAGAGTCTGATAGAATGGGGTTACTGTTAGGTGTCCTATGGTTTGTGTCTCAGAGACCTCAGGCAACATATCCCTATATAGGGATAATCTATGAGAAATTCCTTCCTTAGTACATAGGATTTACCCCTTAGTTCTGCTGAAGAGGATGAGTAGCGATTTCCCGGCTTCTTCCACCAAATTGCAAGTTATTTGCTCTGTTGGGGACTACATTGTAACGTGTAAAGCAGATGTCTTTAATAAGAAGCCATGTGGTGTAAGGGGCTTTGAATATTTGGACTGAGGATGAGGCCAAAAATTGATTTCTGTATATTATGTGTAAAAGAGGAAGAGAAATTTACTTGTATTTTATTAACAGTATTTCGGATACTTCCATTGATTTCTTAATTTTTAGTAGATACTCACAAAATTGCAGATTTAATAGGAAGCTCATTCTTTGTTCGCCTTGCATGTGGGGGTGTCTGTATGTTATTCTGCAGTTATTTTTCATTATGTGAAATAATTCATATATAGACTGAAACTGTTTTGATCTTGACTGTATTTGTTTTTGAGAGAAAAAAATGATCTATAGATTTAGGTCTTTACTCTTGCAGAAAAGCTTAATGCTAAATTAATGTTTGTAGAAACAGGTCACATTTAAAACATGAATTATACAAATAAGAACTCTCATTTATAGAAATCTAAGTAAATAGAAATTATAGAAATCTAAGTAAAGCTTTTTCTAATCCAATCTCCTGAGCTTATACTGCGAAAAGAATTTTCTTAGTAAACTTATGTTTTTTTATATAGTTAGGATCTTTTGGAAATGAAACAAGTTTTCTTCCATTAGGAACATACTTTTTCTTTTAATCATTGGGATTAAACACCCTCCTGTTTTCTTCCTGCATGGGTTGCTCTGTTGGAAATTTTCTATAGGCAGTGTTTTGACTCTTGTGGTCATACGCTTTGCAGAAATATAATTTGACAAAGCTGTGGTCTTCCAGTAGAAGGTGACAATCCTGAGAAATTATCCTTTTTCCATTAGTTTGTGTGTAATGGGATAGAAAACTGTTGTCGCAACTGGTGTTTAAGGTTAATAATTATTTAATACCTCTGCAAATAGAGTTAAAACTTACCCTTCCCAGGGGCCTAGTTGAGTCGTCTCCAGACTGGGATATGAGAGCAAAATAGGCAAAATTCAACATACAGCTTTTTTTCTTACCTTTTAAAATTTCTTCTGCTTTATATTACACACAATATGTTAGTAAACTAATACATATATATATATATATAAAATTTATAAATAAATTTAAATATATTGGGAATACATGTTCAGAAAGATTCCTACCCATGAAATAGTAAGAAGGCCAGATCCCTAGTAGGTTCACTCTGACTTCTGTGATTGAGTTTCTCACTTCCCTGGTAATCTGTGCTGTCAATTTATTTGTACCATAAAGAAAAGATAACTGCATTTTATTATTAAGAATGAAGTAAAATTTAGCCTGAAAGACTTGAGGAAAAAGAAGACTATAAAAATTCTTACTATAAAGATTTTAAAAAGATTTTCATACTTAGCTATAATGCCATTATCTCACCTTACAACATTATTAGAATTTAATATTTTCCAATAATCCATCATATTCAAACTTTCTGGGTTGTCCCTTGGATACCATTTTGCAGTTGGTTTCTTTGAATGAAGATCCAAATAAGGTCCACATATTACTTTTAGTTGTTAAGTCATAAGTTATTAGTCTTTTAATCTAGAGTACTCTTCTCTTTGGTTCCCCCAACTCACCCTATTCGGCCATTGATTTGTTGCTGGGATTAGGTTAACTATTCTTGCAGCATGTCGTGTTTTACGTCTGTCCATCTGCTTCCCAGATGTTCTCTGCCTTTATCCTTTGTCTCCCATATTTCTCTTAAACTAGAAGTCAGATCTAAGGGCCTTAATTAGATTCAGGTTCAATACATCTGGGACAAATCCATCACTGGTCACTCTGTGCCTATTAATAGTGTATGTGAGGAGCTGAGATACTTATGTTGGATTATCCACTTTTATCACTGGATTCAGGTTATATCAACCTGGGCCTCTAATCTTAGGTTTTATTTTTCCCTTTACCATTAGAAGATAATCTGTTGGGAGTGATATTTTAGTGTCTTACAGTGTTCCATCAACCTTCCACTTAATGATTTTTGTTAGCTCTTAATGGTCCTTGCCATAATCACTTACTGTGTTAAGGGTGGCAAAATGGTGATTTTTAAATTGTCATTTTTTACATTTATTGGCTGACTTTTCTGTAAAGAAGAAGAAATTCTTATCAATTTGGGACTATTCAGTCAACCTGAACCTGTTTGTCCAGGACAAGTAGGACAGATGCTTATTTTTTTCCCATTAATTTTAGTTTTCAGAATAAGGAATTGGCACATTAACTATTCTAGTTGGTGTGCTAACTGCTTCCAAAACATGAAAGTGTTTTATTTGATGTTGCTTTTTCTCTTTTCATGATTATTATTTTGGGCTTTTCCGTTTTTGAGCATCATAAGCTCATGGATTTGTATATGTTCAGTGTTTTTCCATCAGTTTTGGTCATTATTCTTTTTGATGCTCATATTCTCTCTTTGGCCTGTTTTCACAATGGTTTCTCTGTTGATTTGGCATGGCCTTATTAGACCTTAATAACTTGGTTGTTCTCTAGTTACAGAGAATGTCCTAGGCAGTGTATTTTTAGCCTAGTTCTGGAATCTTTCATTTCTCCAAGAAGCCCTGGTTCCTTTTAGTGGCGGATTGTAGTAGGAGTGTACATTGTTTTGATGTTGAAGTTTTCATTGAGTTTTTTCCCCCCTTTTAGCATTTTGCCCTTACCATATTGGTCATTTCTCCCTTGTTGGTTTGGGATTTGAAGAACACGTGAGTATAATACTTTTACAAAATTATTTTCATTCATTACTCCCAAATGTGATTATTAATCAAATAGCATTCTAAAGAGTTATATCATTTCTTAATTGGCATTATGCAAGGGAATAGTTAGGCGATACCATCTCTCTTTTTTTTTTTTAAATAACAGTGGCTCAAGAGTTAGTGGTCTTGTTGCCAACTAATGAAAATGTGCTCTGAAATCCATTCAGCTGGGTGGGCCTGAGGCATCCTGGGGAAAAGTTTTCCACAGGCTGATTTTCCGTCCATCTCAAGAACTTGTATGTTCACTTCTTTCCCTTTCCGCAGGTGCCCCCTGCTGAATTTAGAAAAGTAACAATATATCAATCAATTTAAAAAGGATAGACTATTTTGGAATGATGGGTTGTAGTGTTTTCTAGAGTGCTTTAGTTTTGACATATTATCAGTATTCTCCAGAGTTAAATAAATTTTGGAAGGATTATTATTTCTTTGTTGGGTCCCTAGAAGAATTTAGTCTTTTAAGGAAGAGCTGACTATCTGGGATCATATGCTCAGTTTGTATATATAAGATCTGAGAGATCACATTCTGAAGTGTTCTAATATTTAGTACACATCTGATTCTCACTAGTTGAATGCAAGAACTTGAAAGGTTCAGATAAGTGTTTTGAAAATTTTTGACTTTCCAAACTATTGCCACTTGCTATCTGAAACTCAGAAATCAAAAAATACTGATAGGCATTGTTTGTTACTTTCAAAATTCTTTCTGTAAGTTGAGAATGGTACAGATTTGCAGAGCAAGGGAAACTTGAACAGTTACTTCTAGTGGTAAGAAATGAGGTGGCTGGGATATTACCCGGCTGGTGCGTGACTTGGGCAGTGTGTTCTGCTTTCCAGTGAGAGTAGAGGGCAGGCTGTTGTATTACAGGGCTCTTGTTTTTGTAAAATGTAATTCACTCTACTGTTATTTTGTCTCCTTGGGTAAAGTGTTATTTAATTTTTCTTCATTTTTTAGTAGTTTGTAACAGTCAGTGAGAGAATTTGGTTTTCAGAGATGTCATCCAAAGGAGATTTTACAGTTGTTTTCTGGTTATAAATTGTCTCGACAATTCTCTTCAGTCATTTTGATTGTTTAATATGGGAAAACTGGGGTGTAGGACATGTCGTAAAATTAAATTTTATTTACTTTTTTCTTATTTCCAGGTCCAAGCATCTCATTTTGAAGGCCTAATCACAACCATAGTTGGGTATATACTTTTAGCAATAACATTGATAATTTGTCATGTATCCTTTAATGAACCAACTTGGGTGTTCACTAATGTTATTCATACCAAAGAACTCTTCATTAATGGTAAAACTTGTCTCTCCTCGTCCTCTTAGTAAAAGTTGTTGGTATTTGCAGTAAGGGTCAGTGGACAAAATGTGAAATAAATTAATTCTGTCAAAAAATACTAAATGTTGGCTAAGTAGTTACCTGTTTCATTGTACCTTTAAATACTCAGTTTTTCCTTGACCTGATGCTGTAGGGCTTGGCAACTCTTGTGAAATTTCATAGATCTCGTCGCTTACTGGGAGTCTGCTATATTGTTGTTAAGGTAATTCCTGTTATAACTTAAAATTGGAAATGATTTCTCCTACATTTGGGTGATACTGATGACCTTTATTTTCACTTAAGGTCTCTTTGTTAGTGGTGGTAGAAATCGGAGTATTCCCTCTCATTTGTGGTTGGTGGCTGGATATCTGTTCCTTGGTAAGTTGAGTATTAATTATTGTATAATAGCATAATTTCAAGGCTTCAAAAAAGGAAGTTTTCAGCATGGGTTCTTTTTAAAGGAAAGTAAATATTTGATAATTTGCTTATTCTTTTGGCAAGTGTATCTGTATAGAGTCTTAATGTTAATTTTTCTTGAGTACCTGAGTTTTTGAGGCTTTGTGCAAATTTTTTGTGTCAGGACATTTTGGATGGAATCTTTCTATTAACTAGTGGAGAATTGTATTGCCCATTTTGCTCTCTTAAATTTTTATAGATAATGCCAAGACATTATATACATAGAGTGATTTGATAAGGAAGCTGTCTTTGTAGTAATAAATTTAACCCTAATCATTTGATTTAACTAAGATGCTCAGTCTTGATTATAATCTTTAATTGCTGTTAGTAATAATCAGTTTTTGATTTTTTCAAAAATGTTTTATGTATGGAAAAGCTGTCTTTGGTTCTGAGATAACATTTACCCTCCCATACCTTACTTTTAAAACTTCTCAAGAATGCAGACCTATAACCAAGAAAAGAAGGTTTTATATTCATCAAAAATAGTTCTTTAATAGAATCAATATTAATAAAGCTTTTACCAATTGGTTTATCATTCTTTATATTTGAAGCAGTAGCCAATCTTGTTTGTAGTTCTATGTCACCGTGGAATGACATTAAGTGAACTGCAGTTGTAGAAATTGTTCCTTGCATGTGTATTGATTATTTATTTCCTAGAAGATGAAAATGTTAGTTTGGCAAATGTAGGGGGCACAGATCTCTCTTACCTGTCCTCTTTTGGCTCAGGAAATGTTTGATGCTACTCTGAAAGATCGAGAACTGAGCTTTCAGTCGGCTCCAGGTACTACCATGTTTCTGCATTGGCTAGTGGGAATGGTGTATGTCTTCTACTTTGCCTCCTTCATTCTGTTACTGAGAGAGGTAAGTCCACAGGGAAATGCTGATGCTATACATTTGTAAAAAGGACTTTTGCTTTCACCACCAGTCATGTCTCAACGGCTATGATGATTTCCTACCTAAATCATATTCTCTACTATTTTATTCTAAGAGGGAATAATTTATAGGGGACTTTGACTTAATTGCTTTTAACTTTTTCAGTTGTTTGTCTCCATAATTGGCAAGTTTTAATATTTCTGTCTAAGTTTGAAAGACGATTCAACTGAGGAAAAAAATAAGAGGACTCACTTTTTCATACTTTGTATATACTTTAGCCATCCTCTAATACAGATTCTTGGAATTTTGTATGATGTGAGTGTATCTCAGACCTCAAGGAACTGTAATGATGGAAATAACCAAAAGGATATGGTTTTGCAGGATCGGATATTTAAAGTCACTTTGATTTAGGCACCTTAAGTATAGAATTACAATGAGAGTCCTTTATGATTCCAGTTCACTGGCCTGATGGGTTACCTTTATTTATTTATTTATTTTTTGATACTGAGTCTTGCTCTGTTGCCCATGCTAGAATGTAGTGCCATGATCTCGGAACCTCCGCCTCCTGAGTTCAAGTGATTCTCCTGCTTGAACCTCCCAAGTAGCTGGGATCATTCCCGGCTAATTTTTGTATTTTTAGTAGAGACAGGGTTTTACCATGTTGGCCAGGCTGTTCTTGAACTCCTGACCTCAAATGGTCTGCCCACCTTGGCCTCCCAAAGTGCTCGAATTACAGGTGTGATTCACTGTGCCTGGCCTGATACCTTTATTAATCCTATTTTTGGAATCTGGTTCTAAGTGATTTGAAGATGATGAAAGCAGATGAGTATTTCATTAGTGTACATGTTAAGCTCAGTCGTTCCCCAAATAGTGAATGCTCACTGTGTGCCAGACACTGTCCTGTATTGTGGGGTATCAGTGAGAAACAAAGGCACAATTCCTGTTCTCCTCAATTTTATAGCCTGAAAATGAATACAGCATGGAAAATGTCAGCTCACACGGGGACTGGTGATGGAGATGTGCAGGGTGTGGAGGAGCAGGTTGACAATTCCAGTGGGAATGGAACACAAAAGCACAAAGGCTGAATGCTGCTCTTGGTGTACTTTGTTCTTTGAAAGATTGCAGGAAGAGGAGGAGGGGTCAGGGGCCAAAGCATTCTTCTGAATCATATAGTATAATTTCAGTAAATTCTCTTGGTAACTAAAGCTTTCATTCTTTCTTTGAAACAAATGATTGAGAACTGAAGCAAGTACAGAAATGTGTTTCTTAAAAATGTAATTGTATGTGAACTCCAGATTACTTCATTAAGTGAATAAAATGCTTTATAATGATTTTTCATTTTATCAGTGTGGTGGTTTTTGTTGATATAAAATTTTAGTATTTGGAACTTAGATAGAACCTTAGAAATCACACACTGTAACCCCATTGTTTAGGAGATGGAGAATAGAAGTTTGGGCAGATTAGATGCATTACAGAGGGTAACTCAGTGAGTTTGGACCACATAGGACTATTACCCAGACTCCGCCTTTACCCCATCACCTACAGCCTCTTGGGTGATGATTTTCATTCACAGGGGGAAGGCATAGATAGTAAAATGAAGACACTGAGGCTGTAGGGTTTCTTAATTAAGATAACTCTGTGGAAGTGTAAGACTGAAATTCAGACCTTCTATTTTTTTTTTTTTTGAGACGGAGTCTCGCTCTGTCACCCAGGCTGGAGTGCAGTGGCCGGATCTCAGCTCACTGCAAGCTCCGCCTCCCGGGTTTACGCCATTCTCCTGCCTCAGCCTCCCGAGTAGCTGGGACTACAGGCGCCCGCCACCTCACCCGGCTAAGTTTTTGTATTTTTAGTAGAGACGGGGTTTCACTGTGTTAGCCAGGATGGTCTCGATCTCCTGACCTCGTGATCCGCCCGTCTCGGCCTCCCAAAGTGCTGGGATTACAGGCTTGAGCCACCGCGCCCGGCCCAGACCTTCTATTTAGGACATTTATAAATTGCAACATAACCCTTTTACTATAGTAGTGGTTGTATTTATTTTTCATCTCAGAGGTCTAGATTTCTTGACACATTTGACCCAATGAGTGGTTTTTTTGTTTTGTTTTGTTTTGTTTCCAGTGAATGCTGATGTCAAAGGACATCATCAGACACAGGGTACTTTTCATAAAGATTCTGGTTTAGGAACTTACTTTCCTAGGAATACCATATACATTTTCTGGGGCCCACTTTAGTTGCCAGAATAATTTTAAGTGCTTATTTTTCTGTTAATGTTTTAGCTCATATATATAATTTGAAGACACTGGTGAATATTTATAGTATTTAAAATGTATTTGCAGGTACTTCGACCTGGTGTCCTATGGTTTCTAAGGAATTTGAATGATCCAGATTTCAATCCAGTACAGGAAATGATCCATTTGCCAATATATAGGCATCTCCGAAGATTTATTTTGTCAGTGGTAAGAAGATGTTTCCATTGTTTTTCTGAATAAAGTATGCTAACCTATAGTTTTGTTTAGGTTTTTTTTTTTCCAGTTCTCAAGCGGGCTGATAAGAGTATATTGAATAATATAGTCATCTAAGCCTGTAGTATTCAATTGTCCAGTAGCTGTTTTATTGGTTACTTGGTTAAAATACATATGTAAAAAGATATTTACTAAAAGGAAGATGCTTTCTTGTTCTATCATAGTATAATTCAGGGGTCCCTAGCCCCCATGTTTTGGCTGGGTACTGGTCCATGTCCTGTTAGGAAATGGCTGCACAGCAGGAGATGGGCAGCGGGCAAGCAAGCATTACCACCTGAGCTCCACCTCCTGTCAGATCAGCCTTGGCATTAGATTCTCATGGGAGCATGAACCCTATTGGGAACTGTGAGTGTGGGGGATCCAGGTTGTGTGCTCATTATAAGAATCTAATGCCTGATGATCTGAAGCAGAACAGTTTCATCCTGAAACCCCTTGGAAAACTGTCTTCCATGAAACTGGTCCCTGGTGCCAAAATGGTTGGGTACCACTGGTATGATTGATTGCTGAATTACGGTTGTCTGAATTATGTTTAATTTGCATTGAAGCAATGGAGACTTATTACTGGCTTGTAAATTAAACTCTTAACAGAAGCATGTCAAAGTTTCCCCACCTGGAAGAAGAAATTACATAGTTAAATCTAATTTCTTTCTTTCTTCCTTTCTTTTTTTTTTTTTTTTTTTTTGAGATGGAGTTTTGGTCTGTCACCCAGGCTGGAATGCAGTGTGGTACGATCTCGGCTCACTGCAACCTTCACCTCCGGTTTCAAGTGATTTTCATGCCTCCACCTCCCAAGTAGCTGGGATTACAGGCGCCCACCACCACGCTCAGCTAATTTTTTGTAGTTTTAGTAGAGACGGGGTTTCGCTATGTTGGCTAGGCTGGTCTCGAACTCCTGACCTAGTGATTCACCCGCCTCGGCCTCCCACAGTGCTGGGATTACACCCAGCCGTAAATCTAAGTTTTTCTAAAATAAAATTCTTAAAGTAACATTATGTGCTTTGAAAGCTTTTGTAGCCATTTACATGAGGTCAAGTCTTAGCTGGTTACAAGTGATTTATTAAGTTGCAGGCATTTCTGCTGCTTCATTTTAAGTTTCTATCTCATTTCTTAGGTAGCAAGCGGTGATTATCCTTTGTGGCTTCCGTTTTAGCATTTGTGTCCTAGATGGGAGGTCCTTACAGGAAGAAGGGCAGGCATCTTAGGAAAACATTTTTATACAAAATGACTCAGGGGTAATGTGTAGAGTGGGAACCACTTGGGTTTTGAGTAGATACAGGCCTGGACTGCATGTTGCTTGACTGTGTTCAGAAGTCTGCCTGTCTTGCACAGGAGTGATTGACTCTTATAGTGGTGTCATACCCTGTTTCATTCTGCAGATTGTCTTTGGCTCCATTGTCCTCCTGATGCTTTGGCTTCCTATACGTATAATTAAGAGTGTGCTGCCTCATTTTCTTCCATACAATGTCATGCTCTACAGGTAAGTTTTAAAAATTCAGAATAGCTTTACTAATTTATCTCTGTTAGAGATTTGATATTCAGATTACATTAAACGTTAAAAACATTTCTTACAGATAACTAGAAATCATCTGACAGTTAAATGTTGCCTTATTCTACCTTTATTTTTATTATTTTTAAAATTAAGCTTAATGTTTAAAAAATTTTCTGGACCTTTTCCACTTTGCATAAATTTTGCCTTATTCTAGATCAGATAAACATTAGTAGTTGCATTTTCTAAAGGAAGATGTTTATTTTTTCTGCACATAAAGTATGCATTTACACAGCATTGAAATGTTTTACCATACCTAAGGAGAGTGTATTAGCATCATCTTTATTTTGAAAAGCACATTATGAAGAATAAAGCCAGAGTTGCACATTTAATTATTAAAAATAGGGTACAAAGCTTGTAGATAGAAACTCTTTTTTGCTTTAAAATCTTACGTGGGCTAAGGCTGGGCGCAGTGGCTCAAGCCTGTAATCCCAGCACTTTGGGAGGCTAAGGCGGGTGGATCACGGGGTCAGGAGATGGAGACCATCCTGGCTAACACGGTGAAACCCCATCTCTACTAAAAATACAAAAACAAAATTATCCAGGTGTGGGGGCAGGCGCCTGTAGTCCCAGCTACTTGGGAGGCTGAGGCGGGAGAATGGCCTGATCCCAGGAGGTGGAGCTTGCAGTGAGCCAAGATTGTGCACTCCAACCTGGGTGACAGAGTGAGACTCCGTCTCTTTTAAAAAAAAAAGAAAATTTAGGTCGGCTGGGCATGGTGGCCCATGCCTGTAATCCCAGCACTTTGGGAGGCCAAGGATCACCTGAGATTGGGAGTTTGAGACCAGCCTGACCAACATGGAGAAACCCTGTCTCTACTAAAAATACAAGAAAATCAGCTGCGCATGGTGGCACATGCCTGTAATCTCAACTACTTGGGAGGCCGAGGCAGGAGAATCACTTGAACCCAGGAGGCAGAGGTTGCGGTGAGCCGAGGATCGTGCTATTGCACTCCCGCCTGGGCAACAAGAGTGAAACTCCATCTCAAAAAAAAACTTAAGCCATCCGGAAACCTACCACTACCGGTAGTCTCTACCACTCATCCTATATGCTCTTTCTTTAGGGATTTGCGTTATCCCCATAGTCATTATCCTAATTGCAGGCAAATTGGATTATTTCCTCAAGTTTACTTCAAATAAGTCTTTAAAGTATTGTCAATTCTAATTTCTTAAAATCTCTTACTAATGTAACTTGATTTGCCATTTAGTAACTAATTTAGGCCTTCCTCTTGCTCTCCATTCATCTGCAACACTTCTGCCTCTAGATTCTCTAGAACTTTGATTATTTTACCCCTGTGTTTAAAAGTTGTCAGCATTTCCTCTGTAATCTATGTGATATCTACACCATTTAGAATGAGATGCAAGGCTTGGCATAATCTCATGTTGCTTTTTCAACATCTTGTGTCAGCATTGACTGACTTGAATTTTTTAAATTGTGCTACACTGCCATTGAGGCTCCCCTGATTTACTTAGCTGTTTGTCTTTTTCTCTCTGTTTACAATAATTTTCTTATCCATGTTTGAGTGGCAAGCATTTGATCTTCTTTTTAAAATCCAGATTAAGGTTTTTAAATTTTATTTTTTATGAGAAAGAGTCTTGCTGTGTCATCCAGGCTGGAGTGCAGTGGTATGATCATGGCTTACTGCAGCCTCAACCTCCTGGGCCCAGGTGATCTTCCCACTTCCGCGTCCTGAGTAGCTGAGAGTACAGGTGCAAGCCACCACACCTGGCTAATTTTTGTATTTTTTGTGGAGACCAGGTTTCACCGTGTTGCCTGGGCTGGTCTTGAACTCCTGAGCTCAAGTCATCTGCCTGCCTCAGCCCCCCAAAGCGTTAGGATTACAGGCATGAGCCACTGTGCCTGGCCATCATTCCATTCTTTAAAATCATCTTCATCGTTGTATTTCTTTTTATAGCATTTGTTAAATTACTTTACAAATACGTATTGTTTTATCCAAGATGTCTTATTTAGGTGTTTTTCTCTCTTTTTTTTTTTAATTAAAAAAAATATTTTGTGGAGACAAGGTCTGACTGTGTTGCCCGACTGGTCTTGAATTCCTGGCCTCAAGCAATCCTTCCACGTTGGTCGCCCAAAGTGCTGGGATTATAGGTGTGAGCCACTGCGCCTAGCCTCTTATTTGGATCTTAATGCTTTGCATAGGAACATGATTATTCAAAGATAAAAGCTTTATTGTACACAGAGTAAAATCTCAAATTTGTATTTTATTAAATTAGAATTGGAAAATACTTATATCCTGATTCTTTAAAGTGGCAGAAAAAATACCAGTAAGTAGTTTAAAATGCAGCATCAGTTTATGACTTTTAAAATCATTACTCTTTTGTGATAAAACTTTATTTTTCTACACTTAGAACTTTTATAGATTTGGAGGATTTCTTACCTTTTAGTTCATGTATAGTATGTATGATTCCAGTCATAAGAGAACCAGGAAACACACACAGGTTCAGCTTTATATGTTGTTGGGATAAACCCATTGCGGTGATCAGTTATACATAGAAGGTTAGAGTTTTTGTGCTATAGCAGTATTTAGTTCATTCATCCATTAAACAAAATTGAGAGCCCTTATATGCCGGGTACTTTTCAGTGTGCTAGGGACATAACAGTGAAAAAAACAGAATCAAGAAAACATCCTGCTCCAGTAGAGCTTACATTTTAATGGTGGAGATAGACATTAAAATAGATGAAATATACAGTGATGCCAGTGGTCATAAGTGCTATGGGGGAAAATTCAAGTTGGGAAAGGGGATAGAGAGTGGGCAGGATAGGGTGACAATTTAGGAGGCGTGACTGGTAAAGACCTGAGGGGGTGACAGTTGAGGAAAGTCCTGAAGGAGTTGAGAGAGAGAGCCACGTGGATCCCTGAAGGCAGAATATTCTTGCAGAAAGTAGGTGCAGTGGCACCCAGGTCTGTTTGAGGACCTGCAGGAGGCAAGTTTGTTTGCAGTAGAAGGAAAAAGGCAAAGAATTGGCCCTGAAGTCAGAGGTCACGGAGAAAGAGTCTTGTAGGACATAAGCACTTTGGCTTTTACTTGAGTGAATTGAGGAGCTCTTGGAAAGCTTTGAGCAAAGGAGTGATCTAACTTAGTTTAAAGAGGATCATTCTGACTGCTGTGATGAGAGGAAACTGGGTTGGAGTGGCTGGGTCAGAAACAGGAAGCCAGCTGGGAGGATAATACGGTGATCCTGGTGAGAGGTGAGGGTGGCAGAGATGAACGGGAGGTAGCAGTGGAGGCCATGAGAAATTTTTAGGTTATTGTTAAGGTACAGTCAAAAGGATTCTCTAGCTGTTTGGATGTGAGGTGTAAAAGGAAGGAGTGACCTTTTGTGTAACATGCTACTAATGTAGCAAGTGAGGAGAGAACCAAGACCTACCTATCAGTTTAGCAAAATGAAAGTCGTTGGTGACCCTTATCAGAAACAATTTGGTGGAGTTTGTGGGGAAAGCCTCACTGAGTTGGAGAGAGAATGAAAGGAGGGGTAATAAAGATAGTAAGTTTATTAGACTCTTAAGAAGTTTTGTTGTAATCCCATTAAATAGTAGTCATATGCAAAATACAATTCACATTATCAATCCTGGCTCTTTCAGTGATGCTCCAGTGAGTGAACTGTCCCTCGAGCTGCTTCTGCTTCAGGTTGTCTTACCAGCATTACTTGAACAGGGACACACGAGGCAGTGGCTGAAGGGGCTGGTGCGAGCGTGGACTGTGACCGCCGGATACTTGCTGTGAGTATGAGCAGTTGACTTCTTGGACGTGCATGTCATTTGTGACTGTTGAATAACCTTTCTGGAAAAAGTATGTAGAAAAATTAGTTTTAATAAAAGACAATTTAGTAATACTTGCAAGTGCATATGATACTTCTAAATAAGAAATTTTTTTTTATCATTGTCCATCTTTTCATGGAGAATATATGCATTATTTTTGCCCTCTTATAGAAGTTTGCTGCTGGTCCAGCTTTCATGGAGTAAATGTCTTTTTTTTAAGTGCATTAAAAACAAACCAGTTTAGCTTTATTTAGACCAACTAACTTACCTTTGTTTAGTGCTCATAACCTGGTAAATGGGTTCTTCTCAGATTTGATTTCTCAATCTTTTAGTGAACATACTGCATTGTTTTCTTTTTTCAAGCTTTATATACTGTATATTTATTTAAAAGTTGAATCTTTAAAAATTTTTCAGTTTGGCATCTTGTAGGTATCTTAAAGATGAAGTACAGATCTGGTTATATTTGCTTGAACATCTGTCCTTCTCTAACTGCTTCCTCCCCTAGTCTCAGTTTTGACTTAGCTGATGTATAGCTTGGAGGTTTTTACAAATTTATAGCTTGTAGCTACATGTTGCAGTAGTCATCGGTAGAGAAGATAAGAAGTTTTTCTTTTCCTCCTGTAGATCCTTAACAATATATTGTACATTGTAAGTATGTACTTACACCTTGTGCTTGTAAGTACTTAGAAGTGTACTTGTAAGTATCTTGTACATTGTACTTTTTTCTTTCAGTTGTTGATTTCTTCTCAGATACTGGCTGAAGAAAACATAAAATAGGTTGAACTTATGGGGTATTCTACAAGTTAATTAACATTAAATTTAGAAAGGTTTAATTTAAAGCAGGTGCGAACATTTAGACCAAAATGAGGTAATAATGTGTACAAATTCTGTATTGTACATTTTCTGCCCTTAGTAGTATATATGAAGAAAATGAGTGTCATGTCTGCCATTTTATTGTGACCTGAAGTGAGACTTGTTACTGATGTAATTTTTGCACAGGGATCTTCATTCTTATTTATTGGGAGACCAGGAAGAAAATGAAAACAGTGCAAATCAACAAGTCAACAATAATCAGCATGCTCGAAATAACAATGCTATTCCTGTGGTGGGGGAAGGCCTTCATGCAGCCCACCAAGCCATACTCCAGCAGGGAGGGCCAGTTGGCTTTCAGCCTTACCGCCGACCTTTAAATTTTCCACTCAGGGTAGGTACTGTACAGACTTAATCACATATAGAGGTTTTTTGTTTTTTTGTTTTTCAAATTGCTGTTGAGAATTGGTGCTGTTAGCATGCAGTCCTCTGTATAGACATGTTCCACATTTTATTACCCTCATTATCTAACGTAAATGATCAGGTAAGTTTATCAAATTTCAGAGATAAGTCACAGAGTTGGGATTCTCTCGGCTCTTGCTCCCTATTTAAGAGGAAAAGACTCTACAGTAATTAAGAAACTAATGTTATTGATACATTTCAACAATGTGTCAGGAACTAGAATGGGCATTTTGATGTTCTCTCATTTAATCTCCACTCAAATACTGTAAAGTATAGGCGATAATTTCATGTTTATAGCTGAGGAAACTGAAGGCAGTATTGGTTAAGAATGTGCCTATTCCATGTTCTTTAAACTAGCAAGTGATCAATCTTTGTGCAACTCAGAATGTTGTCAGAAATGTAAGCTGATGACTGCTCTATGATTGCAGTGAAGTCATCCTTCATTTATATCAAGTCTGTTATTTTAAAATGCCCTTTAATAATGAGATGGACTTGTGAGTCTGATCATTTTAAAACGTGGGCAGGTTATTTAACCTCTCAGCCTCACATTTCTTTTTTTGTAAAAATAGTCATTATTATACCTTTGTATATTACTGTAGGTCACGTGTTCAGTCAGTCATTCAGCAAACATGTCTTAAGTGTCTATGATTGATATTTTCAGTGTCTGTGAGGATATAGAGAGCATACGTGGTCTTTGCTCAGAAAGAGCTTACAGTCTACTCAGAGATGAGAAAGGCAGTGGCAGATTTGGGTTCTCATGCTGGATGTTTACAGTGGGTGCTGTGACTCCTTCAATCAAGAACCGCTTGTTCTTAATATGGGCCCAAAGGAATCTTCCTAGAATAGGTGGTGCCTGAACTGTCTTAAACATTGAGAGACCTGGCAGAGAGTGAAAAAAAGGAAGTGGGAAGGACATTCCAGAAATATGTCAGGACTAGGGCACATTAGGCATGGTGCGCTTGGAATTGCAGATAAGGGAGTTGTGTTGTTTTGTTTTTGAGACAGGGTCTTGCTCTGTTGCCCAGGCTGGGGTGCAGTGTTGCGATCATGGCTCACTGTAGCCTTAGCCTCCTGGGTTCAAGTGATCCTCCTACCTACTCAACTGTCCAGTTAGCTGGGACCACAGGTACATGCCACTACACCTGGCTAATTTTTATATTTTTTATTGAAACAGGGTTTTGCTCTGTAGCCCAGGCTGTTCTCAAACTCCTAGTTAAAGCAGTCTGCCTGCCTTGGCCTCCCAAAGTGCTGTATTACAGGTGTAAGCCACTGCACCTGGCCTAATTGAATATATTTAGAGGGTGAGGTGTATGTCCAGGAAAGGTGAGGAACAAGGGGAGAGATGAGGGGCCACGGGAGTGGTGAGGGATAAGGTCGGGAAGAGGTGAGGGACAAGAGGAGTGGTGGGAGGAACCAGATAATGGAGCACCTTGAGCACCCTCTGCACGAGTCCACACTCACTGAATTGTTCTTCTACTCCTTTGTCCCCTTGAGGGGTGTATCTCTTCCTGATTCTGTGGCTTATTCTAGAGGACTTTGCTGCATAACCCTGAGGAAAGCATGAAGGTCATCTTTTCCTTTATCTCTTAATAGCAGACCTCATAGTCAGCTCCCTTTTTTTTCCCCTTGGTCTTTACTCAGCTCTCTCGCCTCTCCAGAGACAAAAAAAAGGCCTTCTGAGCAACAGTTACTTTCTGGCCAGATCAGAGACAGTATCAATAAATGACTTTTCAGGCAGTTAGAGCCGACAAAGCCTCGGAGTCTCGTGGGTTTTGTCATCTGTCCTTTTCAGGCTTCCCATCAGAGCTCTGCCCTCTGGTCTTGTGGAGATGAACCTGGTAAGCTAGTTGCTGCCTTTCTGCTCAGGGAAGCTGGTTTCCTCCTCTCTGTGTGATCACTTTTTATCTGCACTTCTGTCTTAGTCTGTTTTCACACTGCTAATAAATACCTGAGACTAGGTAATTTATAAAGGAATGAGGTTTAATTGACTCATAGCGTTCACATGGCTGGGGAGGCCTCACAATCATGGCGGAAGGGGAATGATGAGCAAAGTCATGTCTTACATGGCAGCAGGCAAGAGAGCTTGTGCAGAGGGACTCCCATTTATAAAACCATCAGATCTGGTGAGACTTATTCACTACCATGGGAACAGTATGGGGGAAACTGCCCCATGATTCAGTTATCTCCATCTGGCCCTTCCCTTGACACCTTATTACAATTCAGGGTGAGATTTGAGTGGGGACACAGTCACACCGTATCAACTTCTCAGTACAGAAGCACCGGTTTATATGGCTATTTACATTTTGATTTAATTAAAATTAAATAAAGTTAAACATTTCATTACTCATTTACACTAACCACATATCAAATGCTCAGTAGCCACATGTGGCCTAGTGGCTACTGCATTGAGCAGTGCAGATCTAGACATTTCTGTCATCATAGAATGTTCTAATTGGATAGCACTGTTATTTGATTAAAAGGTGAATGTTTTTAATTTGTAATGTTTTATTTTAATAATGGGAAAATTTAAGCTGAATTAAAATGTTCTCTGATTAAAACATAAATTTGCCATTTACTTGTGGGATGTATCTGATTATGTGAGAATGGATACTTATTTTCATTTAGGCGTAAATCATAGGTAATTTTACTGAAAATACAAATTTTATGTGAAATTGCAGGAAACCTGGCAACACAAATATAGACATTTTCTTTTTAATGGGAAGATTGTGTTGATTCTTTGATAAAATACATTGAGCTCATGTTCCCTATTTATGCACTCTTTTTGTTTTACCTTGCAGATATTTCTGTTGATTGTCTTTATGTGTATAACATTACTGATTGCCAGCCTCATCTGCCTTACTTTACCAGGTATGAGCTTGTGCTAGCCTTCAGCTAATAGCATCATTAAGGTTATTTATTTAGCTATTTGACAGAGTCTTGCTCTGTTCCCCAGTCCGGAGGGTAGTAGTGTGATCATAGCTTATGGCAACCTTGAACTACTGGGCTCAAGCAATCCTTCCGCCTCAGCTAGGTCTATAGCTCCATTTAGGAATTCAAAAATTAGAGTACCATATTAGGAAGACAATCTGTAGGAAAAAATACACTGGAAATTTGTGTCTTGCTGTTCTCTCTAGCCTATTGAGAAGTAATCACGTAAAGTAAGTTACTGAATTATGTAAATGATCTTACCCAAGTGATCGTTGTGGGACGCTGTAGAGTTTATTCCGAACAACTTTTTGTATGAGGTGCTCCCTTAGACTACTCTCAAATCCATTTTTCACATTCCAGTATATTCAGATAGTCTTAACTTTTTCTAAGAAAATTAATACGGTATTCTTTGATTATTGTGCTTTAAAATGTTATTGTGCCCACTCATTAAAATAAGCTTAGTTTTCTGTCTTGATGAATGAGCCAGTTGGAAGAAAGTTACTCTAAATTATTTGTAATGTTTCTAAATATTGAAAGTAATTCCCCACTTTTGTCCTATTATTTGCGTAACAGTTTCATTTGGTGATAAAAACAATGAAAACATTAATTCCCTCAAAAGCTTTTTTATACCTAAAAGAACAAGTAATTGGCATGACAAAGCAGTGTGTGTCCCAGTAGAGCTCACCTCCATTGAACTTAACCTAGTTTTGGTTGTGATTTCATGAAATCGTGCATTCTTCAGACGTTGTGGTTTTTGTCTTTTGTTTTTTGATGAAGACATTGATATATCGAATGTGATATCTTTTTCCTAATGTGAAAATACTAACAGAACAACATGAAGATTACAATTCTCTTTACCTAGCCACATGTCTCATTTATCAGCTTTTCTGTTTTCAGTATTTGCTGGCCGTTGGTTAATGTCATTTTGGACGGGGACTGCCAAAATCCATGAGCTCTACACAGCTGCTTGTGGTCTCTATGTTTGCTGGCTAACCATAAGGGCTGTGACGGTGATGGTGGCATGGATGCCTCAGGGACGCAGAGTGATCTTCCAGAAGGTTAAAGAGTGGTCTCTCATGGTATGTGTTTGTAATAAAAGACTGATCTTGTCTGTTAGGAATAGTGAATATTTTTCCAGTCATCTTAAATTTTTTTTTTTTTGGGCACATTTATTTCCTTACTATATTATTTCAAGAGAGTTATTTTTTGAATTAGAAGGAATATTCTTTTAAGATAGTGGCTTTCTGGTTCATTCCTGTTCAGAGTCCTACATTCAGATGTATTTGAGGTTTAAAAGAAAAACAGACCGGGCACAGTGGCTTATGCCTGTAATCCCAGTACTTTGGGAAGCTAAGGCGGGAGGATTGCTTGAGCCCAGGAGTTTGAGACCAGCCTGGGCAACAAAGCAAGACCCCATCTATATTTTAAAAAGTATATGTATATAACATATTTTTACTGGATCACTTAGTAGCATGTTTTTCTTTATACTCGGGCATGCACACACCCACACAGGCTTATATTACTTACTTAAGGGCCTTACTGGACACTTCGTAACATTATTGCTCTCAGTAACACATTTGACTGCCGCAAATGTAGGATTAAAAAAAAATAACTAAGATGATTATCTGAGTGCGGTGATGTATGTCTGTACCTGTGTAATGTTGGCTGCAGCTGGTAATTATGTTTAGGTTACTGCTTACACCTTTTCATTTGTGTAATCAACTCTAATTTTGTATCAATTTATATTTTGATTTTGATTTCATTAGAAGTTTAATATCCATTTAATATTAATGTTGAAGAAAAATATAAAATCCATTTTTTTAGTGAGAGATTCATTATATATTATGGAGGGGTTTAATTGCTATTTAATCCATAAGATAATTAGACACTTAACCATATTTAAAATACAGAATCCAACTAATTCCAGTTTTCATTTGATAGTCTTCCATATTATTAGAAAGTGCCGTGTAGAGAAACAAGTACTTTGTCTTCCACACACATTATATTTAGTCTGTTGTTGAAACAGGTGTATTTTCTGAGGCCACCGGTCATCAGGATCCAAGGCCACTTTAAATCATTTTATTTGGTCAGAATTTCATCATTACTCTTTTGTAATGTCTCCTGTCTGTGTCAGCTTTGTTTTCATTTTGCCATTTAGTCCAGTTGCTAGAGCTGCACTGTCTGGTATATTAGTCATGTGGCTAAATGGCTACCATATTTGACAGATACAGGGCATTTCTATCAGTATGGTAAGTTCCACTGGACCATGTTGTCCTTTGAGGGAGCCAGTTTGATCAGCTTTATTAATTTAGGATTCTGCAGAGCCCTTCCTGTATACCAGTCCACCTCAAGGTTCACAGATCAGCCTGTGTATGGGTGGGCCACTGTTGGAGCAGGGGCCCTGGCCAGTCGGTGGCTTTTCTTGAGCAAACGGAAACCTAGTCCTGAGAATTGGATTGTGAGAAAAAACAGCCCAGCCACCTGTGTGCTTTTTATGTAAGAGACTTGAGCACCTGCAGATTTTCTGGGTCCTAAAACCAGTCCCTGTGGATACTGAGAGATGACTGTGGTTGCTCTGCTAGGCATCAGTCTCAAACCTCAAAATGGAAATAGAGTTTGGCTCAGTCAGAAAGATCCTCTTCAATGATATGGTCTCCTGTTTCCTGATAGATCATGAAGACTTTGATAGTTGCGGTGCTGTTGGCTGGAGTTGTCCCTCTCCTTCTGGGGCTCCTGTTTGAGCTGGTCATTGTTGCTCCCCTGAGGGTTCCCTTGGATCAGACTCCTCTTTTTTATCCATGGCAGGTAAATGTATGTCTTTTGTTCATGTTATTTCATTAAGGATTTGGGATCAGAAAATAATCCAAGCCAGGCATGTGGCTCACGCCTGTAATCCTAGCACTTTGGGAGGCCAAGGTGGGAGGACTGCATGCACCCAGGAGTTCTAGACTAGCCTGGGCAGGATGGCCAGACCTAGTCTCTATAAAAAATTGGCTCATGCGTCTTGTCCCAGCTTCTTGGGAGGCAAAGGTGGGAGGATCGCTTGAGCCTGGGAGGTTGAGGCTGAAGTGAGCTGTGCTCATGCCACTGCACTGTAGCCTGGGCAACAGAGTGAGCGTCCGTCTCAAAATAAAAAAAAAAAGAAACCAAAATTTTTTTAATTATTTAATTTTTTAAATATTTAATTATGATATTTAATTCTAAGAACTCTTAAAAAATTGTTTAAGTAATGCTCTTTAATCGATCTTTTGTTTCAGAATGTGCAGTTCTTATAACTCCTTTAAAAATGCTTACCTTATAGGTTAAAATGTTACTAACCATTTAGTTTTCTCTAATATTTGAAAATACAAACTAATAGTCATTGATTTTCGTTCACCTTTGAGATAGGTTGAATTGTCTTATTCCTTTTGACTTGGAGGCTTTAATACTTTTGAATTATTGTAGCATGTTTTCCCACAAAGTCACAGATTCATTAAAAAGAGTATCCTGGCTGAGTGCAGTGGCTTATGCCTGTAATCCCAGCACTTTGGGAGGCCAAGGCAGGTGGATCACCTGAGCTCAGGAGTTCAAAACTAGCCTGGACAACATGGTGAAATCCCATCTTTACCAAAAATACAAAAAATTAGCCAAGCGTGGTGGTGTGGGCATGTGGTCCCAGCTACTCGAGAGGCTGAGGTGGGAGGATCGCTTGAGCTTGGGAGGCCACGGTTGCGGTGAGCTGAGATCATGCTACTGCACTCCAGCCTGGGTGACAGAGTGAGACCCTGTCTCTTTAAAAAAAAAAAAAAAAAAAAGGCATCCTGAGGGAACCCATGTAAGTCACAGCAAAGGTCTTAAAGCTCATGGAAAAAGAAATGGAACTTTTCTATTGTATTTAGAGCCTGAGGTTTTTAACATCATTGAATTAAGATCTCAAGTTCTTAGTAGGTATTGGGGGAAAAGAGCTAGGTATTGACTTCAGTCATTCAAAGGCTTTTTAGCTTTGTTTTTATCTCTTAGTGTATTGCAATGGATTTTTCAGAAAATGAAAATTATTTGGGCCATATTTCCCTTTCTCTGCTTTCCAGATGGAGAAGCTCCACAAACTTCATTTACCAAAAAATTTTTATTTAAGTGCTTTTAATGTGTACCTACACCCTGGATTGTATCACCCAGGTGAAAATGAGGCTAGTGCAGGAATTTTCCTAAGGAATTTACACTCTGATGGGAAAGCCAGACAGGTACACAGGTGTTGTGTGGTGTGATTAGGGAAAGCACAAGGAACTGTGGCATTGTGTAGGAGAGGCATTTAACCTGACTTTGGGAGTTTCAGGTATGGTTTTCTGTAAGAGATAGTATCTAAGCCAACCTGACTAGTAGAGAACAGAGAAGTGGGTAAGAAAGGAAGAAGTATATTCCAGGAGGGAGATGCTGGGCAGACCTGGTGTGAGACAAAGCATGCATATGTGGGGACTGCCTCCTTTCTAGTCTGTCTCATAGACTAGAATAGACAAGAAATAAGTAATACAAAGAAGTACAGAATTGACTTGTGTTTTGATTTATGACTTTTTAACTTTTTGATCGTTGAAAGCGATACACATTCAGTAGAAACTGTACTTTGAGTACTCCTACAGCTATCCTGTTTTTCACTTTCAGTACAGTATTCAGTAAATTGCATGAGATATTCACTACATAATTATAAAATAGGCTTTGTTAGGCCTCAGTTTTACTACAAGGCAAAAAATAAAATAGGTTTTGTGTTAGAAGCTTTTGCCCAAATGTAGGCTAATGTAAATGTTCCGAGTGCATTATGATAGGCTGGGCTAAGCTATGATGTTCGGTAGGTTAGATGTATTAAATGCATTTTTGACTTAGGTGTTTTCAATTTAAGATGGGTTTGTCTGGACCTAACATCATTGTAAGTTGAGGAGGATCTAATTAAGCATATGTTATGCCTTTCTGTAAGAGCTGTATTCCAGAGTAGTCAAATAGTATCTGTAATTGAAGGAAAGAGCTACCTTTTTTTTTTTTTTTTTTAACAGAAAAATGCCAGCAAATAAAGGTAGATTAACACGATTAGAAAAATACTATTTTGCAATACCAAACAAGATAATTGATAATAGCAAGGATTGTTAGTGGATGTTGAATCCAACAGATGAAAGGTTGATCGGTCTTCAATTGCTATTGCTGTGTAACAAGTTATTCCACAACTTTGTGGCTTAAAACAACCATTTTAATTTTGTCCATAGAGTTTATGGGTCAGATATTAAGACAGAGCATATCAGTTTGTCTCTGCTCTGTGCTATCTAGAGCCTTAACTGGGAAGATTCAATGGCCGGGAATGATTTGACAGTTATAGCTGGAATCATTTGGCTGGAAACACAACTAGTGGAGGGATCAGGCTGACAATACCCAGTCAGTGATCACTGAACAATACGAGAGTTGATGCTTGTTGTTAGTTGCTACCCATCTGGGGCTGTTGACTGGAGCTCCTGTATGTGCCTGGGCTTCTTCATAGCTATGTAACCTCAAGGTATTTGGGCTTCTTATGTTGTAGTTCAGGGAAATGAGTGTCCCCACAAACAAGAAGCTGCATCATCTTTTATGACCCCCTGTCAGAAGGTCTACAACATCACTTTTCAGTAAATTTTACTGGGTATAAGCAAGTAACAAATGTTGGCTAAGATTCAAGGGAAGAGGACATAGACCCCCTAACACATGATGGGAAAAGAATTTGCAGGTATGTTACATTGTAGTGTGAAAGTGGTCATTTGCATGGTGGCGAAGTGTCACCTTATGGATTACTTGATGGCTCAAAGGGAAACAACTAGTGGAGGGGTCAGGCTGACAATACCCTAACCCAGTCAATGATCAAGCACAGTGCTGCTGCAAGTGAGACAAACAGATACTATCTGCCTTTTAATGTTACGCGGCATGAGCCCTGAAAAAGGCCAAAGCATCCTGTGACATCAAGGAGCCATCTTGGCATTGTTAGCCAGGCCTTGGTGTTCTCCTGTTGGACATAAACAATTAGACAGAACATCAACGTCAAACACCATCACTCTATGATCAAGATAGAGGAAGACAAAAGCAAGGCCCTCTGTGGTCATGTCTGAACACAGACAGAACGTGAGCATTATTCAAGCCACAGAAATGACCAAACATTCCCTTTTACTGGCTAACATGATTGGTTACTGCTTCATTACCAATTACAGTTTTAGCTTCTGCCACTTTTTCTAGATAAGATTTATTAAGATAACCATTCACAGATTACTCTGCTTTCTAATAGCATCCGATACCAAATTCCTGCTTCCTTAAATCCTCCCCCAAATTGCTAACACAAGCTGAAATCCTATAATAACCCCTTTCTAGCACTGTTACTGAGGGGCCCCAAGTTCTCCATGCTGTGTTACTCCCTTGCTGCAATGAGTAATACATGCAAGTTGTTGTAATTATGCTTGTATTTTTGGTGGTCTTTACGGTACTCAGCATTACCTGTGAAATCATCATCACCTTAGAGAATTCTTTGGTACTATCAAAGTTTAAAAATGCTTATATATTATGACTCAGCAATTTGGCTTTTCAGAATCTACTGCATGTATACAGGAGGCGTGAGCAAGGCTGTTTCTGCAAATACATCATTTTTTATAGCAAAAAATGAGAAATGATCCAGATGTCCACCTATAGAGAATGCCCAAATAAAATGTGGACTATCAGTGCAGCAATTGAAAAAATGAAGTGGAGATACTTGTTTTGACATCGATAGCTCCCAGACATGTTTCTGGGTTGGGGGAAAGCACAAGCTGTAGACAGATAATGTGCAGCGTGCTATCCTTAATGTTTTGCATTAAACCCTCAAGTTTTTGAAGGAACAGCTTGCTTTTTCTCCATTCATGACTTTAAGCTACTTGCCTTTCCTGCAGCAAGTGGCTGCAGCCCTGTGGGATAGTGGGCCACTTGGAATTCTAGCAGAGCAGCTAGTGTGGTGTGTCCTGTCTGACAGGAAAGGACTGCAAAGCAGTGGGTTTTTAGAGAACATGAATCACAGTGATCTTGGACCTCCTCGGGTAAACATTAATCTCATTTGGGTGTCTGCTGGACTCCCAAAAGGCCAACAGAAAGCTGAATTGGTGGGTTGTTGCATCTTCCCTGCCTGTGAGAAAAAGCAGGGAGGCTTTCTTCATGTTCCTCAGGAGGAGATTGTTGGATGCTATCCCAAAGGTCTGAAGAGGTAAAAGATCCTTTTGAAGCCCTTTAGGATATTCTGAACCAGGCCCAAGCCTTCTTGAAGCTGCAAAGGAAATTGTAACAAGTGCTTTATATGCAGGAGGTTCAGCAGCCACAGAAAGGCAGTTAAGGCAGAGCAGTCAGAACGCATGCCAGTTTGACAGAGAACTGCTGGCAGAGCCATGAGCTTCCAGAGAGAAGAGCAAACACACAGGACGCTGAGTGCAGTATGTTCACACGCACACACAAACAGCAGCTCTAAAGCAGAATGCAGTTGTTGTGGAGCTGTATGGCATAGATTTCAGACAAATCTAGTAGTGAAAAAAGATGCACACAGTCACCACTGGGCTTGGCTTGGAGGCATGGAAGATGAATGCAAAGCACTGAGCAAAATGGAAGAGGAAATTGAGAAAGAGAAGTGTTTTGGAGGAAATATCTAGGAGACTTAGTGTAGTGATAATGGGGGTTCCAGAAGGAGGAAATGTGAGGCAGCATTGATACAAAAATAGGAGAAAATTTAACTGAATTGTAGAAAGATCTGATTCTGTAGGTTGAAAGGGCTCATCAGATTTGGTAAGATTGAGATCCAAGATAAAAACACATATTTAGGTATATCTTGTTAGACACGGGGAAATCATATACAAGCTTCAAAAAAACTGTACTGTCATTGGACTTCTTTTCTATAGCACTGAAAACCGTAAGTTATCAGAGAATTTATAGATGACTGAGATAAAAGGGACAAAACCCAAGCTTCCTCTACCCAGACAAAAAATAATATAACTGTTCAGCTATCAGGATGAAGATTGATATTTGAGGGTATTCAAGAATTCAGTGTGTGTATCAACCTCTCACCCCATTTGAAGAAGATCCTTAGAAGACTAACCAATCAAACCAGTAAAGAAATGGGAACATTGGCCTCAAGATGGTAGATAGTGAAGAGGAGAATTAACAATCTGAGCAAAGTCCGTATAAAAAATGATACCACATATTTTCTATGGGATATAGATGTATAGGTGCAGCTGAATGCATGGGAAAAAATGTGGATGGTATGTACCAAAAGCTAATAGTAGTTATTGCTGGGGAGGGATCAGGATTTAAGGTAGTGGTCACAGAATACTCCAGTCTTCTCTGTAAAGATTTTGGTTTTATGTAAGAATCAGTCTAAATGTTACATGGGGTTTCTTTAAAAAAAATATATATATATATATATATAGATATACATATATATATTTAAGTTAGATAGAGACCAGGTTGTAAAGGGTTTTGTGTGTCTTGCTAAGGACTTTAGGGTTGTTAAGCAGGGAAGTTACATTCATGATCTGATTTGCATTTAAAGAGATACTTGGTGGTGGTGGTGATGGGGGCTGTGGGGAGGGAGGAGGTAGTCATCACTCTGACTGCTGGGTGGAGAGTTGAAGGGTAGGCAGGCCAAGAGTCCATTGCACCATGAGGAGTAACCTAGTAACAGTTCCCCGGTAGAACCACAAATGCTTCAAACTAGAAGCTATCCGTGAGCCTTTAGAATGGTTTCTTAGGCCAAACTTGGCTCCACAGTCTTAATTTGACATAAATAAGCTCAGTTGAAACCAATGAAATAGCCTGAAGATGGTTTGAAATAAAATCTTGGCATTTATTTTATTTACTTTTGAGATCTCCATTAGTGTCCAGACTTAGAATTTCTAACTCTTGGGAAAACAATATAGATTTTTAAAAGATAGAAGAATGATTTTTGGTGGAAACACTGAATTTGAGCTGTTGAAGAAAAAGAATTCTCTGGGTTTTCAGTACATGTTAGTCTTTTGTAAAACTGTTGCCAGTCCTGTAGAACTTCTATTTTGATGTGAAATAATGTAAGAAAATTATACAGCCTTTCTGCTGTGTTTATTGTTAAAAAACAACAGAAATCTGTTAAATGGTTTTTAATTCCCTAGGACTGGGCACTTGGAGTCCTGCATGCCAAAATCATTGCAGCTATAACATTGATGGGTCCTCAGTGGTGGCTGAAAACTGTAATTGAACAGGTAAGCAAGATCAGTTTTCAGAGAAAGACATTCTGGAATTAGTTGTGTTTATGTTTGGCGGCTATAACTCTTTTATCTTTCTTACTTGCTGAGTTTTCTACATTTTGTTTGATGGGCATATATAATTTTTTTTTTTTTTTTTTTTTTAAGACAGCAGTTTAGTTTTACCACTGTAGGGGAGGAAAAATAATTTTTTTCTCAACTTATTTTTAGTTAAAATGGAACCCTTTAATAAAAGACTAAGAACAGAAAACCAAAAGTTTATTAAAGTACATATTTCATATATACATGGAGATACCCAGGGAATGAGTAATTTCAAAGAGGTGGCTTTGAATTCCAGCTGATCGTCAACAAAGAATAATAAATTTTTAGAGAAGTGACAAGATGAAAAGAACTTTGACTTTCTAGGGGTGGCTAGATGCTGCTCCTTAGTAAAGCTTGGCAGTGTAGATTCCTCTGGTGCCATCTAGAGGCCCAGAGAGGCCCAAAACTCTCTTCAGTGGGCAATCTTTGTCCTCCCTGGTGGAGGCAGTTAGGGTGGGCTACCTTTTGTCTTTATACGTTTATATTCTGCTTCTAGGCAATAGAGGGAGGACAGAAAGTTTTCCTACATCTACCTTTCTCAGTTGCATTCAGCTCAAAACAATCCCTATGCCTAAGAGACATATTTTTAGGGTGACTTATTGTGGTCTTCTATATTCCCATGAATTTTCATCAACCACGTTTAAGACATCCTTTATCTGAAGGTTAACCAGTAGCTTACAGTATCTAGAACCCTGTTCGTAGTGGAGACAGAATGAAAATACGTGCTTTTTTTCTGGTGAAGTTTGATATGAATGTATCTAAGCCTATAGTAGATTTTGGAGTGGGGAAAAGGTTATTGCTCGAGGTGGTAAAGGCAGAGGAAAAAACAGATTACAAAAGGAGAGCTGTTTTGGCTTGATCTAGCTACATAGTGCCTAAGACTGTTATTGTGTTACAGAACTGCCAGATAATTTGATTGTTGTGGCAATACTTTGGAAAAGATAGACTGTGCTTTAGCACTCCGATAGTAAGACTAGGAGTATGGTACTTCTTTTAAGGAAAATTTCTATCCAAAATGGCCAACATAACAGATTTTGCTACTTCTTTACGCTTTAGTTATCTAGCAGATGTACTTGTTGGGACCCTCTTATCCTTAGGCCAGTGCCACATAAATAAGACATGACAGTTCTGTAGCAGTAAAGTACACCTCTTTTTGATGTATGAGAAGTATAGACAGTAGTTAGCCAAGCATGCTCAAGAAAATCTGTTCAAGAAGTACCAATATTTCAAGATTTTGATTCTTAGGAGTGGGGGGTTGGGGAGCCAGCAGATTGCAGTGTGTTTGTGTGTGTGTCTAAAGTATGGGCTAATTCTGAAGTCCACCAGGAGTGTGATGGATTGGGGGCTTCTGGCTTCATATCCCTTCAGGATCAGGGTGCAGGCCAGTACACTCTAGAGTGGCCAGGTTAGACTCTTAGGCCCTTGAAAAAGGAGCGTGGAGATAAGGTTTATTCATACTGGAGGCTGTGGAACATCATTGATCCTCTAAATAATTTGTTCTGTTATTGTTTTCTCTTGCGTGTGTGTGTGTGTGTGTGTGTGTCTGTATAAATTTAAGTAAAATGGTTGGGAATGGTTGAGAAACACTGGGATGCTTTGCTTCATTGATTAAAATGCATTTGGGTTAACTAGGTGTCTTTGGGAATGGAAGCATGCCTTTAAAAGGTTAAGCATGTTTGCCATTCAAATTCTGAGGTGATGGGTTTGAGTTATGCTACATTCAGTCACAGCTAAGAGAGGTTTAAGTGCTGCTGAGGAGGCAAGTGGAGAAGAAAATAACAGCCTTCTGCCTTGTTTCTGTCTGCACTCCATCTAAATTTTCTGTTCCCAAGGTTTTCCCATTTCCATCCATTCTTTCCTCTGCAATACTCTTGTAGAGTTTTCTGGATAAGATGATGGAAATGTTCTAGCAATTCGTGGACTTCTTTTTTTTATATTCACTATATAATTCTTTCATACTAAATTTTTAAATACCTTTTGATTTGTTAAAATTTGATTTATGCAAGCTTTTCAGAAATGTTTCCTGCTTCAGTATTTTCTCATCATACTCAGATAAAATGAATGTAATATTGTATAATAACACAATATTACATATTACATGTGTCTTACATAAGGTGTATGAAGTTACTTCAGGTAGTGTGGTCTTGAATGAATACCACTGAATGTCATCTGCTATTGTATAGTGCAAGTAGAGTATAAATTATTCTAGATTAGTGTCTTATTTCATCACTTACCAGAGCTAATTGCAGAGTGTTAGTGGGTAAATACATTTCCTCAGAAACTCGTGGGCACTGTGCTTGTGTTGGTATACCAGAATTTGCCTTGACTTAAAAGTAACCAGTTTGACTATTTTTGGGTTGGCAGATTCAGTTGTGTGGAGATTGCTCTATTAACTTGGCGGAATTTGTCTTGTATCTTTGTTCTAATTGTTTTTTTATAATGTTTCAGGTTTATGCAAATGGCATCCGGAACATTGACCTTCACTATATTGTTCGTAGACTGGCAGCTCCAGTGATCTCTGTGCTATTGCTTTCCCTGTGTGTACCTTATGTCATAGCTTCTGGTGTTGTTCCTTTACTAGGTACGTAATGCTGGTTGTGGAACTTTGAAGGAGCACTTTTACTAACATTGGACATTCTTTTCACCCCTAGTAAAAAGGATGGCTCACTCCATATGCTTTATTTGTAAACATGAATCCAACTAAAACAATGATTTCAAAATACTACTTTTCTTAGATTTGACTACTCTGGGTGAAATTAGAGGGTCATAAAGCTCTTTGATACAGTTTCTCTACCAGAAGATAAAATTTGAAATTTACGTGCTGTACAAAATAGGCAGGATCAGATTTCCTTCAGGTTGTCTGCTTCTGACTAGAAGTGCTGTGATCATGTAAAATTAAGTAACAGTGTTGTTATATTTAATTTTTAAAGAAATACTCTTTGGCATAAAAGGAGACCCAAAGAGGAGATGCTAATGTGCAGCATGTTTATACTTGGAAATACACTGTCTTATTGATTGTGTACTGAAGAATCCTCATAGCTCCTTAAACCCAGCATATTTTCAAAATTATAAGCAGAGACTTTTCCTTTCCAAATCTTTTTCTTCTCCAGAATTCCATCTCTCAGCAACAAACATTATCATCCAACAAATTGCATAAGTCAGAAACCTTGAAGGCTATCCATGTCACCTTATGCTGTCCTCCATGTCCCTCTGGTCTCCAAGTGTCCCATTCTTCCCTGAAGAATCTGGTCTCGTCTCTGGAGCCTTTGCTCCTGACTTCTGTTGAGTCATTCGTCTCCTACCCTAACTTTGGCACCTTCCTATCTGGTTTCCCAGCCTTAAACCTGCCACCACTAATTCCTTCTCCACATTGGGCACAATGACCTTTCAAAAGAATGAATCTCACTGTGCCTCTTTGGTGAACATTTTTCCATTGGTTCCTCTGTGGCCTTTAATACAGTCCAACCTTTTGGCATAGTTTACAAGGCTCCTCCTTTTGCTTTGATGTGGACTTCAGTTTGACCTCACTCCTTGCCTTACTCCATGTCATATACTCTGAGTTTTGATTAAACAACCATGGAATGGCCTCTTATCAAACACAGCATGTCCTCTTATCTCCATGGCTGTCTCCACATTATCATTTGTCTTATCCATCTGCCAGAAATGCCGCCCTCCTCCCTTTAACCATGAGAGAAGAGCTTAAAAAAACATACAACCAAACTTGCAGTGTAACATGTATACTTGTATGTTACCTTACTAGGTCAAGAAATAGAACTTTTCCAGCCCCTTGGATGCCCTTTGTGTGTGTGCCCTTCTTTACCTTTTGCCACTGGTTTGACTTCTTATAGTCTCATTGCTTCTTAGCCAGTAAAGATATTAGCCATGTGCAGTAGCTGCTTGGGAGGCCGAGGTGGGAGGTTGCTTGAGGCCAGGAATTCAAGACCAGCCTGAGCAACATGGCGAGACCCAACCTCTAAAAAAACAAATAAATAAATTACCTGGGAGTGGTGGCACGCGCCTGTAATCTCAGCTGCTCTGGTGGCTGAGGCAGGAGGATTGCTTGAACCCAGGAGTTCAGGGCTAACCTCAGGTTGTGACACTCCAATCTAGCCCAGGCAACAGGGCAAGACCCTGTCTCTTAAAAAAAAAAAAAAATTGCTAAACACAGGTTTGTCTATACAAAGAGAGGCTAAGCAATGTATCCCTCAATCTGCAGGGTGGCATGGGAAACAGGGAACAGTTAAGCTGAGGACCCACAGTGTGCAAACTGCATCGTTTCCTGGTTCCTTCCAAGTAGAAACGTCAAGGCTTTTATTTGGTTTGAATTGTGACTATGCCAAGTATCATAAATACCATATTAAAATGCAAATATATATTTCATGCAAAATATATTTCAAAGTCCATTGCTTATTAGTTTTTGTTTGTTTTGGTTTTTTTGAGAGAGTCTCGTTCTTTTGCCCAGGCTGGAGTACAGTGATGCAATCCCGGCTTGCTGCAACCTCCGCCTCCTGGGTTCAAGCAATTTTCCTGCCTCAGTCTCTTGAATAGGTGGGACTACAGGCATGCACCACCATGCCCGGCTAATTTTTGTCTTTTGGTAGAGACAGGGTTTCACCATGTTGGCCAGGCTGGTCTTGAACTTCTGACCTCAGATGATCCACCCGCCTCGGCCTCCCAAAGTGCTGGGATTACAGGCGTGAGCCACCACGCCCAGCCCATTGCTTATTAGTTGAATATGTCATTAAAATTAAATTATTTTGACTCTTTAGAACAATCTATTTACTGGTTTTGTCTAGACTAGGAATGCCCTATTTTCTTTTTTATTCTAATTATCATATATTATTTTCTGCCCATTAATAGTATATAGACTTAAGAATTTGGATTTCCAAACCAGTCGTTCGTATTTTCATTTTTAAAAATTTTATTGTGAGCTTTTCTGGAAAGACTTTGGAAGGGAAAAAGAGTGGCAAATGAAAAATGTTAGTACCTGTTTTGCCCTGTTTAGACGCTTTATGTAATTCTTACACGTTAGTCTTATGCACAGCACACTGTTGTGTTTGGAATAATCCACCTGAGGGTATTAATTTTCTGATTTCCTCGGAAATACTTGCTCTGATTTTAAAGCCCCCCCCCCCCGTCCCCTCTGCTAAGGAAGTATTGAAACTCATGAGTTAAATATAGAAAAATAAATACATGTGTGTTCTAAAAGTTTGAGGATATTTTTTATTATATAAGCACAGTTTTGGTTTTGCCTCTTTAAACTGTGGCGCAGTTGAAATGTATAAATGACACCACTGCTTGTGGAACATGAGAAGTCATCTCATCCAGTTCTCACTCTGTTGTCCAGGTTGGAGTGCAGTGGCGTGATTGCAGCTCCTTGCAACCTCCACCTCCCAGGTTCAAGCGATTCTTCCACCCCAGCCTCCTGAGTAGCTGGGACTACAGGTGCAACGCCACCACACCTGGCTAATTTTTGTGTTTTTTGGTAGAGACAGGGTTTTACCACATTGGCCAGGCTGGTCTAGAACTCCTGACCTCAAGCAATCCGCCCACCTTGGCTTCCGAAAGTGCTGGGATTACAGGCGTGAGCTACCATGTCTGGCCTCCTTGTTTTACAAATGAGAAAAGTGGGGGTCAGAAAGGGCTCATGACCCACACAGATTGTAGAAAGTTAACAGACCTGGGGCTTAGAAAGCTTGTCTGCCCCAGTCCATTCTTCCTAGGGGAAGGACATGTTTATGTTTCATGTCACTGTTATTTCACATACACTTAAAGTTTTTCTTTTTTGTTTTCTAGGTGTTACTGCGGAAATGCAAAACTTAGTCCATCGGCGGATTTATCCATTTTTACTGATGGTGGTGGTATTGATGGCAATTTTGTCCTTCCAGGTCCGCCAGTTTAAGCGCCTTTATGAACATATTAAAAATGACAAGTAAGTCTGGTGTTCTTTTCACCTCTTGTTTAGGTGTTTTCACTTCTTAATTTATGTGTCTGATGTGACAGATCATAGGAGGGAAACATGCTCAGATTCTGGATATACTTGGAGGTGGGATTAGCAAGGTTTGCTGACAGATAGTGTGACATGTGAAGGAGAGTGGAATCAAGGACTCAGTTGGCCCAAACAACAGGGAATATGGAGTTGTCACTTACGGAGCTGGAAAAGACTGGGAGAAACTGTTTTGGAGAGGGAGGTTTTTTTTTTGGTGGTGATGGTTTTTTTTCTGAGACCGAGTCTCGCTCTGTTGCCAGGCTGGAGTGCAGTGGTGCGATCTTGGCTCACTGCAACCTCTGCCTCCCAGGTTCAAGCGATTCTCCTGCCTCGGCCTCCCAAGGAGCTGGGATTACAGGTGTGCACCACCACGCTCAGCTAATTTTTGCATTTTTAGTAGAGACAGGGTTTCACCATGTTGACTAGGATTGTCTCGATCTCCTAACCTCGTAATGCACCTGCCTTGACCTCCCAAAGTGTTGGGATTACAGGCGTGAGCCACTGCACCCAGCCAAGAGATTTTTTAATGCCCATTCCAAATAGTTTTTCAGTCTGTTTTGAAATGTTTTGGTCTGACAGTATATTAAATAGTTTTAGATAAAAATAAGAAGCCTGCATTAGAAACCAGCAGTGCCCTGCATAAGCTCCTCTTGCTTATGCAGGGCCACTAGGTTACTCTCAGGTTGCACAGAGAGGCTTGAGGGTTACTGCAAAAATGTTGTGGGACTCTCTGTTTTGAGGAAACCATTGAAAACTCTGTCACTTGATCTCAGTGAGAGATTGAGGAAAGCCAAGGAAGATACCTCCTGGGATAATATTTGACCTTTCATGTCCTAATTGTAGGCTGAATCATCTACTTCACTGGGTTCTAGCAGAGAAAGTGAGTTTGTTGTTTATCCATCTCAGTCGGCCAAGAGAGTCCCAGTTTATACCTGCTGCCTTTGTGTCATTATTAACACTACCCCCTTTTAGTTGTGCTTGTCCCCCCTTGCACAACAAATTATACAGTTACCTTATTTGTTCTGAGGAGTAAGATTTTTGAGAATGAAATTTATAGCGTTCAAGACTTCTCCAAAGCATTTACTGACAGTAAAAAATACAAGTATACTTAGCCAGTCAGAGTACAAAGGACTGTCAACTGAAAGAAGAGGAAGGGGTATTTTCAATGATGAAAATCAACTTTTTAGCACTTAACTTTTTGGCAGAGGAGTAAATACTGCAAACAGAATGACAAGCAAGACATGCCCTGAAGGAACTTCCTGCCTGCTTCTTTCTGTATGCTGGGCGCCTGCCTTTCTGCACTCTGCCCTTCTCAGCCTTTGCCAGGGGTCTATTCCCATTGACCTCTTATTTCTCATGCTTTATCTTCTTCTGCTTTTTCCTGTAGCCCAGTGTCCTCTTTCCTCTTTTCCCATCTATTCCTTCATGCAGAAAACTGTAGACTTAAGTGAGGGCATGTCTTGTCAGCTGTTGTATATGTACTCTTTAGCACAGTGTTTGGTCTGTAGGAGGTGCTATGAGTGAGTGTGTATGTGAGAGTGTGTGTGTGTGTGTGTGTGGTGGGCTTGAGTATGAGGGAGTGAGTGGTGGTGGAAGAGAGGGAGTTGGGTTCAGAGTCTCCTTTCTCTGCTACTGAGTTACTCTTTGGACTTGTTCAATTTAACTTGGTATCTGTATGCTTTTTATTTACTTACTTTGTCATTGCTATAATGCTGCCCATATTCTTAGTGCATCTTGCTATTTGGTCATCACTGTGTGCCGGGTAGTGCTATGTATATTTTAGTAGATATTGCTCAACCTTCACTGTTTAAAATATTTACAAAATCCTCAAAGTTTTAAAAAACACTGGTTGTTTGGGAAACAGTGGGATAAGAAAGGGCTAACTTCAAGAAAAGAAGGTAAGACAAAAGAAAAGGAATAAAACAGTGACATTATGGATAAAGATGCAGTAAGATTAGCATACTTTTTAAAAAGTGACATATTAAGCTACTGGACATAAACTACCCAAATATTTCCTTAGGCTTGTGCACATTTACAGAAAAGTAATAGATGAAAGTCAAGGTGGAGAAGGTATTGGTGAAAAGTAAGAGTTCCAACAGTGAGCTCTTATTAAAACATGCTAAGCCTTTGTCACCAGGCTTCATACACTTTCCCTTTCTTAAAACAATGCTGCAGCATGGGACTGTTGGTCTCATTTCCTCCATAAACGGAGGAAAGGGATGAAGGAAAGCTCCCTGGCAGCCTGTCATGTGCAGGCTTCACTCTCCCTCAGCCTCCTTAACTCAACTCTGTGGGCTTTTACTGGATCTGCATCTCTGCCTCCAAATGGGTGCCCTTCACACTTGTGCCCAGCCACCTACAGCTTGTTGCCATCCAGCTTTGTCGCTGCTGTCCTCTTGGGGTCAGCCTGCAAGCCATCTGCTCACGTTAAGTGAGGCAGGCCTTCAGTGAGCCGTCAGTGCAGCTGTCGCCCTTCCCTGGCATTAGAGGTGTCTGTCTCCTTGAGTAGGATCTCCAGCCCTGTCGCTCCAACCACAGTGACATCCGCCTTGTTTCTGCAGCCCTATTGGCCTTTGCCATTGCCTTCTCCTTTCGTCACATACTTAAGTTAGGAACATTTGCCATTCTGTTGTTGAACCATGTTCTCCCACTTCCTGTCACTTACACTCACTCACTGCCATGCTGTCTTCCCTTTGACTTCACTGAAATCTCTCCTTTGATTTCTCCTTTCTTCTCTATAACTAGAGCTTCTAGTTTTACTTTTGTCCTTTCCTACCTTTTTTTTTTTTTTTTTTTGAGATGTAGTCACACTCTGTCACCCAGACTGGAGTGCAGTGGCACAATCTCAGTTCACTGCAACCTCTACCTCCCGGGTTTAAGCAGTTCTCCTGCCTCAGCCTCTCTAGTAGCTGGGACTGCAGGCATGTGCCACCATACCCAGCTAATTTTGTATTTTTAGTAGAGATGGGGTTTCACCATGGTGGTCAGGCTGGTCTCAAACTCCTGACCTCAGGTGATCCACCCACCTCTGCCTCCCGACGTGCTGGGATTACAGGTGTGAGCCACCGCGCCCAGCCCCTTCCTAGCTTTACTGATGGTCATGTTTTTAGTCTGTCTCCTTAGATTTGTGCACTAAGTTGTTTTATAAAATCTGAACCTTAACAGATAAATCCACTGCATAAGTTTACTGTATCCCTCCTGACCTCCACGTGTCTGAGTGTCTGAGACCCCCTAAACCACTGACTGAAGCATGTCCTCCACTGCACAGCATTGGAGGCCTTCCAGCCTTTGCTGCTTCTGCAGCTCTCTACAAACCCGTACCTAGCTAGATGTGCTGGCCTTTACAGATGTTCACTCCGGACTCCCTTTGACTAGCCCAACCATTGACGGGTTTTAAGTAGGAGTTAGATTTAAAAAGACATATGAATGTTTTACTCTGTAAGTTCATACAAGAGAGTAACCACCTTGTTTTTGCAACCTAGGTATCTTGTGGGTCAACGACTTGTGAACTACGAACGGAAATCTGGCAAACAAGGCTCATCTCCAGCACCTCCACAGTCATCCCAAGAATAAAGTAGTTGTCTCAACAACTTGACCTTCCCCTTTACATGTCCTTTTTTGTGGACTTCTCTCTTTGGAGATTTTTCCCAGTGATCTCTCAGCGTTGTTTTTAAGTTAAATGTATTTGACTTGTGTTCTCAGCATTCAGAGAGCAGCGGTGTAAGGTTCTGCTGTTCTTCCCTGGATCTTCTGACTTTACTGCTGTCTGAGATTTGTATATGTGTAAATACAAGTTCCTTGATACCCTAAAACCTTGGATTAAACAGAATGTGCATTGTACATCTTTAAACAAAATGTATATTAATTTATTAAATCTAGTTGTCACTTTATTTTGGACCTGCTGTGATCTCGACAGGAAACATGCCACAGAGCAGTAGTGCACAGGCAAGACTTTTCAGTGATGCCTTGTGGAGCGCAGTTCATGATGTCCTAGCAGCTCTCACTAAGGGAACTGTACATTCTTTCTTGGCTATTCAGACCTTACCAAGAACGTTAAAGGAAACAAGTAGAAATCAGCAGTGGAGTGTCTGTGGTAAGAAAACATGAACTTTATGCTTCACTGTTAGTTGTTTGTGGAAGTTATTTTGTATAACACCAAAGCTGTTGTACATTTTCTACTGCCTGATTTTTTTCATGTGTCTGTGTTTGTAATATTGTATAGTATCTTGTGCTAGGTGAGGAAATTATTTTTAATTTTGATAATTTAATATTCCTAATGTGATCAGCATTGGGAGTTGGGTTTCAGTGCTTGTTAGGGGCATGTCTATACTTAGAAAAGAGAAAAAAAGTCCAAATGAAGATTTTCATTAGTCCACCCCCCACCCCCCTGCCCCACATCCTTTCTTTTCTGTAGCAGTGGCCAGAAGTCATGCAAGGTCATAAATCTTTCAGAATGACATCACCAACTGTACTGCATCTTACTGGATTTAGGACTTCTGAGATGCTTGTGAAGTGTAGATGTGGTTGTGGTCTTAGATTGACAGCATTAGAGAAGACTGGTTAGAACATCTGGTCTCGCTGGTTAGCGCCTCATTGGCTGAGGACTAGGTGTGCATTTCTCCTAGCTTTTCGTCAGGAAATCCCAAAGTTTCCAAAGCTTTTTGTTTACAGAATAAAACGTCAAATAAAACCAATTCATTATTTTTCCAGAAGGAAGCTTGGCTGAGCTGGCCTTTTAACATAGGAATGTATTTCATTGGAAACATTCTGAAAAATCTCAGAGAACTGAACCCTTACAAACTTTGTTTTCCCTCATAACCAAAGCTTCAAATTAGAAGTTTAGAAAAATAGAATGGTTGGGTACATGATCTAAGTGTTTAATGTTAAAGGTATATTGTAAGGGTAGTGTTTGTTTTTGAATGATACTTTAGGAGGTCTCATAGAAAGTGTATAGCATAGGTCTTCAGGAACTATAAAAGAATTTTCATATAGTATTAAAATCCAGAGACCAAAATCTGAGAATTTTTTAACACATGCAAGTCAGCCAAACATAAGCTACTAAAATAAAGAGCAATGTGTTCTGGCTGTTTTATACTTCAACAATTTTTTCCCTAAGTGGTAAGCAGTTACTTTAAAACACATTTTTAAAAACATCAGTATCAGGAGCTGCGGTGGCTCTGGCCGGTTGTCCTAGCACACAGGGAGGCGAGGCTGTGCATTCAAGGCCAACCTAGGCAAAATTTGGAAAATAAAAAAATCAGTATTAGAAATAATGCTTGACATAGGATTCAGTGTTACACTGTTTGGCACTTTGGAGTAGCCTGTTCTCTCATTTGAAATAAGGTCTTTGTTAGCCCTACCTTTACTCAGAAATGTAGTCTTACTATAAGAAATTAGGAGGATTTTAAAATATAATACTGCCTGTCATGGTGTATTTCTAAATTGTTCTCTTTGGGAGAAAAATATTATTATTGAATTGAGCATATAACTTGATATATTTGTAGTTTTTTTTTTAACTTTTTTTTTTTTTTTTTGCGCCCCCAAGAGGTAGTCTTACTCTGTTGCCCAGGCTGGAGTGCAAGTGGCACGATCCTGGCTCACTGCAAACTCTGCCTCCCAGGTTCAAGTGATTCTCCTGCCTCAGCCTTCCAAGTAGCTGGTACTACAGGTGCGCGCCACCACACCTGGCTGATTTTAGTTATTTTAGTAGAGATGGGGTTTCACCATGTTGGCCAGGCTGGTCTCGGAACTCCTGACTGCAAGTGATCTGCCCTTCTTGGGCTCCCAAAGTGCTGGGATTACAGGTGTGAGCCACCACGCCTGGCCAACTTGATTATATTAATTTTGGGTTTTGTTTTGTTTTGTTTTTTAGTTTTTCAAAGGATTTGTGGATCTTGGTATAAAGTCATTGGAACATATCTGTTTTAACCGAAAGAGATCCTAGGCAGATACCTCAAAAGGTTAAAAATTCTTAATCCTACAGAATTTTAAATGATTCTTATCAAATGTTTTGTAAACAAACAATGTGAATGGCCAAAACATTGCCCTCCATTTCACTGGCAGGTAATTTATATTGTCTTAGTTAAGAATTCTCCCCTAGTTTTTCTATTGTACTTTATCCTGTTGTTTTCAATGAGATAAGTATTGTCATAGAAAAAGCATTTTCCGGCATAATATTTGCTTGGGTAGCATTCAGGTTTTATTATTAATATTAACCAAGAGCCTTTTACATATTTAAAACCCATAGTTCAGAAAATGCTAGTATTGCTGCCCTTCACATAAATTTTTAAAAGAATTATACTATAATTTTGCTTCATTTTATATTGGGTTAAAACAGCCTTCAAGAAAGTTAACTAGGAAAGAAGACCTTTTCGTTTTATTTTTACTGTTTATATATAGAAGACAAATCAGCATTTGGGGTTAGTTTTACATGACCAGTTATCAAATGGTCATAGTATGAAGTGTGCAGTTGTTCGTTATTAGTAAATTATGTTTGATTTTTAAACTATTTAGTACTAATAGTTGAGATGAAAACTGAAGAAAAATGCCAATGTGATGTTTGTGTATAGCTAGCCTTAAAAAACTTCCCATGTTTTTAGGTGATTTTTCCCCCCTCTTAGTTCTCTGGAGAAACAATGAAGATGGGCCATTTCAATTCCAGATGTAAACAAAAAGTAATTTTTATTTCAACATTTAATGTAACTGTTATTGTGGATTCTTGTTTTGTGTATTTTCTTTCCCTTATTCAAGTAATAGAGAATAACTTTCCTTCAAATGATTTGATCCAAGATACGTCACTTCTGTATTGGCAAAATGCCACTATTAAAAGTGTAATTCTTGAATTTAGGTTGAATTGATGACTTTTTAAAACAAAACAGTAACACTGGACATTTCTACATTGTATTGCATTTGCAAATGTGCGTGAACGCACGTACATGTGCAGGAGAATGTAGTGCCATAAGAACACTGGCACTTTTTAAAACTTTCCAAGTTAGCTACTTATTTTCATTTTCAGGGTTGAGTACTCTAAGCTCTCTACTTACTGTGAGAAGTTTTCTACATTGCAAAATTAAAAGATTACATTTAAAATACTCCTTTAGGATATTATTCAGCCATCAAAAAAAAAAAAAAAAAAAAAAAAAAAAAAAAAAAAAAAAAAAAACAACTAAAATGTGTTACCGCTAAAGTATTATTAAAAGCCTCATTTGTGGAGATTCGCTGACTTCCTTGGTTAAGCTGTCTTGTATTTACTTAATTTGTCCCCTCAACCAGGTGTTTTCTTTTCAGCCTGTTACTGCCCTGTACCATTTTAAAAAATAGCCATCATGAGTAAGGGCTTCTTTAAAATAATCCCTGACAATATCTTTGGCATTAATAAGACATAAAGATAAGACAGTATATGTATGTTTTCATTCCTGTTTTGTACGAGTGCCTCATTTTGTAGTCATGAAAGTAACATAGTACCTTAAATAAAAATGTAATGACTAAGGTCTAGGAATAACTATTGTAGAAGCTAAATAGAACACTTAGTTGGGGGTGTCAGTTTTCTATTAAAGCAAACACCTTAGGTACCCAGCCCAATTTTTATGTATATATATTCTGAAATGCTCCCTTTTTTATGTGGTCATTTGTTGCCTTCTAAGTTGAGAGAACAAAACTGAATAAAGTGAATGTTAGTTGTAGTCTAGTTTTTTTGTTTGTTTTTGTATTATTGCAAGATTGCTTTAAGATTGCAGAAATATCCATTATTAGCCAGTATAGATAATCCAGATGTTTTAATATAATAGGAAGGAAAAATAACTCCAGTTAAATGTGACTGTGGCCCCTCCCTTTTATGTATAAATTTAAACGCATAGTTGCAGCGGATACATCCCTCCCCTTCTGTCTCCCTAACTTGAATTGTAGACCATCCTCACTGGGAAGAGTAAGGCCCCACATTTTGTGCAATAGCAGGCTACTGCCCACTTCTGCATGTCTGCTACAAGATAGGTTGTCTGTTAGCTGAATGCTTCGAGTAAAACCAGTCAAATCCATTGTACATGCTTGACCATATGTCCCAGAGAAAAAGGAAAGACTTGCGTGATGTTTTTTTCCTTCTGAGTGCCCTGAGGAGATCCTTTTGCTTCAGACTGTTTCTAATTTTTATTTGTCTATAGGTTCAGAATTTTTCCTATGATTGTTTTCCCCCAAACAAGTGCATTTTTACTTTAAATGCCGAGGTGATAGAGGAAATGCTGTTTGAACCATAGACATCTTTAATCTGTGAAGTTGAAATTTTTCAGTAAAGGAAGTTGCATGGTGAAGTTCAGAAACTGACCATTAATTTCCCCCTTCCACTCCACAGTTCTTAGCTACTCTTGTTGCAAACATACAGTGATAAGGAGAACTGATGTATCAAGGGGCTGAGAAGGTAACGTTCCCCTCCTCCTGAATGTTTTTATTTTGATGTCTGTTTTGTTTCTAGCACTGTACTTAGTAGTATAGTTGAATGGGGTATGACATCTCCCTTCAAGGAACTCAGAATGGAACAGAAACATGAGCAAAAGATTGTATTACAGAGGTGTGAATAAAATGCCATGGGGAACATGGAGAAAGGTTCACCCGGGAGAGATGGCCTAGCCACTTCCTTAGTGACTGTTTGGTGTGTGTAGGTCCCCCTGCCATTACTCTTTCAGCCTTCTGCAATCTAGTTCTACAGAGTCACACACTTCTCCAAAACCAACCATACGTAAACACTACGTAGAGGCCCCTTTTTGCCTCATTTTACATTGTTTAGTTATCATTTTGAAACTTTTCTTTACATATGTAACAGTGCCAGAGTTTTTCTGCTTCTCTGGTTGTTCAGTAACTCCTCTTTAGGACATACCTAAAGATGAGAAGCTTCATACCCCGTACTCCCATTCATTCACTCATATGTTTCTGGGATCGGTCCCTTCTGCTTCCTGTGCATTGGTTTGATGGAACAGAATAGAGTCCAGAAATAACCCAACATGTATGTGGACAACTGATTTTTAACAAAGGTGCAAAGGTCTTAAAAAAATGGTGCTGGAATAATTGGGCATCAGATGCAAAATTAAAAATTGATCCATATCTTAACACTGGCAAAGATTAAAGTCAAAATGGATTATAGTTCCCCAAAACTGTATAATTTCTAGAAGACAACAAGGAAAACGTGTTCAGCCTTGGGTTAGAAAAAGATTTCTTAGATCCAACATCAAAAGCACAATCCATGAAGGAAAAATCAATAAATTGTACTTTATCAAAATTGAAAACTTCTCTTTCAAAGGTACCATTAAGAGAACAAGAAGACAAGCTGTAGAGTGGTAGAAAATATTTGCAAAACATTTCTGATAAATGACTTGCATCTAGATTACATAAAGAAGTCTCAAAACTGAACAAGTAAACCCATTGTTTACTTAATTGCTGTTTCTCCTGAGCTTGCTGCCTCTGCCCCTGCTCTTTCTTCCTTTTTCCATTTGTTTTCAACATTGAATCCCAAATGTCCTTGAGATCCAAGTCAGATCACACCAACCCTCAGAACTCTCCAATAGATTACCATGGCACTCAAAATTCCACAATAGCCTTCAACGCTGGGCAAAACATGGAGCATCCCTTTCCTTCGTGTTCACCCCGCTCCTGCCGTCCTGCCTGCCTCCAAAACAGGTCAGGCCTTAGGGCTTTTGCACTTACTATTTGCCCTACCCAAATGTTCTTCATTCAGGCTCTTCAGCCTCCTCATTTCTTTCCTGAAGTGTCATTCTCACTGAGGCTTATCTAAAGCTGCAGCTACTGGGGCATTCCTGTCTCATCTCCCTGCTGTATTTTGTACTCCCTGCCCTCTTTTGTACTTTTAAACATACTATATCGTTTACCTTTCTTGTTTATATTTGTGTGTTTTTTCCCACTTGAATGTAAGCTCCAAAGATATTATTTTTTTTTAAACTGAATTATTACTGTATTCCCAGAATAATTCCCTGGCAAATATTTGGTACTCAATAGTAATGCTAAGTTAGTAAATAAATGATGAATTTAGAATCAAAATAATGTATCTATGGCCAAAATAAAACCTGAAATCCCTGTCTCATTTCCCAGACGTAACTGCTGTTAATAGTTTTAGTTATATGCTTCCAGACATACCTTCACAGAATCATTTATCTCAATAAACGTGTCATACTATGCAGACTGTTCGACAAGATGCTTTTTTTCACTTTACACGGGTATCTTTTCATACCATTGTGTAGCTAGGCCATGATTTGTTTTCCAAAAGACAGTTATCCAATTTATATGGTAAATATTTTTGTCTATATTTTTGTAGTATTTCTGTAGGGTAAGTTCCCAGAAGAAATATTGCACAATCATCGAAAAATTTTAGTGTTAAATTATTGGCCCCTAAAGGTACTAATTAACATCCCTCTCAATAGCATATAAGATTCTTTGTTTTCTTTTTTTGGGGCGGGGGGGGGGATTGGGGACAGAGTCTCTCTCTGTCGTCCAGGCTGGAGTGCAGTGGTGCCATCTTTGCTCACGACAACCTCTGCCTCCCAGGCCCAAGCTATTCTGCCTCAGCCTCTCAAGTAGCTGGGATTACAGGCATGTGCCACCACGCCCAGCTAATTTTTGTAGAGATGGGAGTTTCACCATGTTAGCCAGGCTAGTCTCGAACTCCTGATCTTGTGCTGGGGTTACAGGCATGAGCCACCGCTCCTGGGCAGATTCCGTGTTTTCATACTGTCATCAACTTTTAAATACAAGTATTTTCAGTTTTTGCCAATGCTGTTAATTTAGAAATGTGTATGTGTATATTGTCTGGTGGGTGTTTAGACGGAAACGATCAAAATCGGGCAACTTTCCCAGTTTCCTTGAAGGGAGGGCTTGCCATTGGCGCCTCCTGGAAGTAGTTCTCCATCTTCCTGTTTTGAGGAGCGCAGGAGGAGATGGATCTGGGGTCTCATCCATACGGTGGCTTGTTAACGGCAACTGCAGCAGCCAGCCAGGTCACCCCCTAAAGCAAAGTTAACACCTTGCATGGTGCCTTGGTCAGCACCCACCAAATTCGAGGATTCTCCTATCCTTCGACTCAAGGCTCTTTTGACAGATGTGATTTATTTCCTCCTAGAGCCAGTCACATTGGCTCAACCACCCTATCTTAAGAAAACAAATACAATATTGTTTTAGTTGGAAACTGCCCACTGTCTAAGTGGCTTTTTAAATGAAGAACTCAGGTTCACTAAGGCACGGCTTAGGCAAGGGCATGTCCGAAGTTCGAGGCCTGAGACGTTTGGAGAAGCGGCCCCAGGCGCAGGCGCGTCCCGCAGTGGGGCCCGTGCCGCCTAGGCGATCAGCCCCTTCAGTTAACTCGCTTCCCTCCTAGCAGGCCCGAGTCCCCTCGCCTCAGCCTCACGCAGCCAGAGCAAGGGGAAGAGGGAGTCCTTCGTGAGTTCGCCGCTCACTTTCGGCGGTGGGAAACCGATCCGAAGACCCTTTTGTAGGTGAAACGCTCAGCTCGCGCGGCTCTGAACCACTGGGGAGCAGCTGCGGCTGCGAGCCGGACTGCGCCACACCTCGTCCCGCCCCAGGGCGGCTCGGGCCGCCTGCGCGTGCGCGGTGCCAGGGGCGGGGCCTGCTCGCGTCTCGGTTGCCTGGATACCGAGAGCGTCCGTAGTGGCCGCTGGCGCTGGCGAACTGCAGGGTCTGGGGTGTTATTGGAGGGGCAGTTGGTCCTCATTTCTCCCGAAGCCCGCGGAGGAGCGGGTAAGAGCCCCGCGAAGCCGGCCCCAACCTTGGGAAAGGGA
Organism: Papio anubis; assembly: GCF_008728515.1. Lineage (NCBI taxonomy): Eukaryota > Metazoa > Chordata > Mammalia > Primates > Cercopithecidae > Papio > Papio anubis. The sequence goes on from NC_044980.1 coordinate 9,548,342, forward strand.
TGGGAGGCGACCCTGGCCGCTAGCCCCGCGCTGCTAGCGGCTCCACCGCGCCCTAGCCGACAGCCGCCCTTCTTCCTCGCAGCGCGCCGCGATTCCCCAGCCTGGTCCCTTCTGCGGAGAGCGATGCCGCTTCCCGACACCATGTTCTGCGCTCAGCAGATCCACATTCCCCCGGAGCTGCCGGACATCCTGAAGCAGTTCACCAAGGCTGCCATCCGCACCCAGCCGGCCGACGTGCTGCAGTGGTCCGCGGGGTAAGCACCCTCGGCCCGGGGAGCGGTCCGGTCTACGTGCCCAAGCCAGACGAGCCCAGAGGGCCCTCCTCCCGGACCAGGGGCCCGACGCGGCGCTCAGCGTCCATAAGAGTATCAGGCAAAACTTTCCCCTTAGCATTGGTGACATCTATACTTGAGTGTCTATCTAGGAACCATTTCGATTTATCGACCATGAGACCCGAAATTATTGCAAAATGCTCACTTACCTACAAAGTAATGGCAACTCAGTTGTTTAAAAGTGTTTATGATGAAGATAGACTAAAATTTAAAGCAATTGCATTGGGCAGAAAAGTGTCTACATTATGTTAAAAAAATTTACATGGTTGCGGTCACTTTACTTGTGAAATGATTTTACAAAGAGGAATATTTTAGCTAAGTTCCTCATCTGCAGAGAATCCTCTCAAAGCTATGTATACCCAGAGCTGGTTAAATTTATTAGAACCGGGACGACCGTGGTCATACTGAGGTCATCATCCCTAGAGTGCTCCCGGTAAACTGTCCAGCAAATGAACCTTCACAGTTTTTTTTTTTTTTGCCACAAACATTACAACACTTTCCAGGAACAGACATTCATAATCTCAAAGTTACAAGTCAACAGATCTTAGAGGCATTAAAAGAAATCCTCTTGGTTTTACAGGAGAACTATTTGCCCCTTTTCAATAAACAGATGTAAAACAAAAACTCACTTTTATGATGACAAGAGTCAGCATAGGTGTAAATTTAATTTAAATATTTTAGTCATCAACATGTCAAATTTTGACTGGGCTTGGTGGCTCACGCCTGTAATCCCAGCACTTTGGGAGGCCAAGCTGGGAGGATCACTTGAGCAATAGAGTTTGAGACCAGCCTGGGTAACATAGCAAGACCCCATCTGTGTTTTTTTATAAGAAAAATAGTTTAAAAAGAAAAAAAAAGCCAAATTTTGCTGGCTTTCTCTAAATTCTATAACCAAGGTGAATTAGTTTCTTTTGGCTGCTGTAACAAATCACCACAAAACTTGACAGCTTAAAACACAGACATACATTCTTGCAGTTCTGGAGGCCAGAAGTCCAAAATCAGTTCCACTAGGCTAAAATCAAGGTGTTGGCAGGGCTTTGCTCTTTCCAGTGGCTCTCAGGAAAACCCAGCTCGTTTCCTTTCCTTTTCCGGCTTCTAGAGCTGCATTCCTTAGACTCCTTGGCTCATATCCCCTTCCTCCATTTTCAAGGCCAGCATCTTCAAATCTCCCTCTGCCTCTCTCTTCCAAGGACCCTGGTGATTGCATTCAGTTGCCATCCAGATAGTCCAGGGCGATTTTCCCACCCGAGATCCTTAATCAGTCTACAAAATCCCTGTTACCATGTAAAGTAACATTCCCAGGTTCCTGCAACTTGGACCTGGATATCTTTGGGGCTGTTATTTTACCCACCAACTGAGCTACTTGTCCATCCAGTGCTTGCCCTCTGAGAAACGCTTTTATCAATGGTTTCTGAAAGACTCTTTCAAAGTTCTTGCTAAAGAAATATAGCCTCTGGTTTTAACCGTTATTCAAGCTTAAATAAAAGGATTTATAAGAGTTTGTGCCCTACAAAAAGTTCCAAGATTTAGCAACATTTTCTTGGAACATTAAATTATATTTAGTAATACCTTAGAGGTAGTTATTTTAAGCTTCACTTTGTTTATTTTTGAGATGGAGTTTCACTCTTGTTGCCCAGGCTGGAGTGCAATGGTGAGATCTTGGCTCACAGCAACCTCTGCCTCCCGGGTTCAAGCGATTCTCCTGCCTCAGCCTCCCAAGTAACTGGGATTACAGGCACCCGCCACCACACCCAGCTAATTTTTGTATTTTTAGTAGAGATAGGGTTTCACCATGTTGGCCAGGCTGGTCTTGAACTCCTGACCTCGGGTGATCTACCCACTTGGGCCTCTCAAAGTGCAGGGATTACAGGTGTAAGCCACTACACCCGGCCTAAACTTCACTTTAAAAGGTTTAATCAGGCTGGGCACAGTGGCTCACACCTATAATCCCAGTAGTTTGGGAGGCTGAGGCTGAGGCTGATGAATCACCTGAGGTCAGGAGTTCAAGACCAGCCTGACCAACATGGTGAAACCCCGTCTCTACTGAAAATACAAAAATTAGCTTGGCTTTTGGCACGCACCTGTAATGCCAGCTACATGGGAGGCTGAGGCAGGAGAATTGTTTGAACCTGGGAAGCAGAGGTTGCAGTGAGCCGAGATCGTGCCACTGCACTCCAGCCTGGGTGATAGAGCAAGACTCCATCATAAAAATAAATAAATAAATAAATAAATAAATAAATAAATAAATAAATAAAGACTGAATCAGGAACTTTCCGAATGTACCATGCTACTAATTTCTCTCAAGAGCCATTTATTTATTTACTTATTTTTGAGATACAGTCTTGTTCTGTGGCCCAGGCTGGAGTGCACTGCTGCCATCTCAGCTCACTGCAACCTCTGCCTCCTGGTTCAAGCAATTCTCCTGCCTTAGCCTCCCAAGTAGCTGGGATTACAGGTGGGTGCCACCACGCCCAGCTAATTTTTGTATTTTTAGTAGAGATGGGGTTTCACCATGTTGGCCAGGCTGGTCTCGAACCCCTGACCTCAAGTGATCTGACCTCCTGGCCTCCCATAGTGGTGGGATTACAAGCTTGAGCCGCCGCACCTGACCAAGAACAATTTTTGAGTTTAGAAGAAAACCCAGGCATTATTCATTCAGCAGTATATATGTAATTGTAGGCTCAAATGTGTTTCAGCTGTCACAGGACATAATCTGTTAGGGAGAGCTATTCAAAAGTAACTCAAGTAAGGCAGGACTTGGTAAGGGCAAAAATGAAGGGTCATGAAAGTTAAGCAAAAAGTGGCTTGGTCCTTGAGAGATTTCATAGGCAGGGAGATTGGGGCTTGGGTGGGGAGGAGAGGATTCCAGGAAGAGGAAGCAGCACAGAAAGAAGGGGGCAGAAACAGAAAGAAGAAAACCCATCAAAACCAAAACAGGAAACCACTATACCCATGGACATAACTGCTATAGAACAAGCAAGCAGGCTGAGCATGGTGGCTCACACCTGTAATCCCTGCATTTTGGAAGGACGAGATGGGCAGATTACTTGAGCTCAGAAGCTCAAGACCAGCCTGCACAACGTGAGAAGACCTTGTCTGTACTAAAAATAAAATTAGCCGGCCGTGGTGGTGCATGCCTGTAGTCCCAGCTATTCAGGACACTGAGGCAGGAGGATTGCTTGAGCCCAGGAGCTGGAGGCTTCGGTGAGCCATGTTCACAACACTCTACTCCAACCTGGATGACAGAGCAAGAGTCTGTCTAAAAAAGAAAAAACAAACAAAAAAGATGAAGCAAGTAGCTATTCCTCTTTCCTCAGGTTAGGGTTCTTTTCAAAGGAGCTTCTCAGGTGGGCAGATAGCAGAGCTGAGCCAGCCTCCCCCAAGCCTGTGGACTCCACCATGAGGGAGTCGGCTGTTCCTTATGATACCATCGTGCAGTTGTGCCTCACACAGGACAATGAACGTAAGAATCAGTCAAGTAACAGAGGCTGCTTTGGCTGGCGTGGGCCTCAAGGGAACTGGCAGAGGCTAACATTAGTTGGTCTCGCCTCAAAAGCAGGCTCTCCCAGCCTCGGCCCTACTGACAGTTGGGGAAGGCACAGGAGGAAGGGGCGTCCTGTGCATGATGGGACTTAGCAGCCTCCTGGCCTGCACCCACCGGATGCCTGGAGTACCATCCACCCTCTACTGTGACAATCAAAAATGTCTCCAGGCTGGGCGCGGTGGCTCACACCTGTAATCCTAGCACTTTGGGAGGCTGAGGCGGGTTGACTGAGCTCAGGAGTTTGAGACCACTCTGGGGGCAACATGGTGAAACCCCGTCTCTACTACAGTATAAAAAATTAGCTGGGCTTGGTGGTGCACATGTGTAATCCCAACTACTCAGGAGGCTGAGGCTGCAGAATTGCTTGAACTGGGAAGGTGGAGGTTGCAATGAGCTGAGATGGTGCTACTGCACTCCAGCCTGGGCCACAGAGAGAGACTCTGCCTCAAAAAACAAAAACAAAAACAACCACAAAAACAACAACAACAAAAAGAGTCTCCAGAAATTGCCAAATGCCTTTTGGCTGGGGGGAAGGAGGAGGAACATTATCCCCCACTGAGAACTCTGCTTCCAGAGGCCGTATCTAGCTCAGGATTCCTTGCCTGAGTTATGAGGAATTACCCCCATGAAATAGGTGAAAACCTTGATTAGTAGGAATGTGGCAAAACGAGGCACCCATTCTTCACCTGCACCCTTTAGGTCTTAAGGTTCACATTTGTCTAACTCATTGCTGCCTTCATTTTAACTTTTCTTCAAATCATTCACAAAGCCACAAAATGGAGCTGAAGTTGTCTTACACAGCAAGAAAACAAAGTCAAATTTGAGGGGTGTAAAGAGAGAGGAAGAGTGAGATATGAAGTTTATTTTAGTCTATCAGATATCGACTTATCCGTGTTTATCTGTAGCAATGTTTCTAACTACTCATGGCTTTAAAATTGTTATCTGTGGCCCTGGTGGATGCTTTAATGTTCATTTTCCTGGATATGTTATCTCTTTTCATCATGCTAAAGTTTAGGGCCCCAAATGTTGTGGCTTCAGCATCGCCACCTCTGGCAAAGATACCAAGGGGCATGAGTTTCTCAGAGGGTCTTACCTGGCACCCCTCCCACCACGAGCCAGAGGCTGGATGTGGGTTCCCTCTTGACTTATTGCCCCAACAGTTTCCCACTCTTGCCCCCAACATAAGCAGCAATATCAGTGTCCCAGAAAGGAACAATTAAGGGGAAAAATACCAGGCAGGAAAAGTGGGGGAGGGGGGTGGCAGGTGGGAGCCAGGCCAGCACCTGCCATTCCCAGTGTGGTGGCAGGTGACCTGTGTGTTCCTGGGCTGCCTCAGGGTTGAATATGCAGATGCTTAGAGTCAATCACCTCAGAAAGCAGCGAGACCAAACCCACCTGTCAAAAGTGGGAAGGTGGCCTGGCACAGTGGCTCACAGCTATAATCCCAGCACTTTGGGAGGCCAAGCTGGGAGGATCACTTGAGGCCAGGAGTTCCAGACCAGCATGGGCAATGGAGCAAGACCACATCTCTACAAGAAATCATTAAAAAGATTAGCCAGGTGTGGTGGTGTGTGCCTGTAGTCCCAGCTACTTAGCAGGCTGAGGCGGGAGGATCCCTTGAGCTTGAGAGGTCGAGGCTACGGTGAGCCATGATTATGCCACTGCACTCCAGCCTGGGTGACAGAGTGAGACCCTGTCTCAAAACATTTCCAGCTACTCGGGAGGCTGAGGCAGGAGAATGGCGTGAACCTGGGAGGTGGAGCTTGCACTGAGCCGAGATTTGGCTACTGCACTCCAGCCTGGGCAACAGAGCGAGACTCCGTCTCAAAAAAAAAAAAAAAAAAAAAAAAAAAAAATTTAGAAAAAAAAAAAAATACATGGAGCTCCAGCTGATTGTGAAGTGGCAGGAAGGAGGGGAAGAATAACACACGTTGAAGGAGCTTTTGCGAGTGCCAGCCACTGCGCCAAGCCCTTCTCACTCAGTGCTCCCCGACCCTCCACAGGGACTCTCATTATCCCCTCTGCCGACAGAGAAACTAAGGCATGCAGAGAAGGTTAAGTCAGAGAACTAAGTGGAGGAACCAGAACATAAGCCCGGGATGTTGGTCTTCAGAGCTGTCCTTCCTTTTTTTTTTTTTTTTTTTTTTGAGATGGAGTCTCGCGCTGTGTCACCCAGGCTGGAGTGCAGTGGCGCGATCTCGGCTCACTGCAAGCTCCGCCTCCCAGGTTCAGGCCATTCTCCTGCCTCAGCCTCCGAGTAGCTGGGACTACAGGCGCCCGCCACCACGCCCGGCTAGTTTTTTGTATTTTTAGTAGAGACGGGGTTTCACCATGTTAGCCAGGATGGTCTCGATCTCCTGACCTCGTGATCCGCCCGCCTCGGCCTCCCAAAGTGCTGGGATTACAGGCTTGAGCCACCGCGCCCGGCCCAGAGCTGTCCTTCCTAATCACCATTGTTTTGGGGGGTTATTTAAGAAATTGCATTGCATAGCTGCTTTTTGTGTATTGATGAGCTTTCAGAGATGTCTGTTATTTATTAGATATTTTTCAGCTTTGTCAAGAGGAGATCCACTTCCTGTAAAGGACAGAATGGAAATGCCCACGGCAACCCAGAAAACAGACACAGGCCTGACTCAAGGACTCCTGAAAATTTTGCACAAGCAGGTATGGGGGGTTCTGTGGCCTCAGGCAACTGGCCTGTGCTTTCCTTACCATTCACTGTGCATTGATGACAGAGCGAGGCCCACCCCGGCGATGTATTTCAAACCTCCCAAGGTCCCTGAAGTCCTGCTTTCCCTGCCACATATCGTCAAGGTTGATTCAAGGAAGAAATATGTTGTGTTTGGGAGGTCTTTTTCTAGCTTCAACAGCCCCAAGTAACTATCCAGGGGTAGATTTTAGAAAAGTGAAATATAATTTCTTTTAAATACAAAATTTACGTGACACTAGATTCTGCTGGGTGAAAAATACAAAATTCCAGAACCTGGGGGGTTTTCCAGTCTGTTTTCCAGGTGTGCATTTGTGAAAGCTGTGTGTGGGCCTGAGTAAGCCTCTGCCTTCTCTGTCTGAAGGCGGGGCTGGACTTTGGCGCCCAAGGTGGGCAGCAGCCTCTGGTGTCCAGTTCTGTGGAGAGCCTGGGCCCCCTTCCTGCCTTGCACTTCTTCGCCCCACATGCCATCCTGTTTTTAGAGACATGAGTTACTAGAAAGTGGGTAATGGAGCAAGGCTAGACATTCCTCATGACTCGGTTCTTTTGCTAAAAGAGACACCAGTGGCATAACCTTGATTTTCAAACTGACTTATCCCGTTCTACATTGTGAAGTGCTGTACTTCTGCATAGGATACAGTGAATTCTGAAACTAGGACTTTTCCGTGGCTGCCTTAAGGGAAATGAAGAACTCTTGAATGGTGTAGCTTGGGAAAAGACATGCTGAAATTGCTCAAAGCCTTTTCATCCAAGATACTGCTAGCAGATTGCAGAAGTTACCAGTTTTGATAGATTGTTTAAACTAGTAGAAGGAAGGCCGGGCATGGTGGCTCATGCCTTTAATCCCAGTACTTTGGGAGGCTGAGGCAGGCAGGTCACTTGAGGTCAGGAGTTTAAGAACAGCCTGGCCAACAAGGTGAAACTTTGTCTCCAATAAAAATACAAAACTTAACAGAGTGTGGTGCTGTGCACCTGTAATCCCAGCTACTTGGGAGGCTGAGGCGGGAGAATTATTTAACCCTAGGAGGTGGAGGTTGCAGTGAGCCAAGATCATGCCACTGCACTCCAGCCTGGGCAACAGAATGAGACTATCTCAAAAATAAATAACTAACTAACTAAATAAATAAATATATAGTGGAAGGAATACATTTATTTTCAGTTTTAAGATTTCTCCTAACTGTTAATGTGTTTAGGGGCTGGATTTTTAAAATGTTTTTTACTGAGGTTTATTTTTTATTGTGAAGCATTTCAGACAGAGTGGAGTATCATATACTCAGTATCAGTATGCCTGTTTCATTAAGTCAGAACATGATGCTGTATTCGCTTCACCGTCCTTTTTTCATTTAAGAAATAAAAGGTTGCTGCTTACTGGCTTCCCTGCCTCCCCTCCCCAGGGCTGACAGAACCCACTGTCATGCATTTGGAGTTCATCTGTCCCCTGCGTGGGTCGGGTTACTCGGTGTATGTTGAATTTTCACAGCATTCTAGTGTTTCCCAGGTTTTAAAACGTACGTAAATTGTCATACTGTGTTTTCTAAACAGTGTCACCACAAGCAGTATGTGGAATTAACAGATCTGGAGCAGAAGTGGAAGAACTTGTGCCTGCCGAAGGAAAAATTCAAAGCGCTCTTACAACTGGATCCTTGTGAAAACAGAATCAAGTGGATAAACTTTTTAGCACTTGGGTGCAGCATGCTTGGTGGGGTATGTACCTATAAGCGCATGTCAGTCATTCCGTGTCAGCATGGCCCCAGCTAAAAATCCTTTCGGTTTCCGCAACTAAAGGAAACACTTGAGTAACTTTGTCTTAGAAAAGCATTTCCCCCTGCTCCAGGCCTATTATGTTAATATTTTGGGGCTTATAGTTATTTTAATTTACAGAAATTACTTATGAATGCCTCAATTTAAAGGTTAACAGTAGATAAAAGATATGGATACTATTAAACTATATTTAGGTTTTAGAAGAAAATGCATCAATGACTTTTTAAAACTACAAATCATTTTGTAAACTGATAACTGTTTTCCTCATCTGTGGAAAGAGGCATATAATTATTTTCTACTTTAGTAGAAATCTATTATTATTATTATTATTATTATTATTATTATTATTTTGAGATGGAGTTTTGCTCTTGTTGCCCAGGCTGGAGTGCAATGGCACAATCTCAGCTCACCACAACCTCCGCCTCCCAGGTTCAAGCAATTCCCCTGCCTCAGCCTCCCGAATAGCTGGGAGTACAGACGCATGCCACCATGCCTGGCTAATTTTATATTTTCAGTAGAGACGGGGTTTCTCCATGTTGGTCAGGCTGGTCTCGAACTCCCGACCTCAAGTGATCTGCCCACCTCGGCCTCCCAAAGTGTTAGGATTACAGGTGTGAGCCACCACGGCGGCCTTAGAAGTCTATTATTAATAACTAATAGATACAGTGCAACTTTGCTGATGTTCGAGTATAAGCCAAGCGACTTAGGAGTAAGACATATCCTCCAGGTGACGAGGCGAGCCTGGGAGGTCGGGGCGAGAAGGGAGCTGGGATGATGTTGGCAGGACTTCCTTTGCAAACCCAGAGTCAGTCTTCTCAGCTAAAGTCTTGCTTTGAGACATGGTGGTTGGGTGAAGGAAGAGTAACCGGGCATCAGCCATGTGAAGCTTACGAAGAAAGGAGGCAGAGCAAGGAGAACCAGCTCCTTTGACTACACAGATGAACAATTTGATTTTACCCCCTCCCTTCAGTCTGTGGCCCAGCGTGTATAACTGGACGCCCATGTGCTTACTTCACAGCCCTCACTCAGCTTTGGTCCATGCCCAGAGCTCTTTCATTCCATTTTCATTAAAACAAATTCCTTGAAATGGGTGATGGTAAACACCCGCAAACCTACCCAACGTGGTTGCTAGCGCACCCACTTCCAACCACCCGTGTCCTCCTCCCGCGTCCTGTCCCCCTGCCTGGTGGCCTGAAGCAACGACGTTTCTGAAGCTCCCGCTTCTCGCTCCCTGGCCTGTGAAACGCATACTTCTGTGTGTCCCCCAAGAGGTACATTGCGGAATTGTAGTTGGTTTTGACTTGATGAAAAGACAATTGTGTTGTTAGTAATTTTCTGAAATTTTCATTCTAAATTATATGACTAGATGTATTCATCTGTATATCACAGACCGCGTTGTTCTTTCCCTTCCTCTGCCATGTCACATCTGAGTGCAGCACAGCTCACCAGCTCGGTGGATGGCCCCAGTGGGAAGCTCCGTGCGCTCAGGGAGGCGGGTGTGGTGCGGCTGTAGAATGAGCAAGAGTTTTGTTGTGTAACTGCTCAAAGGCAATGGAGGTGCTTCCTGTCAGCCCTGGGCTACTTGTGCCAAGGCCTGGATGTTGGCAGGCCCGGTACCCTCCAGTAGCAAGGACAGGTGCGGATGGCACCAGGGGAGTGTCTCAGGGGTATTATCAAGATAGACAAAGGCAAATACATTTAATTATTGGAGACATTTTTATGTCACTTTGTTAATCTGGAACTCCGTGAAATCTGTCTGTCTGTCTATCTATCTATCTATCTATCTATCTATCTATCTATCTATCTATCTATCTGTCTTATCTATCTATCTATCTATCTGATCTATCTATCTATATCTATATCTAGCTATATATTTTTTGAGATGGAGTCTCACTGTGTCACCCAGGCTGGAGTGCAATGGTGTGATCTTGGCTCACTGCAACCTCCCAGGTTCAAGCAATTCTCCTGACTCAGCCTACCGAGTAGCTGGGATTACAGGCATGCACCACCATGTTCAGCTAATTCTTGTATTTTTAGTAGAGACGGGGTTTCACCATGTTGGCCTGGCTGGTTTTGAAGTCTTGACCTCAGGTGATCTACCAGCCTCGAGTTCTGGGATTACAGATTACAGGTGTGAGCCACCGTGCCCCACCTAAATAAATAAATAAATACATATATATACACACACACACATATATATATACACACACACACACATATATATATATTTTTTTTTTTTTTTGATTCAGAGTCTTGCTCTGTCGCCTAGGCTGTAGTGCAGTGGTGCGATCTGGGCTCACTACAACCTCCGCCTCCCGGGTTCAAGTGATTCTCATGCCTCAGTCTCCCAAGTAGCTGGGATTACAGGTGTGCACCATCATGCCTGGCTAATTTTTTTGTATTTTTAGTAGAGACGGAGTTTCGCCATGTTGGCCTGGCTGGTCTTGAACTCCTGACCTCAGGTGATCTGCCCGCCTCAGCCTCCCAAAGTGCTGGGATTACAGGTGTGAGCCACCTCTCCCAGCCCTGAGATCGATATGTTAACAATATAAAATTGTATGCAATATTTGAATTAATGTTGGTGGTTTCTGCCTCTAAGCTTAGTTGTAAAATTTTGATTTTAACAATGATGAGAAACTAGAATAATTTATGTTTTTGATCCATCTTTATAGTTTTGCCTTCCTAATTGTGAAAATTGAGCAATAGATTTAAAACACAATTGAATGTGATTTGGAAAATAAGGCCAAATCTCCAATCTAGTGTGACACTAGATGGAGACATTGTGTTAAGGATAGAGCTTGGCCATGTAAACTGATTCCTGGGGAAGAGACATCACAAACAGCACACATTCTTTTGTGTTCTTCCTATCATATGTTACTTGACCCACAGAGAATAAATTGACACCAGGAAGCATGCTGTGTGTCACTGTGGGTTCCTGCCTGTCTCCTAACTGGAGCCACCTTTGCCAGCAGGACTCCAGATTTGCCCTTGACTCCTTCCATAGGTGCTGGAGGCCCCTCCTGGGCGTAGAAAGCCACAGTCACCCTCTGCTCTGGTCCAGTGCGGCTGTAGACTCAGGGTCAGGTTCAGGTGTGAGAGCTGACCTCTCCTCCCTCAGAGGAGTATGTGCTCGTCTGGGGTCCTTGTCTGTTGCCAGGGATGCCTGCTCTGCCCTGGCTCCCGCGGCCCACAGAGCGCTGAGCTCAAACACCTGTTTCGGGGTGTGCCGGGTAGACAGGAGGGGCTCGGACCCGCCAGGCCTTGGTGTGGACACTTGTGTTGTTGACCTTGTTGGCCCTGGGTGGCTTGGAGGTGTGCTAAGAACACAAAGCTGTGAATTCAAGGAGGGGTTTCATCATGTTGCTTGGCATCATAAGTGTTCATTTTTATGCTTTAAAAAATACCTTCAAAAAGGAGGAAATAAAGAAGTGAAGTGCGATGAGAAGAATTTGTAGTGGATTACCGCCTGCGGATGTTTATTTCACATAGGGTGCTGTGTCATTGGTGGCTAGCCGCTGCCTGCATGAGTGGGATAGTCATTCCTGCTCCCTGCATCTATGGCGGGGCATGGCTTGTGGCAGGTGTACTCTCTGTGCTGTTACATTTATTTCTCTTAGAAATCACTCTCGTCAAATTCGTTGAGTTGAAGATCTCCAAAAAGACTGGAAACCTCTGTTTTAATTTCTGAGTCATACGTATCATTCATTCCACAAATGTTTACTGTGCATTATTTTGTGCCAGACCCCGTTCTAAGTGCTGAAGGTTCTGGAGTGAACAAAATGGTCAAACATCACCAGGTTATTGGAGCTGATGTCCTGTTACATCCTTGAATCCCTGAACACTGCTCTAGTTATTACATCAAAAGCCATCAATTCAGGTTAAGGGGCACTGTGAGCTGCCCCAGGCAGGTGATCAAGGACATTAAATTGCTATCTGGGTGTTAAGAGATTCCTGTCCTCCTTCTCAATGTTTTGATGTGCTTGCATGGTGAAATGACTATATTTCTATGTTGTGGCTTTTATTTAAAAATTTTTTTCTTTTTTCTGTAAGAGACAGGGTCTCGTTCTGCCACCCAGGCTGGAGTGCAGTGGCATGATCATAGCTCACTGCAGCTGTACTCAAGCGATCTTCCCACCTCAGCCTCCCAAGTCACTGGGATTACAGGCCTGCGGCACCACACCCAGCTAATTGTTTATTTTTTGTAGAGACAAGTATCTTGCCATGTTGACCAGGCTGGTGTCAGTTCCTGAGCTCAAGCAATCCTCTCGTCTTGGCCTCCCAAAGTTCTGGGATTTATAGGTGCAAGCCACAGAGCCTGGCTGACTTTTATTTTTCCATTTCTACAATGCCATTAATGATCCTGAGCATTAAAGCTGTGGATCAAAATGTTTTCTTTTGTCTTTTAAGCATGGAGATCTTTTTTTAAGATAAGAAAATTGTGAACCAAGTCTTTCATCCCCATACTTGTCAGTCCGTTATGATCAAAACAAATAACATAGACTTCAGTGAGGCTTTTTTTTTTTTTGGAGACAGAGTCTCACTCTATCGCCCACGCTGGAGTGCAGTGGCGCGATCTCGGCTCACTGCAACCTCCGCCTCCGGGTTCACGCCACTCTCCTGCCTCAGCCTCCCGAGTAGCTGGGACTACAGGTGCCCACCACCACGCCCGGCTAATTTTTTGTATTTTTGGTAGAGATGGGGTTTCACTGTGTTAGCCAGGATAGTCTTGATTTCCTGACCTCGTGATCCACCGCCTCAGCCTCCCAAAGTGCTGGGATTACAGGTGTAAGACACTGCGCCTGGATAGTCAGGCTTTTAAACACATTTGAACTTTCTTAATCACAGAAGCATCTCTCTTCGTTTACAACCACAGATGCACACGTGTCTAGCGCAGCTTTCCATCTGAACACGGTGCACGCAGTGGCCATGATTTCTAGGGTTTGACCATGTGCGGGAGTGCGCAGAGCCCTGCATGTGTATTCTCTGGAATCCTCCCGACAGCCCTTTGAGGAAGGCACCGTCAGGTTTGCAGGCTGGTGCCCCAAGGCAGAGAGAAGCTGAGTCACAACAGGTGACTTGGAAGTGGGGAGAGGAGAGGATTCCTCCTAATGGCTCCGTAGCCCAAGGAGTGTGCAGCCCACCTTATTCAAGTTTTCGCCTGAGATTTCCTGTCTTGGAGAAGAACAACTCCTCGGGACAATCATCAAAATCATTTTGTGTCCTGAAGTGATTCATCCCCTGGAAGGCATTCAACCTCGGCCTTCTGACAACATACACTCTGGAGCTCTCAGAACATCGCCCCATCCAGCTGTGCTCCAGCATGTCAGATTCAGTGACTGACCTATCACGGTACCCTGCTGACCCGATGTGACGGCCACCTGCGCCAGTGACAGAGGCTGCATCCTGGCTTACTCCTTGCTGCCATTTCCTTCCAGGTTTCCCCAGCTAGGGCTCGAAAGCCCACTTGGACATGTCCAAGAAAGGCCAACAGAATTCCTCGTAGCCCCTGCAGCTGGTGGGAAGACACAGCCATGCCCCCACCGCTCAGTGGGAGCCTGAGGCCATAGGCATGTTTAGGAAGCTGTCCCTGAAACAAAGGATCTGCTTGGGCTCCTGACTCCCCTGGCTCCAGCTCCAGTTTCCCTGATTGCTCATGTCCCTCCCTCTGTGGGAAAGAGGCAGGGCCCACGCTCCACTGACCAGCCTTGCCCCTTCCGCTGGAGGTTCCCATGGGCCGCTGATGTGGGCCGCTGTGGCCTCCCCTTCCCTGTCCTGGACAGGGTATCACACCCTAGCCATGGGGTGAACTGCTGCTTCCCATTCAGGGCCTCCTACCCTTACCTGCTGTCAGCCCCAGAAATGGTTTTAAATTAGAAAACTCTAGAGGATAACAGAATTTGATGAAAAGGCCCTTAAGCTTTTGAAAATGCAGTGCTGGGTTAGAGGCTTTTAAAAACGCAGTGCTGGGTTAGAGGCGCGGCTTCACTGGAATTCAGTCTCTACCCCCAGCACAGGCAGCCGAGCCTCGGAGGGGGGGGACTTCCTGTGTTCTGATTCTGTGTAAAACGGGCCTATTTTCGTTTCCATGCCAGCTGAGAGGTGCCCTTGGGGAGGTGTGAGGTGACTGTTGAGGGGCCCCGTGTCATCTTGAGAGCAGCTATAATTTAGAAACTGAAAAATCCCACAAAGTTGGCATGCCGAAAATGCCCAGAAAATAGTGGGTGCCCCCGTGCCTGTGTTCTTCACACATCTCCGTTTGAATTTCAGATTATGGATCACTAAAAAAAACTAAGTGCTTGGCCGGGCACAAAGGCTCACGCCTGTAATCCCAGCACTTTGGGAGGCCGAGGCGGGTGGATCACCTGAGGTCAGGAGTTCAGGACCAGCCTGACCAACATGGTGAAACCCCCGTCTCTACTAAAAATACGAAAATTAGCTGGGCGTGGTGGTGGGCACCTGTAATCCCACCTACTCAGGAGGCTGAGGCAGGAGAATCGCTTGAACCCAGGAGGCGGAGGTTGCAGTGAGCTGAGATCGCACCATAGCACCCTAGCCTGGGTGAAAAGAGTAAAACTCCATCTCAAAAAAAAAAAAGCAACTAAGTGCAGCTTGCCAATCACCTCTGCCCAGCACGTATCGCACACGGGAGAATAAATCAGCAGCATGGCGGAGGGCAGCATGGGGCAGCTGTGCCGAGGAGAGGGTCTTTTGGCTGGTGTACAAGTGACCGTGCCACCCCCAGGCCTTTGGAATTGAGAAATAAATTTGAAGAAATGTAACTGCACAAGATCAAGCCAGTTGCCTTATGAATCCTTCTGGATATAAAGATTGCTGCAGATCTTATTGTCAGAAGCGTTGACGTGGGTAGTGTCATCACGCCTTTGCAGAGGCAGTGATGCTCGAGTGTTTTGATGTCTTTTTCCTTAAATATCACTTCCTCTGAAGCCTTGGAACAGCGCGTTACACAGATCTCATCTGCCTGCTCCATCCACGCCAACTCCTTCCTTCCCGACTCATCCTTCCTGAGGCCCCGCAATCCTGCACACGGTGGTGACGGACTTCCATTTGTGTCGGGTGTAAAAGCAAATCCCGTCATAACAACATGTCTTTGAAAGTTTCAAGCAAGCAACATGGATTGTGAAATACACGACTCTACTTTGAGCAAGTCCTCTCTTGGGGACAGTCTTTTAGGGGAGCCACGTGTGCAGCGGTCCTGGAGCGGTGCCCGCAGCTCCACAGAACGGGTTCTGCACTTTTCCTAGAGAGAGCATCACGTTGCCCTGGGGGCTGCACTCACCTGCTAACCGTGCCGTCCACCTCAGCAGCACCAGGTGCAGCTGCCAACCCACCGGCACTGCTGGCATGGGAAGCGGGTGGAAATGGGAGGAACTGCTCCATGAGGCCGCTGGGGACGGGGAGCTCAGTTGTGTTCAGGGCTCCATCTCCTGCAGCCAAATGTCTGGGTCCCCAAGTAGGCGACGTCTCTGCCCCGGGTCTTGTTCCTGTAGCCCACCTGGCAGCTGCTAGACATAAAAAAATGGAGTAGTCACTGGGATGAGCTCAGAGGCCCACCAGCTGCGCTCCAGTCCTGGCTGGGTGACTTGGGTGATTGCTGAGACCCTCTGGGCCTGGCCAGGGTGTCTCTCTGCTCCTCACAGTAACCACACGAGGTGACTGTCATTATTTTCACTGCCAGAGGAGGACAGCGGGCTGTGTGTGTTATCAGCCTTGCTGTGACCACGGTGTTCTGTAGGGGGGTCATTTTGTCCCATAGCCTGGAGCGGGCTCGGAGCCCTTTCCTGTCCCTGAGGATGTGGGGTTTATTCCTGACACAGCCGCTATGGAGCCAGACAGGCCTGGCCTGGCTCGTGGCGGCCCTTTCCCTGCGTCTGCAGCATTCCTGTGGGGACGCTGGCCCTACTGTGTTTGTTTCTTGTGCTTCCCTCAGAAGCACAGCCCCGGATTCATCCCTGCAGGCGATTCCCCAGGGATGCCAGCCGCCTCCGTGGCTGCTGCAAGCCGGAGCTCTCAGTCTGCCCTCACACCCCACCCCAGCAGCCTGCGGGGTACCAGCCTGCTCGGGAAGGTCCTGGTTCTCAGCCATGTTTGCCAAGTGATGTGGTGTAAATACTCCCACTGCAGCTGAGTTCAGGCTGCCAAGGTGAAGTCCTCCAGCTCACACAACTACTGGAAACTTCGCAGTTGGCTCATGAGCCGGCTCCAGCACAGCACTGGGCTCCGAGAAAATCCTGTGCCACCCACCAGTCCTTGTCCTTCCTGGCCTGTCCCGTGTGCTTTGACACAGGAGATTGCTCTCTCCACCAGGAAACGCTTTTCTTCACTCACAAGCAGCCTCCCTCCTGGCCGTGCCTTCCAGGTCCTCTTGCTGGTCCCTCACTCCCCAGCTCTTGGTGGTATGGTGTGTCCATGCACTGTCCTCCCACCTCAGCAACCTCATGGGGCTCAGCTGTACATACCATCCTGCTCGTACACACCATCCCCCCCGTGTATGCCACCCCACTGTGTATACCATGCCCCCTGTGTATACCATCCTGCTTGTGTACCCCATCCTGCTCATGTACACATCCCCCTTGTGTACACCTTCCCCCATGTACACCACCCTGCCCATGTACACCCATCATCCCTGTGTACACCATCCCCCATGTACACCATCCCCTGCCGTGTACACCATCCCACTGTGTACACCATCCTCCTCGTGTACACCATCCACCATGTACACCACCCTGCCCATGTACACCTTTCCCTTCATGTACACCATCCCCCCATGTACACTATCCCCCTTGTATACACCATCTCCCTTGTATACACCATCCCCCCCATGTACACCATCCCCCTCATGTACACCATCCTCCTCATGTACACCATCCCCCATGTACACCACCCTGCCCGTGTACACCTTCCTCTCCTTCGTGGTAATAATCTTTATCCCCCATGTACACCTCATCTCCTCTTAGGACACACCAACCCCTGCACACCATCCCCGTGTACACCACCCTGCCCGTGTACACCACCCCACCCATGTACACCGTCCCCCCATGTACACCATCCCCCTATGTACACCATCCCCCATATACACCATCCCCATGCTGCACACCATCCCTCTATGTATACCATCCCTCACCTCATGTACACTATCCCCACCATATACACCATCCCCCCATGTACACCATCCCCCATGTACACCATCCCCCACCGTGTACACTATCCCCGTGTACACCATCCCCCAGTATACACCATCCCCCTGATATACACCATCCTCCTGTGTACCCCATCCCGTCCGTGTATACCATCCTGCCCATGTATACCATCCTCCTCCCGTGTACACCATCCCCCAATGTACCCCATCCCCCCTGGTGAAATTCCCATCCCACCTGTGTAATAACTCAATTCTCGTTTTATACACCTCTCACCATGCTCCCGAGTCTCCTCTGTGAGTGCTAGGCCTACTAAGTAGCGACCTGAGTCACCAGTTCCACTGGGTGCCTGACAGACATGTCAGTGGAAGCCACCCCAAACTCAGCTTCTCTCTGGAACTTCCCAGTTGATAGCAAATCTACCCTTGCAGCTGTTCAGGCTCCAAACAGTGGAGCCACTTTTCACGGTTCTGTCCCTGCCCACATGCAGCCAACAGCGAGTTCTGGTAACTCCACTTTCAGGAGAGGCTGAGTCCGGCCCTTCCCAGTGGCTGCTGCCACCCAGGCCCCTGGCTGTATTATTCCAGCAGCCTCCTCACCAGGTTCCTGCCTTCCACCCTCATTACTGGGTTCCCGCCTTCCGCCCTCATCACTGGGTTCCCGCCTTCCGCCCTCATCACTGGGTTCCCGCCTTCCGCCCTCATCACTGGGTTCCTGCCTTCCGCCCTCATCACTGGGGCCTCCTCCTGTTCACACATCGGCAGAAGGACTCCTTAGAAACACTCCACAGTGCTCTGCCTTTGTTTAAAACCCTTTGACACCTTCCCATAGAACCCAGCCAAAGCCCAAGTCCAACCTGGGTCTGTAAAGACCCCCGTGATCTGCCCCCCACCCCATCCCGCTGACCTCATTTCCCACGTTCCTGCCTCTCCATGGCCTGCTCTAGCTACCCAGAGCTCCTGGCGGTTTCTGGAACACACAGAAGTCCCCTGGAATTCTCCCAGCATCCCACATGACCGGCTCCTTCCCCCTGGGTCTGTGCTTACATGCTACCTGCTCTGACCTTCCCTGACCACCCGATTGAAAATGTCACCCTCCATCCCGGCACTGCCTGCCTGCTGCTCCAGGCATGCCCCCTTCCAGAGCACCCTAGAATCCAGGTGTTGTGGCTTTCCCACTCGACTGGGATCTCCACCTGAGCAGGGCTTAGTCGTCTGTTCACTGCTACATTCTGGTGTGTAACAGGCACTTGGCAAATGTGGAGGGAATGAAGGGCTGTTGCCATGTGTGTGTGTTGGCAAGGGGGGGTACATTTCAGCAGCCACCCGTGTGAGCTCACCTTCATCAGTAGGCAGTGTGACCATCCAAGCAGGTACGAGAGAGCCACTCTGGCAAGGACGGGCTTCACAGAAGGGACTCGAGGTGGGGACCGAGGGGAGGGTCCCATAGGCCAGCTGCGGAATTAGGATACCTGCCCCCCCAGCTTACCCTGGCCAGGGTGTTGAAGGCTGCAGGTCACCGTGATGTCTTGGTGCAGAAGGAGAAAAGGAGACCTGGGCTATGCATTTTCTTTTGAAAAGATAGTAATCTTGTGTTACAAGGTTTCCCCCACCTCCTTCAAACAAACACACACACAAACAGCTCATGTTTTTTCAACAAGGATGAATTGAGCAAGTTGGAGGTGGGAGGCCACGGGCTGGCCCCGGGGGGGCCCTGGTGCCCAAGCTCTGCAGTTCCAGCACCACGAAGCCTCTGGTCTCATGAAGATGACCTTGGCCTGTTAGCTGCCCCAACCAGGGCCTTGGCTGGGAGGGCAGGTGCTAAAAGCGTCTGCCGTGTGGAGGCAGGAAGGTTGCTTAGAGGACGGGCTTTCCCTCTGAAAGCGGAGGGTGGGCCGCTGTCTGAGGTGAGCCCAGCAGTTTGGAAGAGTGTGAGGGAGATGAATGGTTTGCAGGGAGGAAGTCCAGGTGTTGTCCTGGAGCTAAGACAGAGCCCAGAGCCTTCTGTGTGAACAGGGATGGAGCCAGGACAGAGCCCTCCCTTCTGCCTGGTGGGCATCGGCTGACACCCAGGGCCTCCTTGTAGGCATGCAGGCCATTGGCTGCCAGCCCTGCCCTCTGCAGGCAGCACCTCTGGCTGGTGGCAGAGTTCATTCAGCCCCTGGGCACATCCCCGGGTGTGTCTCTGGGCCAGTTGGGGCTGCACAGTTCTGCATTAGCTTAGGAAGTTGGTTTTAAAGACATTGATGCTTCCTTTTGTCTGTAACAGTCATTTCTATTTGAATAGAAAATAAGATCTGTGAATTAGAATTTTTTCCTGGTCAATTGCACTCCATTCAAACCTTTTCTTTTGATTTTTCATTATGGCAATTGTACATTCCCCTAGTTCTCAGTTCGATGGAGAGCGTACTTTTTGGAGAATTTCTGGCAGATATGCTAGAGTGTTGATTCTGCTGGTGCCTATTTTCAATGTGAGTGATGCCAGGAGTAACTGTTTTTCTCCCCACCTGGCTGTGGTGCTCCTAGTCCTTGAACACTGCGCTGAAGCACCTGTGTGAGATCCTCACGGACGATCCGGAGGGCGGGCCCGCTCGCATCCCCTTCAAGACGTTTTCCTACGTCTACCGCTACTTGGCCAAATTAGACTCAGACGTGTCTTCCTCGGAGACGGAATCCTACCTTGCCTCTCTAAAGGAAAATATGTAAGTATGCACACACTCTAGGATTCAGGCATGTTGACCATGGGAGAATTTCCTGTTTCACTTCCCCCTTGTAGGGAAAAACCCAGTTTTTCCTTTGCTCTCACACCACAACAAGAATCAACACAGAAGACTGCTATGACCAAATGTGTGGAGTTTTTTCCTCACCAAAAAGCGAGCAAGCAGTCCTGCAGCAGACACCAGCTCTGCGTTTCATTCCATCGCTACCCTGTCTACCTGGAGATAGTGTGAGATCCCACAGGTGGAGGGCTCCGTCCCCGAGACTGCCCCCACCCTGCCGCATTTCTGATGCTAGGTGCAAGCCCCAGGTTATCTTGCCTGTGCTTCTGACTGACTGGCTATAAATCAGGGTTCCCACAACCCCTCCTCCGGTCAGTTAATTTGCTAGAATGGCTCACAGAACTCAGGAAAACACTCACGTTTACTAGTTTATTACAAAGGATATTTTAAAGGCTACCAACAGTCAGAGGAAGACAGACAGAGGTCTGGAAGGGTCTGGAGCATGGGGGCTTATGCCCCCACGGAGTTGGGGTACGTCCCCTCCCTGCCTGCGAATGAGCTCCTGTTGGCCTTCCTGTTGGTCTCGATGTGTTTAGCTACCGGGAAACTTTATAAGCCCTGTCCTTTTAGGTTTTTTTTTTTCTGGAAGCTTCGTGATTGATTAAATCATGAAGGCCATTAGTGATTACCTAAGCCATCAGCCCCTCTCCCCACCTCCAAGGTTGGGCTGGGCTGAAAGTCCCACCCCTCTAATCCTGCCTTGGGCTCTCCAGTGACCGACCCCATCCTGAAGCTATGTGAGCCATCAGCCAATCATGCGCATAAAGAACTCACTTTGGAGATTCCACAGATTTTAGGAGTTGTATGCCAGGAGGCGGGGTTGAAGACCAAATATATATTTCACAGTATCACGTCCCTTGTCTGCAATAACTTTGTCCCAACAAATCCCGTGTTTGGCGGAAGGTTTAAGCACACCTGATGGTATTCAGGGTATGCGTTAGTGGAGCTGCAGATCAAAGGCCGTCAGCGAAAGCAGGCAGCACCTCAGAAGGGAGCCGACCTCTCCTGTGGCTCCCACCCATGTGGGCTGAGGCTCAGGTTTCTTTAGACTTTAGAGGGAGAGACTGTATCCTTTCATTAAGACTCGTTTATCCCAAATCTATCCTGATTCCTATGTACAGCATGTCAGGTGGTATTAAATTGTAGCGTGTTAAAAAGTGAGATAGAGGCTGGGCACGGTGGCTCATGCCTGTAATCCCAGCATTTTGGGAGGCTGAGGCGGGTGGATCACTTGAGATCAGAAGTTTGAGACCAGCCTGGCCATCATGGCAAAACTCCATCTCTACTAAAAAAATACAAAAAATTAGCCAGGTGTGGTGGTGGGTGCCTGTAATCCCAGCTACTCAGGAGGCTGAGGCAAGAGAATCTCTTGAGCCTTGGGGGCAGAGGTTGCAGTGAACCGAGATTGTGCCATTGCTCTTCAGCCTGGCCAACAAGATCGAAACTCCATCTCAAATGATGATGATAATAATAATAATAATAATAATAATTTAAAAAGTGAGATAGAATTCCTTTCTCCACAATGAAACGTAGACATGGATTACTGCTGGTGGACCGCCTGATGGTAGTGCCACGGAGGCAGGATCATTTGCAGAAACTTGAGGATATCACTGACATCAGTCATGCAATTCTCACTCCGATGAACTTGCTATATGACCCTGACACATTGCATGGTGTATTGTATTTGCACCAGGCTGCATGTGAGGTAAGGGTAGTTCTGCTCTGCAGCATGACTTGGAGCTGACATTCGAATATATTGTCCAGTGTTCTGATCACCTGCCACATTTTTTAACAAGATGAATGAATCCTCCCTTTAAAGACAAGATGCAGAGCAAAAAGGAACAAAACTCTTGGGTCCTGCGGAAGTTCTCATTTGTTCATTCCTTAAACCACCATCGGATGCTGACTCTGCACCCTGCACTACCTATGGGGAGGCAGAGAAAGCAGCCCGGGGCCGGTGGGGTGTGCAGAGGCGGTGGTGACAACCGAAGGGCAGGGCCCGGGGAGCTGTGGTGCTGCAGAGTAAGCCTGGTTAACAGAAGAAAGGGCCTTCAAGGTGCAAGGGCAGGAAAGGGCCCAGCTCCTCCAGACTCCAGCCCCAAGGGAGATGGGGCCCCTGAGGTCTTCCCAGCACTTCCCCTTGGGACCACTGCCCCCCAAGTGCTGGTTGTGGTTTGCCCCTGAGCCCCACACCTCTCATCTCGAACTGCCCACAGTACAGTTTACTGAGCACCTGCTCTGTGCCGGGCACTGGCGCAGGTGCCGGGGATGAAGGCAGTGAACAGGTCATGGCCCGACCCCTGGAGTTTTGCCCTGTGAAGCAGACAGACATCAGACAAGCAGATTTTAAGACAGCAGGTCATGCTGAGTGCTGGGAGGACAGTAAGCCAGGGACAGGGACTGATGGGGGCTGGTCCCAGGGCCGCCTTCTGGCACAGCACATACCCCTGCTCGCCTCGGCCTCCTGAGAAGCCTCCTGGCCTGTCAGACTCTTGTCCTCTCCTCCCACCCTTTCCAACTGGCCATGGTGCCACCTAGGATGCTGGCTGCGGCACCAGGAGCTGGTACTCTATGATCCGCCAGCCTTTGCCTCCCTTCCTGCCCCAGTAGAACCTGCATCCTGCGCCCTGCCTCACCTGTCCCTGCCCTCCTCATCTCCTTGTCCCTTCCACACCGTTCCCTCTCCTTTCTTCAAACTCACATCCCCTCTGGGATGCCCACCATGGGCTGAGCCTCTGGACTCCACGGTCCCCCTTTTTCCTCTTTCCTCTGTCATTCACTGTCATTCCAACCCTCCTGTCCTCATGGAAGATGGCAGCTCCCAAACTATCCCTTCTCTCCACCTTATTCTTGAATTCTTGACACCATCCTGGCTGGTGTCTGCAGTCACACGGATGACCCAGTACTTTATCCCCAGCTCTCCTCCTGATGCCCACAGCCTCTGCTTCTGCACCGCCATCTGGATCATGCCGGGCCCCTTTTCCTGCCCTATCTACTCACCTCTTCTCTTCTCTTGTGCTCTCTGACCCGGCTACTCCACCTGACGGCGGCGCCTGGGACACAGGTGGTCCCATCTCATTCCAAATCCATGTCCCCAGCCTCCAAAGAACTGGGACACTGTGCAGCAGCCCCTTCTGCCACCACTTTCCTGAGACCGCCAGTCATGAAAAAAGAAAAACCTATGCGTATAGTACCCATCTTTTCATCTAGAAATAAAGGTACATTTATTATACGTTTTGGTACATTTTACACAAGAAAATAGAATGCTTTATTTTTGGAGATAAGAATTACTGATGAGCAACCATAAATAGTTTTTTAAAGTAGACTTTTTTTTCTTTTTCTTTTTTTTTTTTTTTGAGACGGAGTCTCGCTCTGTCACCCAGGCTGGAGTGCGGTGGTGCGATCTCGACTGACTGCAAGCTCTACCTCCCGGGTTCACGCCATTCTCCTGCTTCAGCCTCCCAAGTAGCTGGGACTACAGGCGCCCGTCACCACACCCGGCTAATTTTTTGTATTTTTAGTAGAGACGGAGTTTCACCGTGTTAGCCAGGATGTTCTCAATCTGCTGACCTCATGATCTGCCCACCTCGGCCTCCCAAAGCATTGGGATTACAGGCGTGAGCCATTGCGCCCAGCCAAAGTAGACCTTTTAAATTATATTGTGTTTTATAAAAATGTTACTAAGTATACGATGAGAAATTACCAATAAGCATCTTTATCTGTTTCCAATTTAGAGACACCAGGAGGAACGGCATGATAGGACTTTCAGATTTCTTCTTTCCAAAGAGGAATCTTTTAGAAAACCGTGAAAACTCTGAAGATGTAGGCCATTAATACAGAGAAGAATACATTTTAGTGTCAAAATAGTGCTCTTTAAAATTCTGGCACCAAATACAACTTATCCTGAATCACATACATGTGTAGTGTGTTTCTCTTCATGGGAATTTAGTGTGACCGTGCTTCATGGGGTCTGTTTCATGATTGCTCTTCACTGTGCCGTTTAAGGACCTGAAGTATAAGAAATTGTTAACAGTGAAATAATCTCTTTTAGTAAAATAATCTATTTGGTGACTGCAGAGTTGGAAGTGGGGCTGGGCAGTTTTAAAAGTGGCTTTTTGGCTGGGTACAGTGGCTCAGGCCTGTAATCCCAGCCCTTTGGGAGGCTGAGGTAGGAGGATGACTTGAGGTCAGTAGTTCAAGAGCAGCCTGGCCAACATGGTGAAACCCCATCTCTACTAAAAATAATACAAAAATTAGCCAGGCGTGGTGGTGGGCACCTGTAATCCCAGCTACTCAGGAGGCTGAGGCAGGAGAATCACTTGGATCTGGGAGGCGGAGTTTGCAGTAAGCCGAGATCGCACCACTGCACTAGAGCGAGACTCCATCTCAAAATAAAAAACAAGTGGCTTTTCTTCTCCTTGACTCTAAGCTGGTGGAGGGGCTCGCCCTTTGCTCCCTACCCACCCTCCTAAGACTTCCTGGGAAGGGCATTGGCAACTGAGGCTGGATCTTTCCTATGAAAGGTGGACCCCAGGGACCCTGCTGTCTGGCCCAGTGTCCGTGGCTGGGGAAAGTGTACTGGGCAGCAGCGTGATCCACTTGAATGGAAATAAGCATCCAAGATCCTTTATTTGCTTTCCTTTTATAAAGTCTTCAAAAAGACCAATACCAATGAATACATTTCAGGTTAGCTTCCAGGCCAGGGCTCAGGCCATGGAGAGAACTCACGCCAATGCCTGTCTGGAGGTCCAAGGAGCGAGCGTGGGCCCCTCTAAAACTTAGAGGGACAGATTACATGACGACTTTGGGGACAGCTTGCTAAGTGTCCATTTGGCAGCATTTAGGATGAGACATGCTTTCACCGTGACTATCTTGTAGGGAGGTGATGGGGGAGGGTGAATAGAGTCCCTGCTTCCTCTAACCCTGGAGGCTGCCCACGTTGACCAAGAGAACCTCATCCAACTGCTGACCAGCTCAGCATGCAACACAGCATCACTGGACCCAAGAAAAGACATTTGGAGAGGAGTTTTGTAAGCCTGAGCATAGGTGAGTATCACTGTAAACAAACTCCAACGTGAAAATCTGAATTTATAAAGTATAAATCAGGAACAGCTTCTCACTCAATCCAAAAGGCATGTGGTGTTTCAGTAATAAAAAGCATGAAGTGTGGAGACTTGGGGCAGCGTGGGTGTGATTAGGCCCACCCCTGCTGGTGAACAGGCCCTGGACTTTGTCCCTTGAAAAGGCTTTTGTCTCAAAAAGCGAGGTTTTCTTGGGAATGACTTGGTCATAGAAGGAGAAATAGCATTCTGTATGAATCGGCGAGGGCTACCAGAACGAAGTACCGCAGACCCAGTGCCTACGTAACAGAAACACTTCCTCACTGTTTTGGAAGCAGAAGTCCAAGGTGAAGGTGTCGGCAGGGCTGGTTTCTCTGGAGGCCTCTCTCCGTGGCTGGTGGATGCTGTCCTCCTCCTGGGTCCTCACTTGGTCTTCCCTCGAGCCTCTCCGAGTCCTCATTTCCTCCTCTAAGTAGAACACTGGTTATACTGTTTTAGGGCCCGTGCTGATGACCTCATGTTAACTTCATTACCTTTTAAAGATCCTGTCTCCAAATACAACCACAGTCTGAGTTACTGGGGGTTCGGACTTCAGCTTGTGAATTCTGTTGGTGGGAACACAAGTTCCTCTATACCACATTGCTTCTCCCAGCCCCTAGAATGGTTTTAGCCTGACTTAGCAAGTGAGAGCTCTGAAGTTCAAACAGAAAGATTTTCACATAGAAACATGTACTGGTGCTACAGGTATAAAAAGAAACCTAAATAGGAAAAAAAAACAAAACAAAACCATGAACTGGCCTTGTCTAGTTGACACTGTAAACCAAAAAGTATGAGAGACAGATCTCAATCAACTTGGAAGTTTATTTTGCCAAAGTTGAGGACATGCCTGAAAGAACAAAACCATAGGATCACAGAGGCAGTCTGTGGTCTGTGCCTTTCTTCAAGGGTGATTTCAAGGGCTTCACTGTTGAAAGGGGAGAAGCGGGCTGGAGGGGACGGGGAGGGTGTTGTCTTACGGAATCCACAGGCTGTGAGGGAAAAGGAGCAGACAGGAATCATCAGTTACGCATCGTATGGTCTTGTGCTCAGTAAATCCGCGCGTCACCCAAGATAAGGTGAACGCAGAGCTGCTACCTGAGGAGGTTTTAACCTTTTCCCTGTAGCTCTCTGCTGAGGAGCAAAAGGGAAGGCAGCTTCCTGCATGACTCAGCTTTCAGCTTCATTTGTTTTCCTTCTGGCAGAGTGAACTGGGGTCCCAAGTTTTTATTTTCCCTTCATGACACCGTCTGAACACCTGTGTCACACAGTGGTGACCAAGATGCCAAGGCCTCATTCGGAGGATAAGCACTCATCTGCCCAGCCAGACCCAAGGTTTCAGAACGCTCCTTAGAGTGGACTGTGGGTCCGGAGCAGAGTGGGGGTGGGCGCCCACCCAGGTCCTGTCCCCTGAGTGCTGGGCCCCTGGCCAGCTCAGCACGAGACTCAGACGCACAGCCCTTAGATCACCCACACATAGGATTCTCCTGCTTAACGCTCTGTCCCTGTCCCTCCCCCCAACACAGTTGGGGATCTTCGTCTGGTTCCTGGTCACTCTCAGCTCAGTTCCAGCCCCCAGAGGTTGTCCCGCCTCACCACTGGGGCTCCAAGTGCCCAGAGGCCGAGCTCGATCAAGGGTGGAAGATGAGCTAATTTTGTAATTAACAAAGCATAATGGATCACTCTCCACGCCATTTAGTCGGGGAGCTTTAAATATCTTGCTCTAACACCTGATTAAGGTGCCATGCTTCTGTGAGCAAAAAGTGGATTGTTTGTGCCTCATAAACCGGATTCCTAATCTCGGAATACTCAGGCAGAGGGCTTCCTCTCATCAAGGAAAACACGTTCCCTGTTCTGCTGTTGATTTTGACTCTTCTTGTTACAAAGCTGAATCATCTATGTTCCCCTTCATAGCCTGCAGTTATTTCTTGTTAAAATAGCCAGAGGTAGTTGGGCTTTCAGCCAGATTGTTACTTGTCTTTAGGGGGTAACTCAAATGGTTTATTTAATAACTGCGAGCTTTGTTGCAGATATCATTAACTGGTCAAGATGTTGAATAAAATAAACTATTCAGGTGGCTGATGTGTTTGAAGAAAGTGGCTGTGGAAGGAGAACAGCAGAAACTCCTTTGCTGCAATGAGGATGGGAGGGGTGCCTGAGGACCCTAACGGGGTTGGTGGGGCTCCGGTACGAGAAGGGGGGATTTGCTAGCACATGAAGAGGAAGCCACATCTGGATGTAGTACCTCGAGAGACAAAGACGATTTTTCCAGTTGAAGTCACTTTAAAAATAAACTCTGAAGATGATGGAGCCTTTGCTGGCACCATGGCTCATGCCTTAATCCCAGCACTTTTGGAGGCCAAGGTGGGAGGATTGTTTGAGCCCAGGAGTTTGAGACCAGCCTTGGCAATGGAGTGAGACCTCTTCTCTACAAAAAATAAAAAAAAAAAATTAGCTGGAAGTGGTGGCATATGCCTGTGGTCCCAGGTTCCTGGGAGGCCAAGGTGGGTGGATAGCTTGAGCCCAGGAAGTTGAGGCCCCAGTGAGCTATGATTACACCACTGCACTCCAGCCTGGGCGATAGAGTGAGATCCCATCTCTAAAAAAGAAAAAATAAAAAGTCCCTGGCATTCATATGGTGTGACTTTGAAAAATATCTGCTTTTCCTTCATTGCAGTGTGGGGAGGGGGGTGGTGGGAAGCAGAATTGAAAAAGCTACAAGATGCAAATCAGTGGACGGTGGTTTTATCTTACAACTTAAAGAACAGTCTGTCCCATTGAAATATATACCTTCAGTCTTTGTTTCCTGGTTATTGAAGGGGATTCCCCACCAGGACTCCATGAAGTGCACAGAAGTAGGATTAACCCCCCTTTAGAGGGGACTGGCCTAGAACTAAGATGCCAGGGGCAGCCAGGTCCTCCTTCTGCCCAGGGTCCAGGCCCACCCACCTGGCCTCACACTCCATCCCTCTCAACTCTTCCATCCAACAGCATTCCCCGTATCTGCCCCATTTCCCCCACAGATTCTGGCTTTTGGTGAGGTCAGGAGCCCCCACAGGTGAAAGGAACTGGATGGGCGGGGCTGGGTTGATGTGCACTGTTTCCTGGAACCTTCACGCCTTCCCGAAGGTTGGAGCAGGGGTCCCACGCTTTCCTGTGCTGAGTTGGAGCCCGTTGGCCTGGGATAGAGAATGGCTTTCCAGGCACATGTCCCACCTCAAACCCCAGTCCCATTCTCGAATCTTACGGAAAGTATTAGCAGGGTGTGATCAGGAGAGCCACACAGCGTCCATGAAGTGCCCTGGCCGTGGGGCCTCGGGGCTGGAAGGACATTTGGGTTGGGATAATATTCGGGCTTAGGTGAAAATGCATTTACCCAGCGCCTACTAAGGGCTGGACCCCCTGCCACGTGCGGGTTTTGCAGCTAATTAAGTTCTCATCCCAGCGGCAAGGAAGGCTGCTATCATGACCCCTGTGTTATAGAGGCACACTTCAGCCATTTCCCTGGTTGTAGTCAGTTGAATAGTGTGACTCCCAGAAAGATATGTCCATGTCTTAACTCTGGAACTTCTAAATGTGGCCTTGTTTGGAAAAAGGGTCTTTGTAGATGTCATTAATTTAAGGATCACAAGATGTGAGCATCCTGGATTTAGGGAAGACCCTAAATCCAATAACTGGTGCCCTGAAAAGAGAAAGGCAGAGGGGAGTTTGAGACACCAATGCAGGGGAGAAGGCCATGTGAAGACAGAGACAGAGATTGGAGTGAGGCTGCCATCACTAAGGAGCGCTTGGAGCCACCAGAAGTTGGAGGAAGCAAGGAAGGAAGGATTCCCTCCTAAAAGCTTCAGAGGGAGCGCGGTCCTGCCGACACCTTGATTTTGGACTTACAGTCCCCAGAACTGTGAGACAAGAAATTGTTGTTGTTTGAAGCCACCAAGTTTGTGGTAATTTGTTTCAGCAACCATAGGAAATGAGCACACTTGTTACCTCTTTTCATGTAAACTGAGTCCAAAGAGGGCACCAGAAATGAGACAGAGCCCTGAAGCAAGACCTGGGTTTGGTTTTCTTTTGATTCTGAAAATAAAAGCCCTTTAAGGAATCAAGAGGTGGGGAAGAGGTTGAGGCTGAAGAAAGTTGAAGAACAGTGAAAGAATCTTGACTCATCTGGAGGATGAGAGAGAGTTCTAGAATGGAGAGAAGATAGACCTGCACTAGAAAAATTTTCTGACCGGGCGCAATGGTTCATGCCTGTAACCCCAACACTTTGGGAGGCCAAGGCAGGCGGATCTCCTGAGCTCAGGAGTTCGAGACCACCCTGGGCAACATGGCAAAACCCCATCTCTACTAAAATGCAAAAAATTAGCTGGGTAGGCCGGGCGCGGTGGCTCAAGCCTGTAATCCCAGCACTTTGGGAGGCCGAGACGGGTGGATCACGAGGTCAGGAGTTCGAGACCATCCTGGCTAACACGGTGAAACCCCGTCTCTACTAAAAATACAAAAAACTAGCCGGGCAAGGTGGCGGGCGCCTGTAGTCCTAGCTACTCGGGAGGCTGAGGCAGGAGAATGGCGTAAACCCGGGAGGCGGAGCTTGCAGTGAGCTGAGATCTGGCCACTGTACTCTAGCCTGGGTGACAGAGCGAGACTCCGTCTCAAAAAAAAAAAAGAAAAAATTAGCTGGGTGTGACACATGCCTGTAGTCCTAGCTACTCAGAAGACGGAGGCACAAAAATCGCTTGAGCCCTGGAGGCGGAGGTTGCAATGAGCTGAGATTGTACAACTGCACTCCAGCCTGGGCTACAGAGTGAGACTCTGTCTCAAAAAAAAAAAAGGAAAATTTTCTAATTTCCACAGGCTTTCAATGAGTTTCTGCCACATACAGAATCCTAAGTCCTAAGGTGGCTTTCAAGACTCAGTCCACCGGCGGACACACCCCATTGAATCTCCTTCCATGAGTGTGGGTAGGCCTGTGTACAGTCAGGTACACAGCGGGACAGTACACGGTGGGACAACTACCCCCTCACTTGTGGTCTGTGACATGACTCAGCAGTAGGAGACTAGAGAGGGGTTCTCACACTGGCTTTGAAGACATAAGCTGTCACTGCGAGGGCGCCAGGCGCTGAGGACCCGACGATGGCCTCTGGGATTTGAGAATGACCTTCAGCCAACTACCAGCCAAAAAATAGGACCTTAGCTCTACACTGCCAGGAGCTGAATTCTGCCAATGACCTGGATGAGCTGAAAGTGAACCTGGAGCCTCTGCTGAGATTGCAGCCTCGGCCCACGCCCTGACGAGGTTTCTTGCCAGGTGAGCAGAGGACTCAGCCAAGCTGGGCTTGGACTCTCCACCCATGGAGAAGATCAGATGATGAATGTGGATCATGTTGCTAAGTTTATGATACTTTGTTATACAACAATAGAAAAGGAATGCAGTTTCTGAGCAAAGTTCCTCCCAAATTGTAACTGAATAGGAGCAGCTGAGCTTGAGCCTTGTCTTTGTGCTTTTTTGCTGATTTGGTGGTGTTTTTATGACCAAGTATTAAAAATGGGCGTATATTTTAAAGTCATATTTTGAGACAAATCACAAAGTTAAAAAAAAGTTTAAAAGGCTCTGAAGAAAATAGAGAACAGATGAGCAAAAGTTGATCATTGGTTAAACATAAATGTGTTCCAGATGAGAATGGAAAATGCTTGCTTATTTCCATCGGTGTGGCCAGCAGCTCCCCTCAGAAGCCCCTCAGGTGAATTTGTAGCAGAAAACCTCCAGAGAGACATCTTCCCACGGACGCCTTTTCCTGGTGCCATCTAGAGGGCAGACTTCTAGCAAGTTCCGCTAGCATGGTACCACAGTCATTTCTCTGCAATGCTACGAGCCACAGTCACACCTTCTTCAACAAGACCTGGATCTCAGCCCAGGGCAGGGGGGTTTCTCTGGGTGTACCATTCGAGTCCTTGGGGTAATGACTGTTATTCATATCTGCTAGCCAATTCCTTGTACCCCAACCCTGTTGTAGTTACTGATTATTTATATAAAACTTTCCCTGTTCAAATCACCCAGTGGTTTCTCTCTCCTGATTGGACCCAGACTGATGCATGTTCTGAGCAGCAAGTGGCACTATGTGCCAAGCACCAGGTGATAATTTCAGAGAGCTGAAGTGACACAGGCCTGTCTCCAAAGAGTAAACACAATGCCCAATTCAACACTTGAGAAAAGAAGGGAGAAGTATAAAATAAAAAATATATATAAATAAAAAAATAATGCCCAAGTTAAGCAGACAGAGCATGGGGCTACAGGGTAAGAGACTGGATTCCAGACCTGATTCTGCAACTAAGTATGGGATTTGGGGAGGATTGTCCAATCACTCTGTTTCCTTGTCTGTAAACTACAGAAGGTAATGGACTCAGAGGCTTTCTGTTGGTTAGAGTAATGCCAAGCTGCAGTAACAAAGTAACCAATTACACAGTGGTTTAAAGCATGTAGAAGTTTATTTTCTCTCAAATACCAGTCCTCAGATGAAGGAGCCTTGGTGATGGAGCTGCTCTGCTCCACATGATCATTCAGGCATCCAGGTTCTGTCCATCTTGTTGCTTTGCCATCATATGGACTTTCACTCTCATCTGCATGGGTGCAGTTCATAGGAAGGTGAAGAACAGGGAGGAGGTCAGTGTCTTAAGGCCCAGACTTAGGAGTGGTGTCTATCACCTCCACTCACATGCCAGAAGGGGGTGCACTTAGCCACGTGACCACACTGAATTGCGCAGCAGGTTAGGAAATGGAGTCTCTAGCTGAGTAGCCACGTGTCCAGCCACACCTTGATCACATGGAAGAAGTGAGAGTGTGTTAGGGGGCAACTTTCAATGTCCCCAGCCCCTGTTCCAGCTCTGCCAGACCCCTCTATGTGTTACGGAGCATGACTGAATGTAAACTCCAGACTCCATTTAGGTAAGGAAGGAAAACATCTCTGGCAAGGTGGGAAATACATGTCTCATCATTCTGCTTTTGCATTTCAGAATCAAGATCTGAAGAGCTTGCAAAAAGTTCTTTTAGTGCTGAAAAGTAGGAAGGTGGCAGATGTGACTAACAAAACAGTCCTTGTGCATCTGCTAGGGAATACAGATTTTTTTTTTCCTCCAACAAAACAAATTAGAATCCATCTGGGATTTGAGAAGTCTGAGCTAAGGTTTCCTGGATCTGTTTGCATGTGGAACAATGATGAAAAGAAGAAAATGATAAGTCAGTTTTAAAGAACTTTTCTTGTGTTTCAAGTGGAAAGAAGGCTTGAGAATTTTTTTACATTTTACTCTGGTGTAGAAGGATGGCGATATTTAAAGAGAAAGAATGAGCATTAAAACAAAGACATGAAAATAATTTAACCCATCAATTGTATTTTTATATGCTGGCACTAAGACCTTAAAATCATAATGTATCTAATTCTCACAAAAATATGTTAAAATAACCCCGTCTCTACTGAAAAATACAAAAAAAAAAAAAAAAACTAGCCGGGCGACGTGGCGGGCAGCCTGTAGTCCCAGCTACTCGGGAGGCTGAGGCAGGAGAATGGCGTAAACCCGGGAGGTGGAGCTTGCAGTGAGCTGAGATCCGGCCACTGCACTCCAGCCTGGGTGACAGAGCAAGACTCCGTCTCAAAAAAAAAAAAAAAAAAAAGTTAAAATAAGGACTATCATGTCCATTTTAAAGAGATGAAATGGAGGAAGATAATTTGTGTAAAGTCAAACAGCTAATAAGTCTTGCATCTAGGAGTTGAAGTTAGATCATTTGGCTTGAGTCTGTCAGAGATGAGCAACCCTTTTCTGTAATGCATCAGATAGTAAATGTTTTGGCCTTTGCAGGCACGCAGTCTCTGCTGCAACTGCTCAGCTCTGCTGTGTAGCATGAGAGCAGCCATAGACAATGTGAAAATGAGTGAGTGTGGCTGTGTTCCAATAAAACTTTATTAATGAACATAAAATTGAAGTTCAGAGAATTTCACATCACAAAATATTTTTCTTTTTGAATTTTTTCAACTACTTACAAATGTAAAAACCATTTTTACCTTGTGGGCCATTGTTTACTGCCCTTGGGTCTATGCAGTTCACCTTGACCTCTTTCACCATGTTAAAGAGGTTAACCCACATTTACTGAGTGCTGCTGCTCCGGGCACTGTGTGGGGCGCTCCGTGTCCTGGTCCACCAACTTGCTGCCTGTATCTAGAGGTAGCTCCTGCTACCGTTATTCACACTTTATAGATGAAGAAAGCAAAGCAGTCCTACCACAGGTGGAACAAGGACATGCAGCCAGCCAGGAACTGGGCTGACATCTGCTGATGGACAGGAAGGAAGGATTTGGGTTGGCCATTAAGACTCTCTCAGGACCTGAGGAAAAGGGTGGGAAACTTAGGCACAAGATGGCAGGAGGACAGATGCTCCGTGAGGATGGCAGGACGAGGACATGAATGCTTAATATTCTGGAAAATCCTCTGGGATGAGGCTGGGCACGGTGGCTCATGCCTGTAATTCCAGCACTTTGGGAGGCCAAGGCAATCAGATCACTTGAGATCAGGAGTTCGAGACCAGCCTGGGCAACATGGTGAGATCTTGTCTCTACTAAAAATACAGAAATTATCCAGACATGGTGGCGGGCATCTATAATCCCAGCTACTTGGGAGGCTGAGACAGGAGAATTGCTTGAGCCCAGGAGGCGGAGGTTGCAGTGAGCCAAGATCGCGCCACTGCACTCCAGTCTTGGCGACAGAGTGAGACTCT
Source organism: Papio anubis (assembly GCF_008728515.1). Lineage (NCBI taxonomy): Eukaryota > Metazoa > Chordata > Mammalia > Primates > Cercopithecidae > Papio > Papio anubis. The sequence continues at coordinate 9,582,476 of NC_044980.1, forward strand.
GTCAAAAAAACAAAACAAAACAAAACAAAACAAAAAAACAAAACAAACCCTCGAAATCCTCCGGGATAAAACTCTCTGTTGAAGGAAGCTTTGGTCAGCAGTGAGCACATCGGGCACACTTGTCGCTGCCCCTTCTCATCCCGCCTTCTCTGCTTTGGTCAGGTGGTGCCCTCCTTCCATGGGTGGAGCCAGAGATGGCGGGTTCTGGCTGGTCAGATGGGAGTGGACAGAGACGTCCGGGATCCTACCGGCTTCGTGACTGCACTGTGTGTCTCCTGGGAAGGATCAGGTGCAACCAGAGAAACCTTGAGCCTTCTCCAGATACCTGAGTGGCAGCTGAGTTCCCGCAGCCTCTGTGATCTCCCTTCTGAGGCTCTGGCCCCCAGTTTCCCAGTACCCCCTCTGTATTAGCTTCCTGGGGCTGCCCCGACAAAGTATCACAAACTCAGGGGCTTCCGCAACAGAGATTTATTCTCTCACAGTCCTCTTTGATTTGGACTTCTAGCCTCCCGGACCTGATTGGCAGGGCCACACTTCCTCCTAAGGCTCTGGGGTGGGGTGGGGATCCCTCCTGCCTCTTCCAGCTGACAACCCCTGGCATTCCTTGGCGTGTGGGTGCATCACTTCCATCCCTGCCTCCCTCCTCACATGGTCTTCTCTGTATGTACGACTGTGCATCCTCTCCTCTTGTAAAGGGCAGCAGTTGTTGGATTTAGAGCTCACCCTACTCTGGTATTACCTCATCTTACTTACATCTGCAACAGGCCTGTTTCCAAATAGGGTCACATTCTGAGGTTCTGGCTGGACATGAATTTTGGGATGGGGGACACTCTTCAACCCAGTACACCTTCCTCCCCAAATCTTGCTAAGTTTCCCATGTCTAAAAGAAGTGCTAATTGGAGAAAATAAGAATAGTTTTCTACTTATCTCAGGAGCAGTGAAAGATGGCAAAATGGCATGGCTAGTTTTGGAAAGAATATGTAGTGTGTTGTAAAGATATGTGATGATGAGGAGGATGATGTTTTCACCGATACTTGCAGCCTCTTGTCCACACAGAAGAATTAGGAAGATTAACGCCTTCGAAATCAGCTATATTTTGGCACTCTGTTTTTACTCTTCTTATGATTATCCTAGTGTCCTTGTTTTTGAGGTGGCTGCTATAATTATGGTAACTTGTGTGAGTATGTTAGAAAGATGTTACAAATGATTAAGCTAGAAATTAGTCACTTTGGTGTGTGTAATAGTTCTTTCAAGTCCCCAGCATATAAGGGAAGGTGATGCTGGTCTACAATGACTGTCCCCATGCATCCATGCAGAAATTGAGACCCAGAGAATTGCAAGACTTGCCCAAGTTCTGTGAGTGAGTCAGTGCTAGAAAAATCTTGAGCCCAGTCCCCCAGATGTGATGACTATTCTCTTTCAAATATTTCTACAGGGTTAGAATGGGGGCTCAGGCTTGGCTCAGACCCATATCTTTAGGTGAGTGGCTTTTAAATTGCCACTTGGTCACCCCCACTTGAAAGAGCTGCAAACACGGGCTGCAGAGTTCAAGCCCGCACCCTCCTCTCTGGAAGTGGAGCGAGAACAGGGTGGGCAGAGGTGGGGCTGCCACACTTGCTTCCCTGGAAACCCGGCGGAGAGCACAGGATGCCAGGAGAGCACAGGACTCGGCTGGCGGCTGCTTCAGGAGCAGCCCCGCCAACTCTTTAGGCCCACTCTTGTTTGCCGTCTCACCTTGTGACTATTTCCTGGGCATTGTGGGAGAGGAGGCCTCTTGCTTGAGCTCCTGTCCCTACTGTCTCCTCTCACTAAATGCACGGCATGGCTTTGTGGCAATAGGCTGAGACATGTCAATTCTTTTTTTTTTTTTTTTTTTTTTTTTTTGAGATGGAGTTTTGCTCTTGTTGTCCAGGCTGGAGTACAATGGTGCAATCTTGGCTCACGCAACCTCCGCCTCCTGGATTCAAGCGATTTTCCTGCCTCTGCCTCCCGAGGAGCTGGGATTACAGGCATGCGCCACCACGCCCGGCTAGTCTTGTACCTTTAATAGAGACAGGGTTTCTCCATGTTGGTCAGGATGGTCTTGAACTCCTGACCTCAGCTGATCCACCTGCCTTGGCCTCCCAAAGTGCTGGGATTACAGGCATGAGTCACTGCGCGCAACCAACATGTCAACTCTTTAGGAGAGCTTGGAGACAAAAAAAAAAAAAAACCCAGGTCTGAGCATGGGAGGTGCAAAAATAGGAACTTCTCAGCTTCCACAAGAGCAGATAAACGAATACATAGGCCATAAACCAGTGTAGTTATTTCAGCTGGGGGTTTTATTTTCTTTTGATTGTCTCCTGGAGCAACAAAATACACAAATATAGATTGATAGATTTTTTTCATTAATTCGAAAAGCATTTAATGGCTGTCATCTGTGTGCCAGGCAACTGATGCACAGCCAGACTTCCAGGAGGCTGGAGGGGGATCCAGATGAACCTTCTGGAGTAGGATTGTCAGGAGGGAACTAGAGACCAGGGCCATCCTGACAACCCCATCTCTGTTCCAGGAAATTCCTAGGGTCCCCTGGGAGGCACAGCCTTGAGAATCCTATTTTGGTTGCTGAACGGATGCACACATTGGAATCGAGGCTGCGTGTGCTTGGGGTGCGTCGGTGAGGGGGAGGCAGTGGGGTCCGTGTGGGAGCCGTACGGAAGCCCTCCCCTCCCCCTCCTCCAGGCATGCCAGCGAGTGTGGCCTTACGTTGAGTGTATCTTCCAGTGTGAGTGGCTCCTCCGAGTGTGGTCCAAGGACCCGCAGCATTGGCATCCCCTGGGAGAGCCTTGGAAATGCAGAATCTTGGGACCCAGCCTGGACCCAGAGTCAGAATCAGATTCCCAGGCGATTCGTGTGCGCATTGAAGTCTGAGAGGATCTGCTTGAGAACTCCACAGCTGGGGCTGACAAATCCTCCTCTGACCTCAAACTTCCCTCCTCCTTCTAAAAAACCCAGAGAACCCAGCTCCCTGCCCACCCACAGCTCTTTCCAGTGGATCCAACTTCCTCTCACACCCGGTTTGAGCAGGGGGAGACGGGAAAGGCATCTTCTCTGCTTCCAGATTGTCTGTTTCTTCCACCGAACACCACAGTTCCTATGAAACCCACAGCAGTAGCAGACCTGGGTCTTGTCAAGAGCTATGAAGGGTCTGAGATTTTACCTACTCCTAGGCTAGCAGTTAGCCTGCCAGTTTGACAAATGCTGCCTAATGATGCGAGACTCCCGGGGCAGAGACAAAGGACTTTGTTACTCACAGCACAGCAAGCAGCATAAGTTTTGCTATAAAATGTGGTGTATTAATGCAATATTTGAGTTATAGTAAGGCCAACAGATCAGGAAATGATTGTCATTGAAAGGACAGTTTGTTACTCCCAGCTCCCAGGAGGAGGGGCCACGCTGAGCTATGCAGGGCCACACGCGTTGTCAGCAGGCTCAGAAGACAGCAGACATGTGGGCCAAAGCCTTGTTTGTGTCCCTAGTTGTCTGGTACTTGCTCCCAGGGTGATTAGGCAGGTGGATAGTGGCCTGGAGTGTGAAAACCCAATAGAGGAGGTGTCTGGGGCATGGGCTTAAGATTGGTTGGTTTGCATTTGAAAAGTATGTTCGCAGGAGCCTGGTTTACTATCTCTGGGGATTGGCTAGTACTGGGTAGGGCAGTCCCTCCAGGGTCAGCAAGGTCCCAGATATCAAAGCATCAGAATACAGAGAATGGAAGACATGGTTAATACAAGCTTAATGTTTGCACTGGTTTCCTATGTCCCCCAAACCCCATGGGGGTGACGTGGAGGGCCCAGGTGGATGCTGCCGTGCAGTGAATTTGCATCACCGAGGGAAAACCCTGAGCTCAGGGGATGCAGATGCTTTATAACGGGCGGTAAGAAAACACACCTAACCTTTGCCCCAGAGGGAGACATTATCTTCAAAATATTAGGTAATAACCAAACCTGCCCTCTGCTCTGTAGGGAGACACCACCTCTTTCCTTCTCCAAGGCTGTTTGCTGTATCTGAAAAGACAATCTGGAACACGAGGACAGTCAGGCCAGCCATGGTGGTTCATGCCTATAATCCCAGCTCTTTGTGAGGCCGAGGCAGGTGAATCACTGGAGGTTAGGAGTTGGAGACCAGCCTGGCCAACATGGGGGAACCCTGTCTCTATTAAAAATATAAAAATCAGCCGGGTGTGGTGGGTACGCCTGTAATCCCAGCTACTCGGGAGGCTGAGGCAGGAGAATCACTTGAACCCGGGAGGTGGAGATTGCAGTGAGCCGAGATCATGCCACCGCACTCCAGCCTGGTGTCAAAGCGAGACTCCGTCAAAAACAAAACAAAACAAAACAAAACCAAAAAACCCCAAACCAAACCAAAACAAAAATGGTTAAAATGCTAAACTTTCTTATCATATTTTACTGCAATTAAAATCAAAACGAAAACCTTAAAAGATAAACCTTTCTGAATGCCGCTGTTCTTTTCTGTATCGTAAACAGTTCCTCTTAGGAAGGCCTTTCTGGTGTGTTAAAGACCTGCTCCAGAAAACACAAAATGGATCAGAAGAACAAAAAGTGGATGTCACTTCATGGACATTTTGATAATGTCAATGTCATGTACCTTTCTTTCCCATAAATTCTGGGAAATTTTTAAGTGGCACGTGGGGCTCTGAAATGTTGGGAGAGATCAGATTTTAGGGGAGTGGGGAACTCTTATGTAATGGTCCAAGGGCCCAATAAACTTGGGTGCCAGGGCCCTGGCATGAGGGTAGAGAAGGGGCTCTTGGAACTGAGGTCCTGGCGGTAAAGGGAGGGATGGACACAGTAGTAGGTAGAATGTTTCCCCTCAAATTTCAGGTAAACTCAGAATCTGTGAACGTGACCTTACTCGAAAGTACTGTCTTTGCAGTTGTAATCAATGAAGAATCATGGGATAAAATCATCCTGGATTTAAGGTGGGCCCTGAATCCAATGACTCTTGTCCTTATACGAAGAGAAGGATGACAACACTGAGTCACTCTGAAAGCTCAGCGTGGTGGAACTTAGTGGCACGATCCAGCCGTGAGGAAGCAGCTTCCAGGTGTGCTGCCAGCTGCTGACCTAGGGGGTTCACCAAGAGGGCCCCTCCCTGCCCAGTGCCCTGACTCTGGGGTGCAGGGCTGCACACTTGGATGACAGAAGGACATGCCCAAGCTCACCTGGCTGCTCAGAGAATACAACCAGACAGTTGGCACTGACTACTCACACGCTCATGTTTATTAAGAGACTCTGACTGGTGGGAATTGAGTCATCAGAGCCAAAAGCACGTGTGCAAAAGAAAATGAGCATTTTCACCTTGTAAGGGAAGATTGGGGGCTGAGAGAATGCTGGAGCCTGCGCTAACTCCCTGGGCCAGCGCAGCTGCCGCATGTCCTCTGCAGGGGTCTCCACCTGGTGCTCCCAGCGAGATAAACCAGGGATTACATCTAGACCGTCAGAGGTCAGCACCTGTCTAGACAGAGGCTCTAAACTGGGGCAAGTGGGAGTGAGGTTGGAAAGAAGCAGATGGGATAGATACACGGAGTTGGAGGGAGCCTTCTTCTATTTAGGCGCATCTCAGCAGATCTTCTCAGCTGCCACACAGCCCGCCCCGAGCATTTCCCTGTTGCAGAGGTGGGTGCCCATGCTATCCAATGATTCCCTTGGCTGACAGACAGGGATGGGGTGAAGAAATAGCAGGAGAAGATGAGAAGGAAAGGGTGAGCGAAACAGAGGAGGTGTGTGTGGGGTGGGAAGAAAATGTAAATGACACACAAAATGCTCTGAGATGCTTACTGGATGCCAGACACTGTCCTGAGTGTTTCGTGGGCACTGAGTCCTCCTGACAAGCCCATGAGGGACAGCTTTTATTTCCTGCATTTTCCAGAGGTGGAGGCTGAGGCAGGGAGGTGGGTTATGGCTTTTCTGAGAGTATTCGAAAACATTCACCGAAACACAGTGTGTTCACCAACACGGAGTTCAAAATCCACACTGAGGGTCTGGGTGGTCCATCAATAACACGTGTTGGGCGTGTTCTATGATCCGAAATCCACTAGGACCCTGGGCTACCAGACCCAGTGTCTCTCTGGAATGCCTACAGCCTAGCGAGGGGAAAGAGAGATGCTAATTATAACAATGAGATGGGGATAATGTTGTCGTCGAAGTGCCGACACTCAAGTGTTGGGGGGAAACAAAAGGACTGGAAATCGTTTGAGCCCAGGGGTTCTAGAACAGCTTGGGCAACATTAGTGAGACCCCCGCTCTCTACAAAAATTCAAAAATTAGCTGAGCGTGGTGGTGCACGCCTGTAGTCCCAGCTACTTGGGAGGCCGAGGTGAGCAGACTGCTTGAGCCCAGGAGCTTAAGCCCAGCCTGGGCAACACGGCGAAACCTTGTCTCTACAAAAAATACAAAAAATTAGCCAGGCGTGGTTGCGCATGCCTGTAGTCCCAGCCTCTCGGGAGGCTGAGGTGGGAGGATCGCCTGAGCCTGGGAGATCAAGGCTGCAGAGAGCCGTGATTGCATCACTGCACTCCAGTCTGGGTGACAGAGCGGGACCCTGTCTCAAAAAAGAACCACCACCAAAGAACTGGAAGAATCCTGCAGGTACTTGGGATTGCTCAACAGGCACCCAGGAGAGCGTCACAGGGGTCTGGAATAGTCCAGCAGGTGTGTGAAAGAACCCTGGCTATATCTGGACCTTGGAAGAGTCAAGTGCAGGAGCTAAATTTCCATGGGAAGAGGTGAGGGACATGGAGTGAGATTGGAAAAGTCTCCGAATGGCAATAAGGAGGATGATATCCTGTACTCCAACATAGCCGCTATCCGAAGATTTCCAAAATGGAAATGTGTTAGGACTTTTTCTGTTGCAAAAGACAGAAATCAAATTCAAACTAGACAGAAAAGGGAATATGTTAGGACTTCGGGGAGCTCTAAGAACTGTAGTGAGTGCAGGGACATCAGGAAGTATAACGTGGCTCTGGAATGGAGCCGAGACGCCCTGTGGCTCCGACTTTGACCTAGGTTTCTCTGTGCCTGGTGTCATTCCTCCCCCTGCAGGTGGGCATTCTCCATGTGGCAGGGAACCTCTGTGTGGCAGAAAAATTCTACAGGCAGGGTACCAGGAGGCAGGTACCTCCATAGGGCAGGCTGCCATGAGCCAGCACCTCCAGGTAGCAGTACTTCTCTGACATCGCAGGTTAGAGATCCCTGAAAACAGATACACAATTTCTCAGCTTTGATTTTAAACGCCTCAGGGAAGGAAGAATTCTGATTGGTCTAGTTTCAGTCACGTGTCAACAGCAGACCAATCAACTGTAGCCAGGGGCACAGATGCTTTACAGAGGCTGGCCTGTGTCATGTGACCACCACATGACCTGCATCATGTGATGGGTGGAGGAGAGGGTGGGCCTGCTGTGATTGGCAGCCTCCTTCCCGTGGGAGGAGACCTTTTCTAAAGGGAAGTGAAGAGAGCCATGTGGACAAACAACAGATGTTCACCACAGGAAGGGCCCGAATCAGATGGGTTTTAGAGATCACTGGGAAGGCAGCCCCCCATAGGGTGGGTCTGAAGCTCCGCGATCAGCTGCAGAAATGTTTCTCAACTTTGTTCAACACGAGTGCACTCCAGATAAGAAAAACAAGCGAAGCCTTTTTAGAATGTTATCTGAAATTCAAACTAGATTAAGTCTCAGGAAGATAAATAAACCAAATGAGCACTGCTTGGCTTCCAAACCACACGCCCATCCCCTGGGGAGGCAGGCAGCCCACACTCCTGCCAGGAGAGAAAAGACCAGCTCTGGAATGGAATGAGCAGTTGCACTGGTGGGAGGGGAACAGGCACTGGAGTTGATTCTACACGTGTTTCTCACTGTCGTGGGCCCAGGACTCCCCGGCGGGTGGTAAACATGCAGGTTCTGATGCAGAAGGGCTGAGGCTGGGCCTGAGGGTCTTCTTTTCTAACACGCTCCCAGGTGAGGGGGGCTGCTGCTGGCCCTGGCACCCCACTTTGAGTAGTGAAGACTTACGGTCTAGCATCTGCAGATTGGGATGAGATATTGGCGAAGAGCTGCGAGCTGGCCCTCAGGGAAGCCCCCCAGGTGGCCAGCGCTGGTGGTCCCATCTCACATGGAGCTGGGCATGACGGCCAGGCAGACGTGTGGACCTTGGCCGAGGCTGGGCCGGCCCCTACTCTGGGTTGCTCACACCCATCCCTGGCCATGCGGAAAACTTGTGCCAGAGTCAGCGGGGAGAGGAGTGGACTTGCTGTCACGTCATACTTCGATCAGAGCCCGAGGACCTCAGTGGCGGCTCCCTTGGGGTACCTGTGGGGGCTGAAAGAGACAGAGAAGGCTTCCTCCAGGCTCCCTGGGCAGCTTTACCCGGCAACAAGGACGGGTGTCCTAAGCCAACCCCTCTGTGTAGGCAGAATAATGGCCTCCGAACATATCAGGTTTTAATCCCTGGAACCTGTAATTGTTACCTTATGTGGCAAACGCTTTGCAGGTGTGATTAAATTAAGGGGCTTGAGATGAGGGGATTATTCTGGTGGAGAGGGAGGCAGGGGGACATTTGGCACAGAAGAGGGGAAGCGATGTCACCATGGAGGCAGAGGTTGCAGGGGTGCTGCACTGAGCCAGGGAAGCTGGAAGAGGAAGGAACGGATTCTCCCCGGAGCCTCCGATGGGAGGGCGGCCGTCCAGCGCCTTGACGTCACCGCCTCTGGCCTCTAGGATTGTGCGGAATAGACTCCTGTTGTGTTCAGCCTCCCTGTGTGTGGCAGTTTCTTCCCCCAGCCACGGGAAGTGCGTGCTCCCACCCTGGGTGCTGGGGAGAGGGAGGTCTCGGGGGGCGTCCCGGGGGGCTCCGCTTCTCTGCTCTCTGTAGAGCCAGGACTTCTCTTCGGGCTGTGGGGAAGGGGCTTTGGGGTGTCTGTGTCTGTTGAAATGGGGGCTCCGCGTGGGGTAGCAGAGCCTCAAGGCCTGGAGCGTGTTCAGGGCTGAGCGCAGGCAGCCCAGGCAGCTGCAGAGGAAAGAACGCAGGAGGCTGAGGCTGCGCCTCCTGGAGGGAGGGCCAAGGAGGAGCAGGGAGGTCTGTGCCCAAGGATCCGTCAAGCTGCAGCAGGCTGTCCCCACTCACTCCTCTCTAACCACCCCCAGGCCCTGGCCCAGGACCTGACCTCCTCCATGGCTGCGGCCCCGCCCACTGCTGCCCCAGTGATTCCCATAGTCAGCTGTGGGCAGAGCCAGGGGCCTCCCTCCCCTCCAGGGTCTTCCCTGGGACACCAGCCTGCTCCTTCGGCCTCTCCAGAGCCTGCAGAGTGAATGAAAGGCCCTGTTAACTCAGGCCTTCTGCATCCTACCGCCAGGAGCCTGCTCGTTGAGCACTTAGGAGAGACTAGGGGAAGGGAAAAAAGCACAATAGGCCTGGCGAGGTGGCTCAAGCCTGTAATCCCAGCACTTTGGGAGGCTGAAGCAGGCGGATCGCTTGAGGTTGGGGGTTCGAGACCAGCCCGGCCAACATGGTGAAACCTTGTCTCTACTAAAAATACAAAAATTAGCTGGGTGTGGTGGCGGGCGCTTGTAATCCCAGCTACTCAGGAGGCTGAGGCAGGAGAATCACTTGCACCAGGGAGGTGGAGTTTGTAGTGAGCTGAGATGGTGCCACTGCACTCCAGCCTGGGCAACAAGAGCAAGACTCTATCTCAAAAAAGCAAAAAACAAAGCAGCAAACAACAACAACAACAAAAAAAAACACAACAAAAAAGCACAATAATTATATTTCAAGATCTTCTGGGATACAACAGATTAGATTTCCAAGAAAGGGTTTGTTTGAATGAAGCATTGTGCAGATAAAAATGGTTCTTCAGGGCGGGGTGTGGTGGCTCAAGCCTGTAATCTCAGCACTTTGGGAGGGCGAGGTGGGTGGATCACCAGAGGTCAGGAGTTCAAGACCAGCCTGGCCAACATGGTGAAACCCCATCTCTACTAAAAATACAAAAATTAGCTGGGTGTGGTGGTGGGCACTTGTAGTCCCAGCTACTTGGGAGGCTGAGGCAGGATAATAGCTTGAACCCGGGAAGCAGAGGTTACAGTGAACCGAGATCACACCATTGCACTGCAGCCTGGGCAGCAGAGTGAGACTCTGTCTCAAAAAACAAACAAACAAAACAAAAAAAACAACAACCAAAAAAACCCTCAGGTGGGGTGAATGAGCCTAATTAATATTCTAGAAACAATTTTGACAAAGGTGGCATTACAGATTGAATTTTGTGTTTCCCCAGAAAAATACGTTGAGGTCCCAACCCCCAGTATCTCAGGCAGTGGCCTTATTTGGAAACAGGGTGTTGCAGCTGTAAATAGTTAAGATGAGGTCCTACCAGAGGACAGTGGGCTCCTAATCCGTGATGACTGCTGTCCTTACAGGAAGACAGCCAGATGACGATAGTGACACAGGAAGAATGCCATATAACAGCAACAGAAACAGAGATTAGGGGGATGCAGCTGGAAGCCCAGGGATGACGAGCATTGCCAGCAACCCACAGAGGCGAGGATGAGGCAAGGAAGAATTTGCCCTACAGGTTTCAGAGGGGACAAGCCCTATTCACACCTTGATCTTGAACTTCTGGCCTCCAGAACTGTGAGACATTAAGTTTGCATTGTTTAAGCCCCGATCTGTGGTACTTCATTAGTGCAGCACAAGCAAACTGATAGGGGCGATGTCTGCCCCTTCTTTGCTCTGCCCTCTGCCACCTGCCATGGCAGCCCCCCATGGCCCCTTCTCAGGTGGTGACCCCCTTCTCCTTGGTGGCACCCTCAATAAACCCCTATCCTGTGTCTGAAAATGGGCAATCACCTTTATGAAAGAAATGAGGCTTTTCTCGCTCCCCGGCCATCTTAGTGGCTGCTCTCGGTTGGAGGTCATCCTGCACCTAGGGCAGGAAGTTGGTGGCCACAAAGAAGAAGAAAAAGTTCCTGGAGTCAGTCAACTGTAGGCTCCAACTCGTTATGAAAGGTGGAAAGTACGAGCTGGGGTACAAGCAGACTCTGAAGATGATCAGACAAGGCAAAGTGAAATTGGTCATTCTCACAACCGCCCAGCTATGGAATGTTGGCCAAAATTGGTGTCCATCACTACGGTGGCAATAATATTGAACTGGGCACAGCATGTGGAAAATACTACAGAGTGTGCACAATGGCTATCATTGATCCAGGTGATTCTGACATCATTAGAAGCACGCCAGAACAGATCGGTGAAAAGTAAACCATGCAAAATTTTCCTTTAATAAAATTTGCCCAAGCTTGTTTAAAAAATGAAAGAAAGAAAGGAAGGAAGGAAGGAAGGAGTGAAGTGGGAGTGGGAGTTGGATGCAGGGAATGTGACCCTTGGGTACCCGCTTTGAACAACTCATCAGACCCACTTTTGCCCTTCGAAGGAGGCACCTTGAGAAGCTCCATGCTGTTGTCCATGCAGCTGTTCCTGCTCAAGCCGCAGCTGGGACTTTTATAAGAAACTGCCTTCTAGAGCCAGGTGACAGCCTGCATGAAGAAACCAGGCCCGGTGCAGTGGCTCATGCCTGTAATCCCAGCACTTTGGGAGGCCAAGGTGGGAGGATCACTTGAATCTAGAAGTTTGAGACCAGCCTGGGCAGCATAGCGAGACCTCGTCTCCACAAAAAATAAATAATAAAAAAATTAGCTGGGCATGGTGGCACATGCCTGTAGTCCCAGTTACTTGGGACACTGAGGTGGGAGGATGGCTTGACCCTGGGAGGTAGAGGCTGCAGTGAGCCGTGATCATGCCACTGCACTCCAGCCTGGGTGACAGATAGAGACCACCATCTCAAAATAAATAAATAAACCAGGAATGTCACTTATTGTCACATTTGGATTGGTTTCTAACATCGTGCTGAGTTTGGTCACCCACCTCAATCACGTGATGTGACTTGAAACCACTTTTGGCTGTTTCCAAAAATCAGCTCCACCCTGGGAGGGGTTAGGGCTGCCCTTTAAGGAAACATTAAAAACTCAGTATCTTCCTTTGGTGGCTCCCTCAGGGGCGCTGGCTTCTGACTCATCAGAGTCATTTTAGCTCTCTGTGGGTTCAGAAGTAGAGGAAACAGAACTTCCTTTTGGTGAACACTTTTGTATTATTTTATTTTTTCACCACGATGCTGAAACTAGCTCATCCTGGGAGAGTCAAAGGAAGCTCATATGTTTTCCCTGAGCGGGGCTACATTCCTGTTTCTTCTAATAGGAAGGATCCAAAACTTCCCACGGAGTTTCCCCTCGTCTGCACTGAGTCACATACCTGTGGGCTTCGAGCTCACAGACCTTTTTTAATCAAAGAGAAGATGAAAAAGGCACCTTGCTTCTGTCCCATTTTTAGATCTTTTTTAGCCCCATTTCTTCTCTTTCCTTTCTACATTTTTGGGTTTGTTTGGTTTCATGCCTGAATTAAATGTAACAGGAGGAGCAAGTTTTATACCTTGCCTGAAATTATCATTGTCAGAGAAACAAATGCATTCTTTAGTGAGACAAGCAAGGGTGGGAAGAAGACGCTTGGGTTGTAGGCAAGCACAGTTCCTAAAGCTTTTTGCATTGAGTAGCTGTGGGGTCCAGGGCCCCATTTCTCTGAACCTCACTTCCTCATGAGCAAATAGAGGCTTCAGGTTATAGTAGGTCGTCTCAAACTAGGGACGTATATTCAACAAGCCTGCACCTTTTTCAAATGTAGATTCTGATCCTTAGGTTCTGGGTGGGACCTGAGATCCTGCACCTCTAACAAGCTCCCAGATGACAAGCATCCAAGGATCACACTTTTCCTAGCTCTGGATCACACTTTTCCTAGCTCCTAGCAGAATCTCAGGCTCATCCAAGCCTCTTGAGCCAGAATTCAAATTTTCACAAGCGCCCGGATTCGTTCAGATGCGCATTATGGTGTGAGAATCCTGCACTGGATCACTGAGGGAGGTCCCAGCTGCACCGGGGGAGCCGGGAACCACGGAGGCACAAGCCCATCCTGGAGACCCCGATTTAGTTGGTGGGGAGGGCCTGGACATCGACTGCTGCCTGTTCACTGGCAGCAAGGGCCCTGAGGGCCAGTGGTTCTTGATTTTGCTGCCTATTAACATCACCTGGGGAGCCGTGAAAGGCAGCAAGATCGGGAACCGCTAGACTGCACGGTCCTCAGGTTCTAATCCATGATGTCATTGGTTTTATCAGGGCAATTTTTCCTGGCCACATTAGGCAGGAAAGGTGCCTGTGCATCTCAGAAGTGTCTATGGAACGCTACTACTGAACTTCCCAGCACGCTCAAAATAGGACCTGGTTTAGAGCTAAGGGCCAGCTCCTGGCACCATCGTGAAACACACACACACACTGTCTTCTACCCAGGGTTCTCTTCAGCCCGTAGGTGTCCTAGGGACTCTACTCTGTGCTCCAGCCTAACATCAGGAAACCCATGAATGGGAGAAAATCTCATGTCGCCTCTTTACAGGTGAGTGAACATTGAAGTCAATGGGTTGCCCTCCCCCGGGGAGCTCTAATTGTAGAATTTAAGAGGGCAGAGTGAAGCCAGTGGGCTCTGGAGTCCTGCCAGGTTTGAGTCACAGCTTGGCCACATGTGAGTCCCTCTCATTACCCCACAAGAGCCCGGCGTCCTGATGCACAACACCCACCATCCGGCTTAGGGAGGGCTGACAGAGTGAATTACTGACAGAGGATGGCCCTTGGTCGTTTCTGCTTCCTTCACTTTCCCATCACTGCCTTAGAATCTGGAGAGACTCCCGCTGGCTTCACCTGGACAGGCATCCCGGCACGCAAGCAAGGATTGCTTCCACCAATTTTCTGCGACAGAAACAAGGGTTCGGTTGATTCCTGACAGCACATGCATGTGGGGATGCACGTGGGGGTGCAGGGCTGGACTTGGGAGATGCTTCAGCTGATAGCACACTTTTTCTTTGGGGAGTTTTCTTCCTGCTGTTATAACACCTGTCTCCAAACAAAACCTTCATTGGTCAACAGTGAATCATTCATTTATTCTGTGCATAGACCTATGGCGTGAGATGCATTTGGAAACATAGAGAACAGCGGTTCCCAACCTCGTGCTTGAAGTAATGTCCGAGGACATTTTTGCTTGTCACAACCGGGGCAGGGAGCTGTTGCTGGCATCTAGTGGGTGAGATCCAGGGACGCTGCTAAACATCCTGTAGGGCAGAGGCTGGCACCACTGCAGAGAATGATCCAGTGCAACAGATCGCTGGTGCTGAGAATCCCACTTCAGACCCAGGGCAAGACTGATTGGATGTGTTCATTTATATCTGCTCTTGTAGTCATTCAGTCAAGAAATGAGCACCTTGAATGACTATTAAATCAAGACAGGTTGGGTGCGGTGGCTCACACCTGTAATCCCAGCCCTTTGGGAGGCCGAGGCAGGCGGATCACTTGAGGTTAGGAGTTTGAGACCACCCTGGCCAACATGACGAAACCCCATCTCTATTACAAATACAAAAATTAGCTGGGCATGGTGGTGCACACTTGTGATACCAGTTAATTGGAAGGCTGGGGCATGATAATCGCTTGGATCTGGGAGGAAGAGGTTGCAGTGAGCAGAGATTGCACCGCTGAACTCCAGGGTAACAGAGCGAAACTGTCTCAAAAAAAAAAAAAAAAAAAAATCAAGACATCTCTGAGACTCCACAGGTCAATGGAAGATGAACAGAGGGGCAGTGGGGCTGCCCACCGCCCATGTGGAAGGCATGGGCAATGCCTAGGTTGACCAGCTACCCATGGTCTGGGGCAGTAGTCTCAGGGCAGGGTGTGCACATCCCCCGGCAGGGCGGCACTCACTTATGGTACAGAAGGAATCTTAAAGCTTCCCCTACTCAGGAATGAATGAGCTCTAGACCCTGCCATCGCCTCTGCTCAATACTCACCCACTCCAGGCTTCAAAAGGAGGCTGCCCACATGGACAGCTCGGAGAAACTCCAGGGCACGTGGTTGATGGAGAAGCCAGATGCAGAGCGGTGCACTTGGGGGTGCAGTTCAGGAAGCCGTGGAGTGGGTATGAGGGTGTAGTGGAGCGTATCAGTGCAAGGATACCCCGAGACTGGGGGTGACATTGACTCCACAGGCACAGGAAGGGGCTTGGAACAGACTGAACTCAGAGCATACATATCACAGGGGGAGGGTCTGGGGCCTTGGGGTTGGGGGGAGCTGCCTCCACTGCTGAGGGCCCCACCTCATGGTTCATCCCTGGTAGGCCTGCAGATCCCCCTATACCCTCTCCCTGAAGATGGCCCATCTGTGCCTGGACAGGTTGGCATGTGTATTAGATTCTTAGGGCTGCCACAGCAAAGAACCACAGACTGAGGGGCTTAAATAACACAAGTATATTTTCTCACAGTCTAGGAGGCTGGAAGTACAAGGAGCTCAGGGTGTCAGCAGGGCTAGTTTCTCCTGAGGCCCCTCTCCTTGGCTTCCAGGTGGCCGCCTTCCCATGGTATCCTCACATGGCCTCTCCTCTGATGCCCCATCCTCTTCTTAGAAGGATACCAGTCCTATTGGATTAGGGTCTGCCCTAAATACCTCATTAGAATGTAATTACCTCTTTAAAGACCTTAACTCCAAATACAGTTTTATTCCGGCGTTCTGGGGGTTAGGGCGGCAACATGTTGATTTTGGGGGATGCACTTCATCCCATAACAGTGTGGGCTGCCATTCTCCACTGGTGCTCTATCCTGGAGACACACCCCCTAGGGAGTTTCGTACAACATGCAGGTCATCTAGTTAAATTTGATTAAATTGTATTTCAAATGCTGCATGGGATACACTTACACAAAAAATTATTTATCATTGATCTGAAATTTGCATTTAATCCAGCATTCTATATTTCTAGCTGCTTAGTCTGGCACTCCTACCCACTGGGAAACCTCCTACCCATAGCTTCTCACCTGGGCTGCCTGGGTCTGGGACCGGCACAGAAAGGTGGAGGGTGGAATTGGTGCCTGGAGGAGCAGCTGGTGTCTGGGAATCCCTCAAGGGCCCTGGCCTTGTGGCTCTCTCAGGACAACCTGAGATGCTGGGGTGGCCTGTGGTTTGATGGAAACCACAGCATCTGTTTAGGCGAATCTTAGAGGTACTGCCCGTTTCTCTTCCAGTTTTCACATCTCTGTAGAATGGGAAATGTCATACAAAATTGGACCATACACAAATGATCCAATTTCCAGTTGCAGAAAACACATGACATCATACACATCATGATGATGAAAATATGGGTGCCCAATCCCTTATCCACAATTCTGAAATCCAAAACGCTCTGGGAACATTTTTTGTGTGTAAATTTGGAGACAAAACCCATTTAGGGATAAAATTGATTTGAATGGACTTGGGACTATTTATAGATTTTCTGTATCCATTGGTGAGAATAGTGATACTGTGTTTTCTGGGGGGCACTGCCCAGACATGTGGGGGGAGATTGGTCAGGTGGTGGGAAAAATTGTAGAAAGATGCAAACCTTCCTGGAAAGCCAGGAGGTTTTACAAAAGCTTCAGAAAAGGATTTGGGCTGAAGGCAGCCAGATTCTCTTTTCTGGTACCTGAAAGCTTAGGTTAGATAACAAGGGGATATAAAGAAACTGATCTAGATAAGTTAATTTACTTAGGCCTTGGAACCTGGCCTTTAATCATCTGTGCACAGGACTGCTCTCTCTAGGGGAGCAACCATGATAATTACCCACAAGTGTGTTGACTCGAGGCCTTTGTCATTAAATCTGTACTAAATAAATGCCCGAAGCACCAGCTTGTCAGGGCCACAGATGCTGACTCTTTACAGCACCCTCCTCGGTGTCTGCGAGTGGTCCAGTCCCCTAGCCCACTCTTTCACTGGATACCTGTGTCTGAGTGCATGTGTTCATCTGTCATTCGGGCAGGATCTGCGGGTCGGACCCAGCAGCAGGTGGTAAGTGATATTCAGGATATGCCCTGTATTACCAGCCTACAGCTCCCCAAACTCAAATGCCAAAAACCCACAGCTTTCTGGATAAGGGATTGTGCAGCTACAACAGCAGACAGGCACCGAGCTCTTAAACCGTGGGAGGCACAATGCTAAGTGCTTTAGGTTTCTTATCTCTTTAATCCTCATAATCTGTGAAATGGATACTTTTATTTGCATTTTTGGTAAGTTATTTTTGTGTTGAAGTATGACATGCCCACAGAAAAGCCCACGAATCAGGTACCCAGCTGGAAGAATTATTAGAAAGTGAGCCTGCGCCCATGACGCCACTCAGCGCCATCTCTCAGCAGCGCCCCAGAGGCTCCCACCACAGGCCGCCACCATTACCTCCCAGATTCTCACTTTCATCACCAAAGATTCATTCCGCCTAGAAAAAAAAAAATGCTGTCATTTATTGAGCAGTTAGTATGTCCCAGGAACTTTTATTATTTCTCACATTGACTCTTATCAGGGTGAGTACTCTTTTTTTTTTGAGATGTAGTTTTGCTCTTGTCACCCAGGCTGGAGTACACTGGCATGATCTTGGCTCACTGCAACTTCTGTCTCCTGGGTTCAAGTGATTGTCCTGCCTCAGCCTCCCGAGTAGCTGGGATTACAGGCACATGACAGCACACCCGGTGAATTTTTTTTTTTTTTTTTTTTTGAGATGAAATCTCACTCTTCACTCTGTCATCCAGGCTAGAGTGCAGTGGCGTGATCTCGGCTCACTGCAACCTCCGCTTCCTGGGTTCAAGTCATTCTCCTGCTTCAGCCTCCAAAGTAGCTGGGACTACAGGAGTGTGCCATCATGCCTGGCTAAGTTTTTGTATTTTTTTTTTTTTAATTTTTAGTAGAGACAGGGTTTCACCACGTTGACTAGGCTGGTCTCAAACTCCTGATCTCAGGTGATCCACCTGCCTCAGCCTCTCAAAGTGCTGAGATTACAGGTGTGAGCCACCATGCCCAGCTAGGGTGAGTATTCTTATTATTTCATTTTACAAGCAAAAGGAAGCCAGAGCTGAGAGATGTTATATCGTGTTCTATTCTATATCATATTATGCATCATATCGTGTTATGTATCATAACCTCAGCTCAGTGAATTCTCACAAACAGAACACGCTTTTCTAACTAGCACCCAGATTGAGGAACAGAATGTTAGAAGCAGCAGAGAAACTGCCCCCTCAATCCCACAGCCCCCCAAGTTGCTACCCACTCCCAAAGGTAAGCCCTGTTCTGACTCCTGACACCTTTTGCCTGTTTTTGAACTGCCTGTCAATGGAACAAAATTGTCTCTTCTTTTTGGTGCCTGATTTTCTCTCAGCATGAGGCCCATTAAGCCCATCCACATTGCCACGTGAGGCTGCAGTTTGCTCTTTTCTAGTGCTAAGTAGAATCCCGCCATTTGAACACACCTCTATTTATTCACCCATTTTCCCCTTGGAGGATGGAGGTTAGAAATGTTTTCAGTTTTTAGCAATCACCAGCAGTGCCGCTCTCTAAATTCTTGCGTGTTTTTTGGTGGACATGCACACATTTCTGTTTAGTGTATGTCTTGGGGTGAATTGGGGGCATCACAATAGTGTGTGTGTGTGTATGTTTAGCTTTTCAAAAACTTCCAAACTGGCCTGGCATGGTGGCTTATCCCTGTAATCCCAACACTTTGGGAGGCCGAGGTGGGCAGATCACTTGAGGCCAGGTGTTCAAGACCAGCCTGGCCAACATGGTGAAACCCCATCTCTAACAAAAATACAAAAAAAATTAGCCAGGTATGGTGGTGCATGCCTCTAATCCCAGCCACTCAGGAGGCCAAGGAAGGAGAATCACTTGAACCTGGGAGGAGGAGGTTGCAGTGAGCAGGGATCATGCCGCTGCACTCTAGCCTGGGTGGCAGAGCGAGACTCCATCTCAAAACAAACAAACAAACAAACAGGCCATGTGAAGATGAAGGCAAAGATCAGGGTGATGCCTCTACAAACCAAGGAACCCCAGGTTTTGCCTGCCAACACCAGAAGTTAGAGGAGAGGCCTGGCAGATTTGCTCTCACAGTCTCAGTAGGAATTAACCCTGCGGACACCTTGCTCTTGCACTTCCAGCCTGCAGAGCTCTGAGGCGAGGCACTTCTGTGGTTTAAGCCCCTCTGCTCGTGACACTTTGTTACTGCAGCCCCAGCATACTCCTCCACGGAGTATGGTTTAAAAATACCTTTGCTCTGTAAAGAACAGTCATCTGGCTGGGCATAGTGGCTCATGTCTGTAATCCTAGCACTTTGGGAGGCTGAGACAGGCAGATCACCTGAGGTCAGGAATTTGAGACCAGCCTGGCCAACATGGTGAAACCCCATCTCTACTAAAAATAAAATTAAAAAATTAGCAGGGCGTAGTGGCAGGCACCTGTAATCCCAGCTACTCGGGAGGCTGAGGCATGAGAATTGCTTGAACCCAGGGGGCGAGGTTGCAGTGAGCCGAGATCGCACCACTGCACTCCGGCCTGGGAGACAGAGCAAGACTCTGTCTCAAAAAAACAAACGGATAAACAAACAAACAAAAACCACTCATCCTAGTGTTCCTTGAGGTGGTCTGATTAGCAGCTGCTGTGTTTACAACAGCTTTCCCTTTTCAAATGTGATTCCAGAAGCCATCAGATGCACGAATTGTTGTATGTCTGAATGCTTGAAGTGAAGGTTGATGGGAGCTGGCTGATTCTGGTCTACATGTGTGGCTGGGCTGACAAACAGGCATCCACCCACTTGGGTTGGGTCCCAGGAGCAGCCTCAGGAATTGAGATTACTGCATCTGCCTCCATGGTCTTTATCTTCCAGGCCTCCCTCTCCCCGTCATGACTCAGGCGGGGACCACGGTAGAGGGCGGGCCACGCCATCTTTCAAGGGCAGCTGGACCCCTGCTGGCAGCCGGACAAACCCTATTTGGCCAGGAGCAGTGGCACATGCCTGTAATCCCAGCACTTTGGGAGGCCGAAGCGGGTGGATCACCTGAGGTCAGGAGTTCAAGACCAGCCTGGCCAACATGGTGAAATCCCATCTCTACTAAAAATACAAAAATTAGCCAGGCATGGTGGTGCATGCCTGTGGTTCCAGCCACTCGGCAGACTCTATCTCAGAAATAAAGAACCCTCTTCTTCCTGGGCAGAGAGTTTCTCTGTTCTGGATGTCGCCCAGCAGCCCGGCCCCAAGGTGATCTCTTTGGATGGGTGAGGGGAGGAAGGGTCTCCTCCAGCTGGAAACATCGAATCAGGACTATTGCTTCCTAAGAGCACGTGGCCCAGAACTGGGCTAAAAATAGTACAATTTTAAAAGATTACACTAAGCTTTGATTTCAGAGTGTGTTGGTCTCCTGGGACTGCTGTAACTGAGTGCCACAAACTGGGTGGCTTAAGACAACACACATTTATTCACTCATAGTTCTAACAGAACCACGTATCTCTGCCTTTCAAAGGTAGATTCAAAACACACAATGATGGTGCTGTGATTGCAAAAATTAGCCAAGTGTGGTGGCATGCACCTATAGTCCCAGCTACTTGGGAGGCTGAGGTGGGAGGATCACTTGAGCCCAGGAGGTTGAGGCTGCAGTGAGCTATGATCATGCTACTGCACCCCAGCCTGGGCAACAGAGTGAAAGAGATCCTGTCTCAAAAAAAAAACAAACCAAACCAAACAAATTTGAAAGCCACTGTCCTATGTGGAAGAATTTGGAAGTCAATGATAACACAGGGAGGTAGTAATTATTTTCCAGGTTTCAGACGTTCTCGTGGGTCCCGAGAGGAGAGATGCTGTGGTGGTGTGAGGTCCAGGAGGACTCTGGGCTGGGTTGAATTGGGGTTGTACCACTTTCCTCAGGAGGTCATTGTGAGGACGACTCCATTGCCTGGGCCTCCACTTTTTCATCTGTAAAATGGGCTAAATATCTACCTTGATGGGGAGGAGGAGGATGAAATATCTCCTCCCATTTATTGAATGCTGCCTATTCTAGGATTTGTTCTGAGTCTTTTATGTGTATTACATCAGTCTTTCTTCGCAATACCCCTCTGGTTAAGTGCTAGTACCATTAGATTTATCAGTACAGGTAAGGACACTAAGGCACGTAGAGGTGAAGTCGCCTGCCCAAGTGAGTTGATGTCAGTGAAAATCTGTATCATGCCAAATACTGTGTCTGGCACATAGCAAGCACAGAGCGAATTTTAAGTTTCTTACCCTTAATTTTGTTTCAATCACTTTAAAGGATCCTCAGATATAGGCAGACGAACAAGCTGGTGGAAGATGTGTGAGAAGCACGCTTCAAACTGCCAGGAAGCCGGCTTCTACGGAGTCCCAAAGTGTGAAATTAGCTCCTCTTCTGGGAGGATCCCTGGAAACAGTGGCTGCTCCCTGCAGGAGGCAGAGTCCCTGCAAGCCTTACTCTTCAGCATCAGAAGAACTGCAAGGGGAGTCAAAGAAAGGGGACCCTCCCTTCTAGCCCTTAGGGGAAGAGTCGTCGATGGCTCCAGGGAGGAAAGAGAATGATGGGTCTGGCTCACAGTCAACTACCTTATTGCTGGTTTTTAAAGATGAGAGGCGCAGGAACCCCCAGACCTACTCCACACCCTGCAATACAGATCAGCTTCGAAGGGTCTCCACCTCCCCTGCCCACGATGGCCAGCCCCACTCCTCCAGGAGAGTCTGTGGCCCCCACTCTCTGGAGGCCAAGGGAGAACACAGCTGCATCTCCCTGGGGGAGATCAGACAAGTAATTAGACCAAACTGCAAGAGGCAGGTGCGTCATTGCTTCTCAGAAATGATAAACAGAGCACAAAGAGAGAATGGCATCACTTCTTCCCGGGGCGCTGGGACATTTGCTCTCAGAGTCCAAGCTGGGCCACATTTAAATCAGAGGGGGGCTATGGACTGATTCTCTGCCGAGTGCAGAAATGTTTCATCAGCAATTAGTGTGAGCACTCTGAAAGGAAGCTAAATGTTCTCCTTGCCTTGTTCCCACGTTTGCTCGTTCCAAGTCGTGTCTTTATACTATCTTAACTATATAATGTCATTGATGCCATATTTTAAAATAGTTGTCTTTTTATAGAATCCATGACTTGGTTTGACTTCATTAACAAAACTTAGTAATTTACCTTGCACAGAGCCTGCCCATACTGGACATGAAATTAGTATTTGCAGAATAAAAAGATGTTGATGACAATAATAATATACATAATTACATAATAATTTTAAAGTAAAAGCTAACCTGCTGGGACCATCTCTTCTGCCTCCTGTCTGAAGAGGGCTGCCTCCGCAGTGAGCCTGGACCTGGACTACTGCACCCATGACCTTGCGGCCATCAGGCCAGGAGCAGGTGGAGGCGGTTGGCGGAGGAAGCGGTAGAGGAGGAGAGGCCAGGAGCTCCCTGAGCCAGTGCTCCCAAGGAAGGAAGTCCATCAGAAAATCGCAGAGGGCCTGGGACCCAGGGTCCCCCATCCCTGTCCCCACCCACCCCAGCAGAGATTTGTTCCCGCCGAGCACCTGTGTTTTTGTTTGTTCGTTTGTTTGTTTTTATTATACTTTAAGTTCTAGGGTGTATGTGCACAAGGTGCAGGTTTGTTACATACGCTATAAGGCACCTGTGTTTTAAAGTGTCCAGGTGGTCTCCAGCCGCCCACTCCAGCACTCGCAGGTTTGGAGTCCAGGGTGCCCAGGCTGTGGGATGGCAGTGAGCACACTGGCCTCCTGAAGTCGTGGGCAGGGCAGAGGATCCCAGGCCAGACTGCTCAGAGCGCTGTCTGCCAGCTAGGGGTGACATTCCTGTCCTGGCTGTGACTGTCCCCTCAGCTTCCGCCTTATTCACCCCTGATGGGAGGCCGAGGTGGAGTCGGGAGAGCTCTACCCGTGACTCTGCTCCAAGAGGCTCCGCCTCTGTGTGCACCCAGAAGGCCCACGGGGGAGATGTTGTAGCCTGCAAAGCGCTACTGCCTACACGACTGCACAGCCAGCTCCACAGGCTCCTTGGAAACGAGAGTGGGAGCAAAGATGAGGGCTACACGGCCAGGTGAACACCTGGGAGCAGTCTGTGTCCATCTCCAAGTTCTATTCGTTTGCTAAGGCTGCCTAAGAAAGTGCCACATACTGGGATGCTTATAGCACACATGTGACTTTCTCACCGTCCTGGAGACTGGACGTCCAAGGTGCGTCAGGCTGGTTTCTCTGGAGGCCCCTCTCCCTGGCTGCAGGTGGCCATCTTCCTGCTGTGCCCACCTGTGGCCTTTCCTCTGTGCACCAGCATGCCTGCGGTCTCTTCCTCTCCATATAAAGACCCCAGTCCTTGTGGATTAGGGCCCACCTGAATAGCCTCGTTTAACCCCCATTCCCTCCTTAAAGGTCCTGTCTCCAAATACCGTCACACTGGGGGTTAGGGCTCCAGCAATGAATCTGGGGGGACACCATTCAGTGCACAGCAAGAGGAAAATCACTTTCACAGTCACACTTCCAAGCACTTCCGAGCTGTGTGTGTTGCCTTACATGCCCAGCACCATGCACGAAGTATTGTCGCAGCTGTTTTCTTTAGGATGTGTGGGAAGAGCACATCTGTCACCAGTTCCAGCCCCCAGTGACCAAGAACACTTCCCTTTGGCTCTACCTCTGCCTCACACTGGACTGGAGCTAGAGCTCATGCCTGCAGGTGCCAGGCCTGAGGGCCGCGGGCTCACTGCCATGCCCAGGGCACGGGCCATCCATCCCATATTCCACCCAGGTACACAGCAACGTGAGTACCCAGGAGGGCTGCAACCCCTGGCTGCCACCAAGACCCCCTCTCAGCCTGGCCCCCTCCGTTCTTTCATTTGAGTAATGCAGGTTCTCTAGGCGCTATACACAGTGCTGTGCAAACTCAGCTTCCAGCATCGTGCAAACAGACCCTTGTGAAGGGAGTCCTAAGACTACCTTTGGATTTGGCGACTCGCTAGTAGGACTCACAGCACTAACAAAGGCTATTAGACTTGTGCTTACACTTTGAAAATACAGATTTAAATTAGTAAAGGAAAAAGGAACATGAAGCAGAGTCCAGGAGAAACTAGCACAAGCTTCTGGTGTCCTTGCCCTGCGGGGCTGAACGGATAGTGCTTATTTTCCCCAGCAACGTTGTGTCACCGCACACTTGAAGTGTTAACCACCATGAAAGCTTACCTATGTGTTGGTGTTCAGGGTTTTCATTGGAGTCAGTCACATATGTGCCCATGTGACTGACCTCGGCTACGCGGACCCCAGCCCAACAGAGGTGAAATTAATAGAGCATGGCCCAGAGCCTCGGGCACCTGTGAACAGGCTTTCATCATAAATCACACTGTTGGTATAAACTAAGGATGTGGCCCAAGGCCTCAGACACATGAAGCCACCCTTATCAGGAGGGATACTCCAAGGACTCCGTGGTCATCTCTTAGGAGCTGATCAAGGCTGTGTGCAGGGTTTGGTCAACTCAGATCTGCTGAGTCACCCTTGACATCACAGCTGACATCCCTAAGTCCCTTTGGCTGGAACATGTGGGAGCTGCTACTGTCAGTGTCAGAGGCTTTCAATTTGATTCATGTTTGACAGTATGATTTGGGAGAAATGATAGATTTTATCCTAATTTTCATTTATTTCATTATCAGTGAAGCAGAACAACTCTCTACATGTTTGATTGCCACTTGAATTTCTTGTGTACTTTGTCTAGTCATTCGTTCATACATATATTGAGTTATTTACATGTTTATAATTTATAGGAGCCCTTATGAACTGTGCATATAAACGCTTTGTCATATGTGGCAAATATACTTCTACTATTACTTTTAACTTTATTCTTTTTTGTGAGCAATACAGAAATGCATATTTTTAATGTAGTCAGCTGGTCAAACTTTTCTTTCATGATTTCCGATCTTAGTGTTAGTATAACAAAGGTTTTCTGCTCCCCAAACTATACGCTCTCCAATATATCTTCTCATGCTTTAGTTTTAAACACTTGAATATTTGACCTTTTGGAATATTTTATTATAATATATTATATTTATTATGTTATGTTATATTATATTATATTATATTATATTATATTATATTATATTATATTATATATTTCCTAGGGCTGTTATAACAAATTACCACAAACCGAATGACTTAAAACATCAGAAATTTATTCTTTCACGGTTCTGTTTGCAAGGAGGCAGTAGGGCTGTGCTTTCTTGGACGGCTCCAGGGGAGCATCTGTCTGTTCCATGACTTTCTCTTCGCTTTGACGTCACCAGCAATCTTTGGCTTATAGATGAATCACTTGAGCCTTGGCCCCTCTGTCTTCACACGGCATTCTCTTTGTGTGTTTGTGTCTCTTTTCCTCTTCTTATGAACATGTCAGTCATATTGGATCAGGGACCTCTTAATGACCTCATCTTAACTTGATTACAACTGTAGAGACCCTATTTCCAAAACGCCACATTCACTGGTACCAGGGGCTAGAACTTCAACTTATCTTTTAGGAGGACACAATTCAATCCATAACATATATGGTGTAATAAAACTTCATTTGTTTTCCCAAATGCTTACCTAATTGTGGTAATGTCATTTATTGGATAATCCACCCTTTATCCATGGGTTTATTTCAAGACATTATTCTGCTCCAGTAATGTATTGGTCAGTTCTGCTGAGGTCACATACTGTTTGACAAAGCATTGGTGTATAACCACCCAAGATAAGCAATTATGGAAGGATATTGGGGGGAAAAGTCAGCTAGCCTCCCACTGTTAGTATGATCAATCTTTCCCAGTCGTGCAGTCTATAATGGGAGGCCTGTCTGAAAATACTTGTGCTTCTCATTTTTATACCCTTGTTCGGACTTGGGCTGTTCCTGCAACAGTTGGTTATGTTTGATTAAAAAAAAAAGAGAACCGGCCAGGTGCAGTGGCTCATGCCTGTAATTCCAACACTTTGGGAGGCTGAGGCTGGCAGATCACTTGAGGCCAGGAATTTGAGACCAGCCTGGCTAACATGGTGAAACCCCGTCTCTACTAAAAATGCAAAAACAAACAAACAAGCAAACAAAAAATGAGCCTGGTGTGGTGGTGCATGCCTCTATTCCCAGCTATTTGGGAGACTGAGGCAATGAGAATCATCTGAGCCTGGGAGGTGGAGGTTACAGTGAGGTGAGATTGCGCCACTGCGCTCCAGCCTGGGTGACAAAGCAAGTCTCTGTCTCAAAAAAAAAAAAAAAGTAACTTTTTTCTTTCATAGCCACTACACTGATATAGGGTTTGAATATTAAGAGATATTAGTTTTAAACATCTGCACAGAGCATTTCTCCAATTCCTGGAACAATCCAGGAGCGCATACATTCTGACAGAGCTATTAGAGCTATTAGAAGCCATACCAATACTAACGGCTTAATGGCCAGGAGAAACTCAGTCATTCCTTTAACATGGATCTATTGAGTGCTAGGCACTGTTCTAGATGCAGGACCTACAGCAAAGCCTGGAACAGACAAGGCCCTCTGTTTCTTTTCAGCTTACATTTCAGTGGGGGAAAGACAACGATAACACAAACCTAAAGAGGTACAGAATACCTTCTCCAGAAGTAAAGGGAAGGTATGTCGCCTCGAAGTCCTGGGCAGAATCCGATCCTTTTCACAGCTGTATCCATCTTGTTCAAATATACGTTATTGGCGACGTCCCCAAAAAGAGAGTTGTAGAAGAGAAACGCACCGGCAGAATGACAGGATGACACTCGAGTCTAAAGACATTCTTAACAGCAATCTCCCATTGGTAGCATACTTGATTAGTTCATCAGAATTTTCATTCCCATTTGTGAGAAAGGAGAAACTGAGGATCAGAAAGATTATCTGGTTATTTGATTTCGGCAAAAATAATGCTTATTTAGCAATTCCTCAAGGAAGCCATCAGAGTCCTCATCCATACAACCGATGCGCAGTAAGTGATGAATTTTGCTGTGAACACCTGAGTTGGAATTAGTCATTGACTGGGCTCCGCTCCATGAGAAAATGAGGTGAAGGGGCCAGATACACACAGATAATATATTTTCTTATTTCTTTCATTGCTTGTCCATGTTCCCATGGAGGAGGATGATGATGATGATTATTATTATTATTTTTACAGAGTCTCTCTCTCTGTCACCCAGGCTGGAGTGTAGTGGCATGACCTTGGCTCACTGCAAACTCCACCTCCCAGATTCAAGTGATTCTCCTGCCTCAGCCTCCCGAGTAGCTGGAATTACAGGCACCTACCACCACACCTAGCTAATTTTTGTATTTTAAGTAGAGACGGGGTTTCACCATATTGGCCACGCTGGTCTCGAACTCCTGACCTCAGGTGATCTGCCTGCCTTGGCCTCCCAAAGTGCTGAGATTATAGGCATGAGCCACCATGCCCGGCCTCGCATGGATATTTTTAACATTTTATTTTGAAATAATTTCAGACTTAGAGAAATTTACAAAAATAGTATAGAGAGTTCATGTATATCCATTATCTAGCTACCTACAATGTTATAAATATATGTAACTATGGTACAATGCTCAAACCCAGGGGAAAAACTTTGATACAAAACTGTTAACTAAGCTACAGACTTATTTGAATTACCCTAGTTTTCTCCCTGTGAAGTAAAGGATTAACTCAGCAGGCTTGGGGTGTTCAAACCCTGCATCTCCCAGAGAAAGGACTGGTCCTTGACTACCTTCTGGGAGAAAAACTCCTAAGCCCTTGAAATATCCTGCCTGATGAGAGTCTTTGTTTACTTGGGCCCTTGGGCCCTGTCAGATAGTCTGTATTAACAGTGTGACTTATGGTGGAGAGCCTTGGGTCTTGCTGTATCCGTTTGACCTCTTGAGGGGCTGCAGATGGAGTAGCTAAGGTCAGCCATGGAGGTGCTCCATGCCTCTATAACTGATCCCTAATAAAAAACCTGGGCCCCAGGCTTTGAATGAGCTTTCTTGGTTGGCAGTACTTTCTGTGTGTTGTCACACGTCACTGCTGGGAGAATTAAGTGCGTCTGTACAGTTTCTCTGGGCGAAGACAACCAGAAACTAGTGTTTGTCTCTCCTGGAGTCTGCCCTCTGTGCCCTGTTCCATGCTAACTAATATATATGCTTTCACTGTAATAAACCGTAACCGTGAGTGTGACAGCTTTTTAAAGTTCTGTGAGTCCTTCTAGTGATTCACTGAACCTGAGGGTGGTCGTGGGTACCCTTGGCATGCTACCTAATGCCTTTTTTTTTTTTTTGAGAAAGAGTCTCACTCTGTCGCCCACACTGGAGTGCAGTGGTACAATCTTGGCTCACGGCAACCTCTACCTCCCAGGTTCAAACGATTCTCCTGCCTCAGCCTCCTGAGTAGCTGGGATTACAGGCCTGCACCACCGTGTCCAGCTAATTTTTGTATTTTTAGTAGAGACGGGGTTTCAACATGTTGGCCAGGCTGGTCTCAAACTCCGGACCTCAGGTGATGCACCCACCTTGGCCTCCCAAAGTGTTGGGATTACAGGCGTGAGCAACCATGCCCGGCCCTAATATCCTTTTTCTATTCCAGGATACAATCCAGGGTCCCTTATTGTTGGTCTCCTTTGTCTCCTCGAATCTGTGACAGTTCCTCAGTGTCTTTGTCTTTCATGACCTTAACACTTTTGATGACTACTGGTCATTTTGTAGAATGATCCTCAATTTCAGTTTGTCTGTTTGCTTATGATTCATTGAGTTCATGTAATTTGGGGAAAATGCTTTATATCAGATAACTGGGAATTTTAAGGAGAATAAGCTCTTCAATACCCCTGTACACACACACACACACACACACACACACACACACTTTTTCCCTATCAGCTGGAATTCCCCGCCGCACTAAGCCTCTCTTGCGACATTGGCTCTCCACCTCTACTTTCACTATTCAGTTTGATTGTGAAATCTTGGGTGAAAGAGAGCCAGTGGCGGCCAGTGTTATAGAGAAGAACTCCGCTTTCCCTGTTAACAGAGGCCTTTGTGCATCTGGTGGTCACAGCACTCCTCACATTCCTTAACTGACTCTCACCCCAGGTAGCTGGAGATCGCTGAGGCAGGGATGTGGCGGACATTGACTCTTTTGTCTGCTGAGGGTAATAGTCCACCTTCTCCTGGGAAATGCTCCTTCTTCCACCACAACCACATGGCTCGAAAGAGAGCTGCTATGATCTAACAGACTTTGCCCGCATGGCCACCACTGATTGCTCAGAGCTGGGCACCTGAGCCTATTGGGGCCAATCCGAGCTCTTCCCTGGGATTTCTGGGCTTGGGAGGAAGCAGCACATTCTTCCTCTTGGAGGGTCCTTGCTTGTGGAAGAGCCAGGCTAGAGCAGGAGGGGTTGAATTGAATTCAGACAGAGGCGGAGGCGAGCACTGGAGAGGGAGCCTGGCTTTGTCCCAGGTGCATTGGGAGGCCCAGGTATACCCTGCACACTTCCTCGATGATGGGAGCCTCACTAATACATAGACCACATTCCATCCCGTCCGCATACACGACACGTGGAAAAGGCTGGACATTCCCTACATCTCATGATCAGCCAGTGAATGAAATGAAAAGGGCCGGGTGATACTTCATCAACGTCAGCGTTTTTCTCAGGGTCGTCTCTGCCTTTATGTTTCCATATATGGGATATGGTAAATCAGAACCAAACATGTCGAACAGCATTCATTTTAACAGGCGTCTTCAAGAGACTGTCTACGTGATTAGCAAATACCATCTGCCCGCCTAATGAAATCAGAATAGCCAGTGTTTTCCATCCTCAACTCAGGGATTAAAGAGGAAAAGCCAGTGTAAGCAGGTCACCTGGGTTAGCACAGCCGTGGAGAGGTGCGTTGAACAGATTGTACAGCTCAGCCCCACCCCAGTCAAGAGGAGTCAGTTAGGACACAACCCCAGATGCCAAAGGAAAAGAAAGGAAAGAAAGAAAGCAAGAGAGAAAGAAGGACAGAAAGACAGAGACAGACACAAAGAGAGAAAGAAAGAGAGAAAAAGAAAGAGAAAGAGAGAGAAAGAAAAAGACAGAAAGAGAGAAAGAAAGAAAAGAAAGAAAGTCTAGATTTTACTTCCCGAACAGCCCATTTTATAATAGATAAATAATTCAAGACAAAATAAATTGGTTAGAAAATGATAATGTTTGTCCACTCTATGGCTATGGCCATACAAGGGGCAGAAATAGGAAATCTGTGTATGTTTTGCCAAAAGAAAATCTATTTGCTCATTTAAACTTTTTCCTTCTGATTATAAAACATACAAATTCTTTTATGAATAACTTTCACAATAAGGGAAAATATAAAGTGTGTGGGGCAGGTGTCACTGAGTGGAAGGAGAGGGCGTGGTCATTCTCTGCTCACGCCCACCCCCGTGAGGGCTGTGTCTGGGTGACAGGCAGGGTTGGGGGTGCTTCTGGAACCCGCTGAGGGGGCTCTTGGGAAGGGGATGCACCGGGGAAGAGAGCTTGGATCTCAATAATCTATCAGCTTTTGGAACAGCAATGTTAGTTTCCTTAGGCTGTGTTAGTTTCCTAAAACTGTCCTTAAAATAGTACCCCAAACTGGGTGGCTTAACATGACAAAAATTTGTTCTTTCACAGTTCTGGAGGACAGAAGTCCAAAATCAAGAAGCTGGCAGGGCTGTGTTCTCTGAAGCATCCAGAAAAGATTTCTCCTGGTTTCCTCCTAGCTTCTAGTGGTTGCCAGCAAGCATTAGCATTCCTTGGCGTGCAGCTGCATCTCTCGAATCTTCTGTTTCTCGAAATCTCTCGAACCTCTGCTTCTGTTTCCATGTGGTGTTCTTCCCTGTGTGACTCTCTCTGGGTATCTTGGATCGTCATATTGGATTAAGGGTTCATCCTACACAACTATAACCCTGACCTGACTTAACTAATTACAGCTGAGTGCGGTGACTCACACCTGTAATCCCAGCACTTTGGCAGGCCAAGGAGGGCAGATCACTTGAGGTCGGGAGTTTGAGACCAGCCTGGGGTCTCAAAGTCCCGACTCCTGAGGTCTTTGCAGGAACTGGCACTCAAGGGAAATGCTGAAGAAAAGAGAAAGGCGGCCGGGGGTGGTGGGTCATGCCTGCAATCCCAGCAGTATGGGAAGCTGAGGCGGGCAGGTCATTTGAGGTCAGGAGTTTGAGACATGCCTGACCAACATGGTGAAACCCCATCTCTACTAAAAATACAAAAATTAGCCAGGCGTGGTGGCGTGTGCCTGTAATCCCAGCTACTTGAGAAGCTGAGGCAGGAGAATCACTTGAATCCAAGAGGTGGAGTTTTCAGTGAGCAAAGATGGTGCCACTGCACTCCAGCCTGGCCGACAGAGCAAGACTCTGTCTCAATAATAATAATGATAATTTAACTCATTATATACACCATGATCTTCTTTTCAAATAAGTTCACAGTCTGAAGTTCCAGGAAAGACATGAATTCTTGGGACACAATTTCAGTCCAGTGCAGCCTCTCTTACCCACACAAACCTCCCTGGCACTGTGGAGCGGAGGGCAGCATGGCCCCATCATGGAGAAGGGCTCCTCCAGGTGGTGGGGGGTGCTCTGCTGAGACCCTACCAGGCTCTGGGGAAAGCAAGGCAGATCCACAGTGGCAGTGGCCTCTGCCGGGAGATTTGGGGCACTGCTGTTCTAGAATACCACAGGAAGTTCTGGCCTTGGCTCCAGAGGCAACAGGTCTCGGGGTCCACCCTGTGAGCCCCCAGAAGCAGTCTAGGTCCTAGGGAGTGGTTCCAGGGGGCCAGTAGAGGAAGTGGCTTTGGTGGGGCTGTGTTCCTGATTTTTTAGAAGCCCTCACAGCACTCTGCACTCCCTTCGTAATACCGATAACAATTCCAAGGAGTAAATAACCATGAGGTTAGTTCTTTAGTGTCTGTCTCAGCAATAGGGTGACCAGCTGTCTGCTAAGTGGAGCCACCAACTTGTCTAGTTTGTGCTAGGCCAGATTTGTTTCAGCACTGAAAGTACTGCATCCTAGAAACCCCCTCAATTCCAAGTAAACCAGGACAGCTGGTCACCCTCCTTAGCAGACAGATGGGAATCTCACGCGCAGAGCCACGGTGTCTGTCTAATCCACTCTATCTCCTGTGTTCCTGTTCGTCAACGTTACCTTGCACAGATCACACATCCAATAAATATTTGCTGAAGAACAATCATAATAATGATTATCCAAAATGCTCAGTAAATATTTGCCGAACGAATGCCCCCTGCCAGTAAATAAATAATTGTTTTCAGCATTTTAATATATTACCAAGAAATGAGACCAACTGGATTTACAGACTCGTCCAAGAAGCAAAGAGATTTTTGTCCAAGTAGAAAATGCCAAGTAGGGTAAGTTTAGCAGCGTTCAATCCTCTAACAAAAGATCAGCAAATGGCCTAGAGGGGTTGCGTCTGATTTCCTGAATCCGTCTTTAAGTGGAGATTATGGATTTCCAGATCCTCTCAGACAGGAGGGACCAAAGCAGGAGGGACAACTGCCGGACAGCCGTAGCAGTGGGAACCAGAGCTTGCATTGCACATCCCAACACAGCAGTTTCACAGACGTTCCCTTGGGTGGGATACATTAGACTGTAGACGTGGAGGGATGATGTGCTTCTCTGTTTTTCTGAAAATGAGTTTCACTCTGTTGCCCAGGCTGGAGTGCAGTGGCGCAATCTCTGCTCACTACAACCTCCACCTCCCAGGTTCAAGCTAGTCTCTTGCTTCAGCCTCCCAAGTAGCTGGAATTACAGGTATGCGCCACCATGCCCGGCTAACTTTGGTACTTTTAGTAGAATTGGGGGTTTCACCACATTGGCCAGGTTGGTCTCAAACTCCTGGCCTCCAGTGATCTGCCTGCCTCAGCCTCCCAAAGTGTTGGGATTACAGGCGTGAGCCGCTGTGCCCAGCCTGTTGTGCTTTGACTTGCCTTGCCTTTCCTCTTTCTTTCTTTTCTTTCTTTCTTCTTTCTTTCTTTTCTTTCCTTCTTTTCTTTTCTTTCATTCTTTGTTTCTTTCTTTCTCTCTCTTTCTTTCCTTCTCTCTCTCTCTCTCTTTCTTTCTTTCTTCTTTCTCTCTTTCTCTCTCTCCCTCCCTCCCTCCCTCCTTCCCTTCCTTCCTTCCTTCCTTCCTTCCTTCCTTCCTTCCTTCCTTCCTTCCTTCCCTTTTCTCTCTGTCTCTCTCTCTTTCTTTTGAGACAGAGTTTTGCTCTTGTTGCCCAGACTGGAGTGCACTGACATGATCTCTGCTAACTGCAACTTCCACCTCCCAGGTTCAAGTGATTCTCCTGTCTCAGCCTCCTGAGTAACTGGGATTATAGGCACCTGCCACTACGCCCAGCTAATTTTTGGTATTTTTAGTAGAGATGGGGTTTCACCATGTTAGTCAGACTGGTCTTGAACTCCTAACCTCAGGTGATCTGCCCACCTCAGCCTCCCAAAGTGCTGGCGTTACAGACGTGAGTCACCATGCCTGGCCTGATGTGCTTTTCTTAAGGACACACACAAAGTAGGGATTTGCAACCAGGCCATCTGTGTGCTTTTTTACTGCACTGTTCTCCCATTTCACTTTACCACAGCCACAGCAATGAAGCCCAGTGGTCAGTAATTTCCTGAGCTTGAGTCCAAGCTCCAAGTCATCTAGATGAATCTGTAACTAAGCAGTGGCCACTTAGATAGTTGAGATGTGAGGAAAGAGCCAGCCCGGCAGGTCTTGCATGTCTCCAGGGAAGCCTAGAACAACGACCCTTGGTCAGCCCTGGGGATTGCGGTCCCCAGGAAGGTTCTAATGTCTGTGATTAATGATTTTGTTCTATACCCCTGGAGGAACTGGTCACATGCAACCAGCTTGTCAGGGTAGTTTGCACAAACATCAAGATTGATGATGTGTATGTGGCTTCACTGCTGGGGTCCTGAGTTTCACTTGGCATAGCTGATAGCTAAGCAGAATGTGTCTATGTGATCAACCACCCGAAAAACCTTGGACCCCGAGACTGGCATGGGTTTCCCTAGGTCTTCCACACATGTCCTTGGAGTTCTCTGCGAGACAAAAACTACATTCTGAGTGGTCTCAGATGAGGAGGCATGAAGGAGCCTGAGCTGGACTGTCCTGGAATGCAACCAATGCATATCTTTTCCTGTAGCTTTTTCTCTGCATCCTTTGCTGGAATAAATGCTAGCCATGCATATAACTTGCTATTGAATCTTGTCAGTCTTTATGGAAAATCACCAAACTTAGCACCTTGACACACAGAAGAAAACAGGGATGCTCCGCCCCTGCTTATCCTGCCAGATGCTGCCCTTCCTGCTTCCACCCTGTCTCCACCCAGGTTTGAATGAGGGCTGTGGGAAACAAGGTTTAGAATGGTTACCGGCAAAACCAGAGCTGGATTTCTAACCCCC
Source organism: Papio anubis (assembly GCF_008728515.1). Classification (NCBI taxonomy): domain Eukaryota; kingdom Metazoa; phylum Chordata; class Mammalia; order Primates; family Cercopithecidae; genus Papio; species Papio anubis. The sequence continues at coordinate 9,616,899 of NC_044980.1, forward strand.
GTGGAGGTGGGTTTCCTCTTCAGCTCACAGCCCCAGTGTACACCCAGCTGGAGAATGTGGCAGGAAAGCATGAGGCCTAGGGCAAGAGGGGGCAGGAGGGTGCAGATGCCTGGGTAGCAGATTTCAGGGTTGACTGACTTCTGGAATCTCTGGGATTTGTGAACTCTGGTTAATTTCTGTAACTGGAGCCACAAGGTCTTCCCTGGATCCCTGTTACTTATTACTGGCTCAGCCAAGCAAACACTTTGGGTTGAAGTCTCCTCTAGTCCTGCAAGTCCCCGACATCCACATGTGTGCAAATTTCTGTTTTACAGTCCCCGCAATTACTTTTGCACCAAACTAATAAAAAACAAGTCACCCAAATAATTACATACACACTTGCTATTCAGATAAAGCCCTGGCATTTATTTTGAATAAAAAATAAATAGCTTATAGGCCAAGCTCACACCTGTAATCCCACCAGTTTGGGAGGCTGAGGCAGGAGGATTGCTTGAGGCCTGGAGCTTGAGACCACCCTGGGCAACATAGCAAGACCCCGTCTTTACAAAAATAAAATTTAAAAAAATAGATAGCTTATCCAGAATAGCCAAAACAATTTTGATAAAGAAGAACAAAGTAAGAATACTCACACCTCCTGATCACAAAACACGCTGCAAACCAATGGTAATCAACGCAGTGTGGCACTGGCATAGAATAGACATATAGACCAATGGAACAGAATTGAGAGTCCAGAAATAAGTCCATGTGTCTATGGTCAACTGAATTCCAACAAGAATGCCAAGATCATTCGGTGAGGAAAGAATTTTTTTTAAAAAATGGTGCTGAGACAACTGGAAAGCCACATGCAAAAGAATGCATTTTTGACCCATAATTTACACCTATACAAAAATTAACTTAAGGACCAAAGATTTAATTGTAAACCTAAACCTCTAAAACACTTAGAAGAAAATACAGAGGCAAACCATGACATTGGATTTGGCGATGGCTTCTGAGATAAGGCACCAAAAACACAAGAAACAAAAGAAAAAAATAGGTAGATTGGACTTTACTACAATTATAATATTTTTTTCCATCAAATGATGCCATCAAGAAAATGAAAAGACAACCCACAGAATGAGAGAAAATATTTGGAAACCATGTATCTGATGAGGGCCTATATCCGGAATATGTAAAGAACTCTTACAACTCAACAACAATAAGACCAACAACCCAATTCAAAAATGGGCAAAGGGGCTGGGTGCAGTGGTTCACACCTGTAATCCCAGCACTCTGGGAGGCCAAGGCAGGTGGATCACTTCAGGTCAGGAGTTCGAGACCACCCTGGCCAACATGGTGAAACCTCGTTGATACCAAAAATACAAAAATTGGCCATGCGTGGTGGCTCACACCTATAATCCCAGCACTTTGGGAGGCTGAGGCGGGTGGATCACCTGAGGTCAAGAGTTCGAGACTAGCCTGGCCAACATGGTGAAACCTCGTCTCTACTCATCATATAAAAAATTAGCTGGGTGTGGTGGCACATGCCTGTAATCCCAGCTACTCAGGAGGCTGAGGCAGGAGAATTGCTTGAACCTGGGAGGCGGAGGTTGCAGTGAGCCGAAATCGAGCCATTGCACTCCAGCCTAGGCGATAAGAGCAAAATTCCATCTCAAACAAGAAAAAAAATTACCTGGGTGTGGTGGTGCTTGCCTATAGTCCCAGCTACTCAGAAGGCTGAGGCAGGAGAATTGCCCAAACTCAGGAGGCAGAGGCTACAGCGCTGAGTTCACGCCACTGCACTCCAGCCTGGGTGATAGAGTGAGATTTTGTCTCAAAAAAAAAAAAAAAAAAAGAAAAAGAGAAAGAAAAAAAAGGGCAAAGGACTTGTGTGGGTATTTTCCCAAAGATGATATAGAAATGACCAAGAAGCATATGAGAAAATGTTTAATATTACTAACCACTAGGGAAATGCAAATAAAAACAACAATGAAATACCACTTCACACTAGGATAGCTATAAAACAATAAACAAAACCCAACAGAAAACAAGTGTTAGCAAAGATGTGGAGAAATTGGATGTCTTGTAACATTGGATGGCCATATGGCCCAGGAATTCTACTTTAGGTGTGTGTATACCCACTAAGTTGAAAACAGGTGTTTAGGCAAAAATTTTTACATAAATGTTCATAGCAACATTATTCACAATAGCCAAAATGTGGAAACCACCCAAATGTCCATCAGTGGATGAGCGGCTACGCAGAATGTACTATCTCCATCCAATGGAATGTGATTTCACCTTAAGAAGGAATAAAGTACTGATACATGCCACAGTATGGATGAACCTTAGAAATCTTATGCAATCTGAAAGCAGATAGTCACAGAAGACCATATATTATATAATTTCATTTTATGAAATATCTACAGTGAGCAAATCTCTAGAGACAGAAAGTAGATTCACGGTTGCTCAGGGCTGGGGAGATGGGAGGATGAGGTGAAATAGCTAAAGGGTATGGGGTTTCTCTTTGTGGTGATGAAAATGTTCTAAAACTGGCTGTGGTGATGGCTGCACATATCTATGGCTATATTGATTTTATTTTATTGAGATGGAGTCTCACTCTGTTGTGCAGACTGGAGTGCAGTGGCGTGATCTTGGCTCACTGCAACCTCCGGTTCCCAGGTTCAAGCAATTCTCCTGTCTCAGTCTCCTGAGTAGCCGGGACTACAGGAGCCCACCACCAAACCTGGCTAATTTTTGTATTTTTAGTAGAGACGGGGTTTCACCATATTGGTCAGGCTTGTCTTGAGCTCCTGACCTCAGGTGATCCACCCATGTGGCTATATTTAAAGCCATTAAATTGTTCACTTTATTTTTTATTTTTCAGAGATGGGGCCAGTTGCCCAGGCTGGAGTGCAATGACATGATCATGGCTCACTACAGCCTCGAACCCCAGGGTTCAAGCAATCCTCCCTCCTAAGCCTCCCAAGTAGCTGGAACTACAGGTGACTGCCACCACCCCTGGCTAATTTACTTTCTACTTTTTACTCCAACCCAGGAGTTGGAGGTTGCAGTGAACTGAGATCACGCCATTATACTCCAGCATGGGTAATAAGAGCAAGACTTCGTCTCAAAAAAAAAAAAAAAAAAAGTGGGGGGACCGAACCGACATCATGTACCTGTGATGGGACGCACAAGGAATGCAGACTTCAATGTTTATTCAAAGCAAACCCAAATCTAGTGATGAGAAGACCTCAGATGGCCCCACGGGGCAGAGAATCTGGGGAAGGGCATCCCAGATCTTCCATGCGATTCTCTTCAGTAACAACTTCTGTGGCTCCTGCAAAAATATCAGTGTCGTGCAAGACAAACACAGCTAAAAGATGGTGTCAAATGAAGGGACACCAAAGAGAACTGGCTACTAAACATGATGTACGATCCTGGTTTGGATCTTGGACTGGAAGAAAAATGCTATGAAGACATCATTGGATCACTGGTAACCAGGTAACCACATTCCAGCAATGAGAAATTTCCTAGCTCAGATAACTGCCCTGTGGTTATGTGAGAGAACTCTTATTGGTAGGAGATCTATGTGGAAATATTTAGGGGTAAAAGGTATGATGTCTGTAATCTGCTCCTAAATGGATCAGAGAGAAAAAGAGATGTGTATTTATATAGAGAAACAGAGATGATGTGGCCAAATGCGGCAAAATGTTAGCAATTAGTATATCCAGGCTAGGCATGGTGGCTCGCAGTGGCTTGCATCTGTAATCCCAGCACTTTGGGAGGTTGAGGCAGGTGGATAACCTGAGTTTAGGAGTTTGAGACCAGCCTGGCCAACATGGTGAAAACCCATCTCTTCTAAAAATACAAAATTAACTAGGCTTTGTGGTATGTGCTTGTAATCTCAGCTACCCAGGAGGCCGAGGCAGGAGAATCACTTGAACTCGGGAGGCAGAGGTTGCAGTGAGCCAAAATTGGGCCATTGCACTCCAGCCTGGGTGACAAGAGCAAGACTCTGTCTCAAAAACAAACAAACAAACAAAAACAATTAGTATATCTGGGTGAAGGGTACAAGGGAAGTTTTTTATGTTTCTTGCAATTATTCTGTAAGTTAGCCATTATTCCACATAACAAACAAACAAAAACAATTAGTATATCTGGGTGAAGGGTACAAGGGAAGTTTTTATGTTTCTTGCAATTATTCTGTAAGTTAGCCATTATTCCACATAAAAGTTATTGGCTGGGCACAGTGTCTCAAGCCTGTAATCCCAGCACCTTAGGAGGCTAAGTTAGGTGGATCACGAGGTTGGGAGTTCAAGACCAGCTTGGCCAACATGGCGAACCCCCGTCTCTACTAATAATATAGAAAATAGCTAGGCGTGGTGGTGGGTGCCTGTAATCCCAGCTACTCAGGAGGTTGAGGCACGAGAATCGCTTGAACCCTGAAGGTGGAGATAGAGCAGTGAGCCGAGATCGAGCCACTGCTGCACTCCAGCCTGGGTGACGGAGTGAGAACCCATCTCAAAAAAAGAAAAAAAAAGTTATTTTATGTTAAAAAAAAAAAATCGGTAAAGTTTTCATAATAAAAATAAAATAGAATAAAATTTACAAACTCCCCCAAATCTCTGCCATAAAAACTGTAGAGACAAAAGTCAGCTCCTTTAAGGGTAGTGCAGCCCCCAGAAGCCACCACATCGGCCAGGTGGTCGGCAAACGGCACAGACGCTCACTTGGCTCGGACACCAGCTGGAGTCCCTGAGGCCTGGAGCTTGACCTGGAGAGAAGAGCATTGTTTCCTGGCAGAAGAGAAGTAGAAGAAAACCACTTCTGGGATGAAGTGAGCTCTAGAAGAATCCAAGAGCCTAGAGGCTCCACGTGGGTCCTTAGTGTTAGTGGCCAGCTGTGACCCTTCCAGTCTGCAGACCAGCTAACCACAGGGCCAACTGCATTGATTGAGCGCCTATTGTGTGCAGGAGCCTGTGTGGACTACGAGGCCCCACTGGTGGCTTGTGTGTGTGTTTGCACGTTTGTTGAACCTCATTTCCCTGAGGAGCCAGGTGAGAATGATGATCTTGTCAAAATGCCATTGCTAGCTGCGACAGGTGAGCGTTGATGGTAGGACAGGTGCAAGAAGCCCTTTTGTGCCAAGGAATATTCAAAACATTTCACTTACGTTAAGCCATTCAACACCCTCCTGCCCAGCAGCGCCATGGGGTAAGTATCACTATTACCTGCTGTTTTACAGATGAGAAGTGAAGTAACGCACCCAAAGTCACCAAGACCTGAGGCTCCTGGTCAACACAGAGGTGGCATGCCCAGCACAACAACGCACACCCCACTCTTTGGTCCTGTCCTCTTGGTTTTTTTGTTGTTTGGTTGGTTGGTTGTTTTGTTTGTTTGTTTTTGAGACAGAGTCTCGCTCTTGTCATTCAGGCTCAAGTAGTGGTGCTATCTCTGCTTACTGCAACCTCTGTCTCCGGGTTCAAGCGACTCTCCTACCTCAGCCTCCTGAGTAGCTGGGATTACAGGCATGCGTCACCAAGCCGGCTAGTTTTTGTATTTTTAGTAGAGACGGTTTCTCCATGTTGGCCGAACTGGTCTTGAACTGACCTCAGGTGATTCGCCCACTTCGGCCTCCCAAAGTGCTGGGATTACAGGCGTGAGCCACTGTGCCCGGCCTGCCCTGTCCTCTTGGAACAGAAGTCAGGACGCCTCTGGGAAGCAGGCTCCAAGAAAACACAGTCATGGCTGCGCCCTGGCACAGAAGTCGTGGCTCCCTCCCGACTGGGGCAGTGGGCATCTCCTGGGGTCAAGGCTCCGTTATGAATACATTGCTTAAACTTGACTGTTGTGAGTTTCACACCCAATCGGGAAAAAAGACTGGTTTGGTCAGTTGGCGTTTCAGGAGTATCTAAAATATTGAAGTGTATTTAATATTTCAGTGTACTGGCTCAAGCTTTTGTACGTTTTCATAAAAAAGTTGCTGCCAAACATATTTTGAATACCATTTGTGAGGACGTATGGCTCTTTCCGCACCACTCAAAGGCCAGGGAAAGCAGAGTTGGAGGAAACCTCCTTTCATCTCCCTCTAGAGAGTCATTTAAAAGTAGTGAGTACTTTGAGAAAACGCTTTTGACTCGTGGTCCCTTTTTTTTGAGTATTAAATCAATTCTAGTCACAAAGCAAGCCCGCATCTCCTGTCTTCATCCAGGCGCCACCAAAAAGAAATAAGGCAGCTGAACAAATAGAAGATTCTGTGCCATTTCCGCCCCTCCCACCCGCCCACAGCAGACATGCTTCTTGTTTTTGATCAATGGTCAAATGACAACCTGAATGCTCAAGTTCCTTTTTTTTTTTTTTTTTTTGAGATGGAGTTTAGCTCTTGTTGCCCAGGCTGGAGTGCAATGGCGTGATCTCAGTGCACCACAACCTCCGCCTCCCAGGTTCAAGTGATTCTCCTACCTCAGCCTCCTGAGTAGCTGGGATTGCAGGCATGCGCCATCAGGCCCGGCTAATTTTGTATTTTTAGAAGAGATGGGGTTTCTCCACGTTGGTCAGGCTGGTCTCGAACTTCTGACCTCAGGTGGTCTACCCTCCACTGTCCGAGCAATTGGAAGTTGTAAGAGCTTTGGGTCAGAAATGCAGTTGTCTTCTGATCACCCAACTGCCAGGAAAGATGCCACAACAACACAAGAAGGAGGCCACTGTCGGTTCCAGCGTCGTCCCCACTGGCACCACTAGGGGGTCAGGCCACTCTGGCCACCATGTAAGGAAGGAGACCGCTACTACGCCTGCTGCCCTCCTCCCTCTACCTTGCCTAGTTCACAAGACAGGAGGAAAGAGAGAAAGCAAAAAGTTAGAAAGAAAAAAAAGTAATATAAATAGCCAGACAACCTTAGCACCACCACCCGGCCGTAGGAGTTTAAAAAAAGTAATAATAATAACATCAACCCCTGACCTAAACTACTTGTGTTATCTGTAAATTCCAGACACTGTATGAAGAAAGCACTGTAAAACTTTTTGTTCTGTTAGCTGATGCAAGTAGCCCCCAGTCACGTTTCCCACGCTTGCTTGATTTATCACTACCCTTTCACGTGGACCCCTTAAAGTTGTAAACCTTTAAAAAGGCCAAGTATTTCTTTTTTGGGGAGCTCAGCTCTTAAGATGCGAGTCTGCCGACGCTCCCGGCCAAAAAACAAACCTCTTCCTTCTTTAATCCGGTGTCTGAGGAGTTTTGTCTGTGGCTCGTCCTGCTGCACATGGAATGGTCATACAGTAGCCCTAAGTTGTGATTTTCCTTTCACAGGGACAATGTGACCATTGAAGTAAGCAGTCAATACCTTTAGGACCTCAAGGTGAACCATAATTGGGACACAGAAGTTTCTGGAAGAGGTAGGCTTGGGCAAGTCAGGTGGGCGGCAGGTTGTGTTTACGAAAATGGCCATGACGCTGCCTCCTACTCTTGTTCTTCTGCAGTGTGACCCCGTCATTCCCCAATGCGGAAGCGGAGTCTCTTTCTCCATCCCCGGGAACCCGGGCTGGCCTGTGGCTCCCTTGTGACTGATAGGATGGGGTAGAATCGATGCCGATGACTTCTGAGGCTGGAGTGTAGTGGTGCAATCTGAGGCCACGGCAGAACAGGCCTGATGCTGAGGCCTGGTTCCCTTGGAAGGTTCCCTTCAGGAAGCTCCTGCTCAGAACTCCGCCTCTGTGCTGCAAGAAGCCCAAGGTACAGGAAGCAGCCAGGTACCGGGGCTCATACACAGGCTTGGCTGAATCTGGCTTCCCGGACCAGGGTTAAGAGGAAAGAAGCCCCCGGGAGATGCCAGCCATGGCCATTCACAGCTTCCTGGCTGAGGCTTCATCCTCTCCAAACTCCTGACCTGCAGAATCCCTGGGCATGGGAAAATGGTTCTTGTTTGATGTCATCAAATGTGGGATGATTGTTACATAGATAGATAACTATGGTAAACCCAGTGTCACAGGCACCACTGGGTGATGGAGGTCTGGGAATGGGGACCCTTGGTGAGGTGAGGCCCTTCGGATTCTGGTCAAGAGAGTGAGCTCTAGAGCTGTCTAGGTTCAAATCCAGTCTCTGCCACTTACCAGCTCTGTGACAGTGGGAAAGCGACTTAACCTCTCTGTGCCTTGCACGTCTTCCTCTGTGTAGTGGAGGTGATAACAGTACCCACCTGGGCAGGCTGTTTGAGGACCGAGTGTCATCAGTGCCCAAAGAGCACCAGGCTCACTGGAAACGCTTATTTGGTGTCACTTCCGACGGGCACAGGCCTAGGCCTCGATTGGACGTCTGGAAGACTGTGCAGGTCTAGAGGGTGCTTAGACTTGGCAGGCAATTGTATTTCTTTGTCTCACTAACTGAACTGGGAGAAGACAGTTATCTGTCTGTCTCTCATCATCTGTGCGTTGAGAACATGGGGCATAAAGCAAAATGCTGTATTTTGACTGGAAGGAGTTGCAGGTTCCTGAAAAAAGCCTGCTGGTGGAATTGAGGCTGACATCAGGCCTGAGAAGGGGAGGGGAGGGCATTGGGGAGTGAGACGGCCGGGTCTGGTTGGTGTTGCTTTAGTGGGGTGCATGCCTGTGTGTGTGTGTGCATGTTTGTGCCTGTGTGTGTGGTGTGTGTCTGTATGCGTGTGTGATTAGAATAGAGGTGGTGTTCTATTAGAGAGAGGTGGCCCCTGGAAAGGGTGAGAGATGCTCAGTCAAAACTCAGATGTGAGCCCATTGTCAGATTTAGACAATGAAGGGCCCAGTAGGCCACACTCAAGCAAGGCTGTGGCAGGGATCATGATCTGTATTAGTCCATTTCCACACTGTTATGAAGAAATACCCAAGACTGGGTAATTTATAAAGAAAAAGAGTTTAATGGACGCATAGTTCCACATGGTAGGGGAAGCCTCCTAATCATGGTGGAAGGTGAAGGAGGAGCAAAGGCATGTCTTACATGGTGGCAGGCAAGAGAATTTGTGCAGCGAACTACCCTTTATAAAACCATCAGATCTCCTGAGACTTATTCACTATCGCAAGAACAGCAGGGGAAAGACCCGTCCCCATGATTCAGTTGCCCCCCAGTGGGATTATGGGAGTGATAATTCAGATTTGGGTGGAGACACGGAGCCAAACCATTTCATGATCCAAGCCCATGTTAGCCAGGGCAGCGGGCAGCAAGGGGGGAGACATGGGAAGCGCACAAAAGGAAGCAGAGTCAAGTCTTCTTCCAGGTGTTCTGCCCGTGCCAGGGGGTCCCTCCTGCACCACCTCGCACTCACCTGCAGGTCTGGGCTGGTGCATCAAGAGGGAGGTGGAATCTCATTCTCCCTGTGTGAGTGGACAGTGAGTGGACATGGAAGTGCGATCTCACTCCTGGTTTAACCTTTCCCTTGCCCTCCAGCCCTCAGCTTCACTTTTTCTGATGACCAAATAATGACAATTTTCACATTGCCAGGTTTGCTTCAGCTTCTGCTGACAGCGGACTGCCTTAGACATCAAACACACGTTATCCAGACGCCTGAAACGGCTGAGCCCCAGGGGACTGTTTAGCAGTTTTAATGACCTTGAAAATACTTTGATGCAAATGCTTCTGCTGATAAGCACCTATTGTGCTGCAGATCCGTTGTGTGCCATCTGCTGTTATTAAAGACGGGGATGGGGATGTGAGGGATGGGGATGTGAGGGTTTTCCCAGAAAGAATCCGAATCACCACTGCTCTCTGGTTTGGCCAAAAAAAAAAAAAAAAAAAAAAAATATTTGTATTATCATCATTTTTGGTTCCCAAGTGGTTAAGCGTTCTTGCGCCTTCGTTGGCCCATAGCAGGTACTTAATAAACGTTTGTGGGATGAGAATGAATGAATCACTAGATGGAAGGCACTGGCAGTTAGGAGGAGCTCATTAAAACCTTTCTAATTGAGATCTCCCAGCCTGCAGCGGCTGTGATGGTGAACACCAGCCATGCAAAGCCTATGTCTGCTTAGGACCCTGAGTCTACAAACCGGAGGGAAGAGACTCGAGCAACAAGTAATGACTGCTGCCCCTCCATAATCCCACCTGCCCGGCCCGGCATCTGCCACCCGGCCCTCCTCACCATCTGCACCCAGGGGGCTGGCCATTGTCAAGCCTCCCCACGTGGCCTTTCCAGAAGACAGTACCGTCACTGACCTCACTGTCATTGGCCCCATTCGCCGGCAGCTCTGGACACCAGATGGGCCTGGCGTGGAGCCTCATTTCTGGTGGTTAAGCAGTTTAGCTCACTTTCTACCTCAGCGTCTTTGAGGATCCAGCCTGCCCAGGAAGACGCTCACTTCTTTTTGTTTTCTTTTGGGAATTCTATGAGGCTGCTTCAGGCACTGATTCATCCTGTACATTTTTCTCCCATGGGCATGCGGGCCTGAATGTGTGGCTCACCTTGTGCAAATGGCTGGAGCCTCCCCCTGCAGACCAGGAGAACACGGCAGGCACCGGATTCTTCTCGACCTTCAGAATGCAAAGGTCCCAGAAAGGAGTCACCTCGAGAGCTGAGACGCAAACTTCCGTGTCCCTAATGCTTGAACTGCTTTCAAACCTGTGGCAAATTGTTTTGCATGTATTCCCATTAACAAATCAACAAAACAAAATACACTTCATTCTTGGAGGGTTGATTTGAATTCTAGAAACAGCCGAGTCACTTACAGCTGAGTCTGGGGCACAAGGTGGGTGAGACAGTTTGGATAAGGTATTTTTAGGTGAAAAATGAGGAACGACTTTAAAGCAATCCAACTGATTTTCATAAGTGACTCTTAGCCTGAATTTGGTGAGTATGATACAGACGTCTTGGGCAAAGGGAGTGGTATTGTTCTAGAAGTATTATTCCCCAAGATAGCCCACGAAGACATTCATTCAGATGGGAAAACTAAGAACTTTTTTTCCTTCTGCCACTTCGAGAAAGAAAATTTGTGTTCTTTTCTTTTTTCTTTCAAGCAATCATATTCATTTATACAAGTATACAAGTACTGTATACCAGAATGATCAAGGTAATGTCCCCCCAAAAGATGTTAGACCGTCCTGTAAAGATGTCCTTGCTTTAGAAAGGAATCAATTTGTTGGTATCTGTTGACCATTTCCCACTTTCTTTTCTGTCTTCATGCAAGTAGCAGAGGCCCCTGAATGACAGAGGTACAGGTACAGGATTGGCCCTTGTTCTTCTCACCTGGCAAAGCCACTGTGCCAGGATGCATTCACTACCTCCCTCCTGATCAATTGCATCTATGTCATTCTGAGTTTCTACGGCAGACCCATGGTCAGTCCATCCAACATCCGTGACTCCTCTGTGCCTTACCAAGAGAACCTTCATTCAACCCTACAAAACTCATCCTCCTGGCAGCCAGGGGCTCACTGAATGGAGGCAGAAGTCAACTGACTTCTGCAAAATCTTAGGTTTCCTGATAAAAGACAGACACGGTCACAGCTTCCTCTTCTCCCACTTCTTACTTTCTCGAAGATAGACGTGATGTCTGGAGCTACAGCAGCCCATTTGAAACCAAGAGGAAACCAGCCTGAGGATGAAAAGCCAACCTGACAAAGACAAGGAAAAGCCTGCATACCTGATGGCATTGTCCAGCAATGGAAGCAAGGCCAGCAACCTGTGACTTCTGGGCTTCTCAGCATATGGGACACACGAGACCCTCTGCTCTGGTGGCTAGACTCCCTACTCCTAGCAGCAGACACAGATCAGCCTCACACACAGGTGTTCCTTTGTTTAACATGGTAAGTGCTGTGTGGCAGTGTACCTGGGTACCAAACGCACTTCCAAACCTCAGCTGAGTCTATTCGTTTACAGAAAGGGTGGGAAGAACTACGAACTTAAAGGCTGATAATTCTCATCTTGAGAGAATTCTGGTATCAGTAGTTCTAACATGTTTAGTTTCTGACTTAAAATGCACTAAGGCAGTGGGGCGCGATGGCTCACACCTGTAATCCCAGGACTTTGGGAGGCCAAGATGGGTGGATCACCTGAGGTCAGGAGTTTGTGACCAGCCTGGCCAACATGGTGAAACCCTCTCTTCTAAAAACACAAAAATTAGCCAGACATGGTGGCGGGGACCTGTAATCCCAGCTATTTGGGAGGCTGAGGCAGGAGAATTACTTGAATCTGGGAGGCAGAGTTTGCAGTGAGCCGAGATCGCACCACTGCACTCCAGCCTGGGCGACATAGAGAGACTCCGTCTCAAAAAAAAGCACAGCAACAAAAAAAATTTGGGTCAGGTATGGTGGCACATGCCTGTAATCCCAGCACTTTGGGAGGCCGAGGCGGTGGGATCACTTGAGGCCAGGAGTTCGAGACCAGCCTGGCCAACATGGTGAAACCTTATCTCTACTAAAAGTACAAAAAATTTAGCTGGGTGTGGTGGCAGGTGCCTCTAATACTAGCTACTTGCCCGGCTGAGGTGAAAGAATTGCTTAAACCTAGGAGGCGGAGGTTGCAGTGAGCCAAGATCGTGTCACTGCACTCCAGCTTGGGCAACAGAGTGAGACTCTGCCTCAAAATAATAATAATAAATAAAATTTTGAATTGACAAATGACTCATGCTGAGGAGGCCCTAATCTTCTCATAGGCAGTAGGAGAGGGGATTGGGTGCTTGTTTAGCTTTCTGTTCTGGGGAGGGGCAAAAGGAATCTGGTTTTCAGTCTGTGCCTGCTGTGTCCAAGAGACTTCACCTACATCACCTCATTTAACTCTCACATCCACTTTGACAAGGAAACTTTATTCCCTTTCTTTTATGTTTTCCGAACCCGAATCTCAGAGAGGTTGAGTAATTTGCCCAAAGTCACACAGCTCGTTGAGCAGATCTGACTCCCCAACATTGATCTCTCCCATAGCAGCAACCCAGCCTTGCACATAATGAGACTTGAGTCATAATTACTTTTCTTTTCTTTTCTTCTTTTTTTTTTTTTGGAAACAGGGTCTCCCTCTGTCACTCAGGCTGGAGTGCAGGGTTGTTAACATGGCTCACCATAGTCTTGACTTCCTGGGCTCAAGCCATCCTCCCACCTCCTATGTAGCTGGAACCACAGGCATGTACCACCATGTCTGGCTAATTTAAAACATTTTTTTTTTTCTCATAGAGACAGGGTCTCACTTTTTTGCCCAGGCTGGTCTCGAACTCCTGGGCTCAAACAACCCTCCTGCCTCAGCCTCCAGGCGTGAGGCACCGCACCCTCCATCTTCTTGATGGAAATCTGTCAGTGAAGAACCCACGAGTGACTGGTGATGCTCTATTTTCTCAGTCACAACCTTAGAGGCACAGGTTTTCTTTTTCTTTTAGTGGGGATAGGAGAGTGGGAGCCAAAATTTGTCACTGTAAAGACTCCCACCCTCCTGTCCTCACCAAAAGGAAAAGAAAACTTTGCATTTGAGGTTGTGACTCAGAAAACAGAGCATTAACTTGGGGAAATGTCTCCGTCGGTGCGTATACTGAAGGAAACTGCCATGTTGCTCTCTGCACCATTTAGAGATGATGTGAGTTAGGAACTGTTGGAAGAGACATTAATAGATATGAAATTTTTGTCATGATGAAACTAATGCTGTGTTAATAAGAAACAGATGAAGGGCCCATCTGTTTCCTTCCTTTCTCTTCTTAAGAGGATATAGCAGAATGATGGTTAAATAACTCTGAGGACAGTTAACATGATAGCCTTTCTCATGTCAAATGTGTGGAAAGAGAGTGTGAGGACAAAGTTTCAGGTATTGTAAATAAATACCTTGCAACCTAAACAACTTTTTAATTAGCTTTATTTCTACCAAAAAAAAAAAAAAAAATCCAGAATGCTGTACTGCGGCCAAGAGAATGAATGCATGTAGGGTGTCTGTGTGAGGGCTGGAGAATGACAGGGCTGGGCAAGTCCAAACCTGCCTCTTCTCGCACCATCGTCTCACATGGCACCCCTGAGGAAGTAGCAGGAGCAGGAGAGAGGACTGGATTGCCCCCTGCTATGGGCTGAATTGTGTACCCCCCAAAATTCATCTGCTGAAGTCCTAAGTCCCAGTACCTCAGTATGTGACTTTATTTGGAAATAAGATTGTTGCAGATGTCATTTGTTAAGATGAAGTCATGTTGGAATAAGGTGGATGCCATAATCCAATATGACTGGGTTTTTAAAAAATTTTTCATTTGAAGTCTCTGTTCTGTTCTCTTTTATTATTATTATTATACTTTAAGTTCTAGGGTACATGTGCATAACGTGCAGGTTTGTTACAAATGTATACATGTGCCGTGTTGGTGTGCTGCACCTATTAACTCGTCATTTACATTAGGTATATCTCCTAATGCTATCCCTTCCCCCTCCCCCTTCCCCACAATAGGCCCCGGTGTGTGATGTTCCCCTTCCTGTGTCCAAGTGTTCTCATTGTTCAATTCCCACCTGTGAGTGAGAACATGCCATGTTTGGTTTTCTGTTCTTGTGATAGTTTGTTGAGAATGATGGCTTCCAGCTGCATCCATGTCCCTACAAAGGACACGAACTCATCCTTTTTTATGGCTGCATAGTATTCCATGGTGTATATGTGCCACATTTTCTTAATCCAGTCTGTCACTGATGGACATTTGGGTTGATTCCAAGTCTTTGCTATTGTGAATAGTGCCACAATAAACATACATGTGCATGTGTCTTTATAGTAGCATGATTTATAATCCTTTGGGTATATACCCAGTAATGGGATGGCTGGGTCAAATGGTGTTTCTAGTTCTAGATCCTTGAGGAATCGCCACACTGTCTTGCACAATGGTTGAACTAGTTTACTGTCCCACCAACAGTGTAAAAGTGTTCCTATTTCTCCACATCCTCTCCAGCACCTGTTTCCTGACTTTTTAATGATTGCCATTGTAACTGGTGAGAGATGGTATCTCATTGTGGTTTTGATTTGTGTTTCTCTGATGGCCAGTGATGATGAGCATTTTTTCATGTGTATGACTGGGTTTTTAAAAATTTTAATTCAATTTAATTTAATTCTGTTTTAAGTTCTGGGATACATATGTAGGACGTGCAGGTTTGTTATGTATGTAAACGTGTGCCATGGTGGTTTGCTGCACACATTAATCCATCACCTAGGTATTAAGCTCAGCTGCGTTAGCTATTTATCCTGATGCCTGCCCTCCTGCTGCGCCCCTGCAACAGGCTGCAGTGTGTTGTGTCCCTTCCTGTGTCTGTGTGTTCTTATTGTTCAGCTCCTACTTCTAAGTTAGAACATGCAGTGTGTGGTTTTCTGTTCCCGTATTAGTTTGCTGAGGATGATGGCTTCCAGCTCCATCTATGTCCCTGCAAAGGACATGATCTCATTCCTTTCCATGGCTGCATAGTATTCCATGGTGTATATGTACTACATTTTCTTTATCTAGTCTATCATTGATGGGTATTTGGGTTGATTCCATGTCTTTGCTATTGTGACTAGAGCTGCAATGAACATATGTGTGCATGTATCTTTACAGTAGAATCGTTTTTTTTTCTTTTTTTTTTTTTTTGAGACGGAGTCTCGCTCTGTCGCCCAGGCTGGGGTGCAGTGGCCGGATCTCAGCTCACTGCAAGCTCTGCCTCCCGGGTTCACGCCATTCTCCTGCCTCAGCCTCCCGAGTAGCTGGGACTACAGGCGCCCGCCACCTTGCCTGGCTAGTTTTTTGTATTTATTAGTAGAGACGGAGTTTCACCGTGTTAGCCAGGATGGTCTCGATCTCCTGACCTTGTGATCCGCCCGTCTCGGCCTCCCAAAGTGCTGGGATTACAGGCGTCAGCCACTGCGCCTGGCCTGTTTCTTGACTTTTTAATAATTGCCATTCTGGCTGGCATGAGATGGTATCTCATTGTTGTTTTGATTTGCATTTCTCTAATGACCAGTGATATTGAGTTTTTTTCATGTTTATTGGCCACATATATGTCTTCTTTTGAAAAGTGTCTGTTCATCTCCTTCGACCACTTTTTAATGGAGTTTTTTTTTCTTATAAATTTGTTTAAGTTCCTTGTAGATTCTGGATATTAGACTTTTGTCAGATGGATAGATTGCAAAAATTTTCTCCCGTTCTGTAGACTGCCTGTTCACTCGGATGATAGTTTCTGTTGCTGCGCAGGAGCTCTTTAGTTTAATTAGATTCCATTTGTCAAATTTTGCTTCTGTTTCAATTGCTTTTTTCTCTGCATGTGACAGACACATATGCCGGAAGAATGCCATGTGAAGGCACAGGCAGAGATCGGGATGATGTGTGTACAAGCCAAGGACGCCAAAGATCTCCAGCAAAGCCCAGGAGTGAGGAGACAGGCCTGGAACAAGTTCTCCCACACAGCCTCAGAAGGAAGCAACCCTATCAACACCTTGGTCTCGGACTTCCAGTTTGCAGAACTGTGAGACAATGCGTTCCTGTGGTGGGAACCCGCACTGCACGGTGCTGGGTTGCGGCAACCATAGGCAACCAATACACCCCACAAGGAAGCTGAGCTTGACAACTAAGAGGTTGCAGTTTTCCAAGGTGGAGATGTGTTTGCTCATGTCTGTCCATGTTTTTCCTTTTATGGAACGGAGCCCTTGGTACACGTGGGGCAACTTGCTGAACTTTTGGAAAACTGATCACACCTTCCCTGCCTTCCAAGAGTTCTCATTCATGGGGACAGAATGTACCTCATAACTTGGTGTGTCCTTAAGACTGTCTCCGTGTTGAGTGCTGGGTGATTTTACGAGCATTTGTATGTCCGTCTGTGTGTGTGTGTGTGTGTGTGTGTGTGTGTATGCATGCATGCGTGGGTATACATGTGTGAATGTGTGTGTGTACGAGAGTGTTGGGTGTGAATCTGCGTGTGCGTATTTGTGTGCATATGAGTGTGTGGCTGTGTAGGAGTGTGAGCGTGTGTGAGTGTGACTGAGCTCTCACAGGAAGTCTGTCAGGGGCTTTGGCCCTTCGTCACTCTGGAAGTAGAGGCTGGAGAAAGAGAAACCCGCTGCAGGGTCTCTTGGCTACACATAGACAGGGTGGGTCTTGCTGTACCTGGGGAAGGTTTGGGTCTGCGAAGGGGCACCTCACCCTCAGGAGGAGCTGAGTGTGTCCTGACCCCCCACAGCCCGATCCTCAGGGCCGGCTGCTGGGAGGCTTAGCTGGATGCCCTGCTCACCAGGGAAGCCCCTGGGACTGGATCCACAGGGCCAACACCGAGGAAGAGGGGAAAGGTGGGTTGAAACATTGTTGCAAGGAGAAAACACTGCATAGAACCCTATTGTTTTAGGGCTGGGGCTAATTTAACGAGACACTGCATGTCCACATAATAGAAAATTATGCAGTCATCAAAAGTGAAATTTGACTAATTTTTAGTGCCTGGGAAGCTGCTTGTGATGGATAGAAAATACCAGAGTTCAAAATGGCAGCGTTCAAAATAGAGACAGAGTCATTAGACTCCAGCGCTGTACAAAAGTCCTGGGTTTGAATTTGGACTTGCCACTGGCTGGGTGTGAGTCCTAGGGCGTTACCAACCTCCCTACCCTGGTTTCTTCATCGGTTAAGTGGGAACGACAAGAGTACCAACCCCACAGGCCGAAGGGTGGCATTTAAGGGGCTCTTGATGAAAAAACCCTGATTTGTTGCATCTGCTGGCTCCCATGGCAAATACTCCCATAATGGCCAACATCACACTCCCAGTGACTTAACAACCTATTCACAGAATTTCTGAAAACTTAAGTCACCCTCACAAGCCAGCCTGGGCTGACTTCAGCACAGCACAGCTAGGGGCTTTGAGGATTAAATAAATACATGCTTTGAGCAATGTATAACACAAAAGATGAACAGGAGCTATCACATCCGCTGCATCCTATTTGGACACACATTACCAGAAAAATAAGTAAAATAAAAAGAGCAATGTGTGTGCAAACCATGGTATGTGGTAGACTGAGGGTGGTGATTGCAATTCTGTCCATCTGAGGTTCAAAGGATAACTTAAAATATGTATATGGCTGGTTGGGCGCGGTGGCTCATGCCTGTAATCCCAGCACTTTGGGAGGTTGAAGGGGGTGAATCACCAGAGGTCAGGAGTTTGAGACCAATCTGGCCAACATGGTGAAACCTCATCTCTACTAAAAATACAAAAATTAGCTGGATGTTGCGGCCCACGCCCGTAATCCCAGCTGCTCAGGAGGTTGAGGCCGGAGAATCGATTGAACCTGGGAGGTGGAGGTTGCAGTGAGCTGTGATCTTGCCACTGCACTCCAGCCTGGGCAGCAGAGTGAGACTCCGTCTCAAAAAAAAAATATATGGCTAAAAAGAGGTTCACAAAAATGCTGAGAGTGGTGGGATCATAGACCATATGTGTAAGTTGGCAATTTGTCCTAGTTTTGCACAAGGAGCACATGTGATACAATCATTTAATGTCATTTAAAGGAGCGAGGAGTTCTGAAGGTGGGCGCTCTAACTCTTGGGGTAGGGCCAAGGGAATGAAGCCCCCACGGCCTTAGGGAAAGTCGTGGTCGTCACAGAGAGTCAGGGAAGACTGCCTGGGCTGGAGGGAGGCTGCTGAAAGGCCTGTCCCCATCACCACCCATTAGGTGGCTCAGCTTTCGTGACACCTTCACTCCTTCCCATCTAAAGGGGAGGCTTTTTCTTGGCACAACCTGCCTCTTGGATACAGTGAGAGGGAATCAGCCAGGTTTTCTGTCTGGGCCTGTGGGTGGTCCTGACACTGGATTGAATAATGTCCTCCCCAAAACTCATGTCCATTCATACCTCAGAATGTGGCCTTATTTGGAACTAGGGTCTTTGCAGATGGGGTTAGTTAAAATGAGACCATTCTGGAGCAGGGGGGTCTTCATCCTTGCGACTGGCGTCCTTATGAGAAGGGGCACTTTGAAGACAGGCGCAGGGGAGAAGGACCTGTGGCAGTGGAGGCAGACACAGGAGCTGTGCGGCTACAGCCAGGAGCGCCAAGGCTGGCCTGACCACCAGCAGTGGGCAGAGAGGCTGGAAGAGGTCCTCCCTCAGAGCCTCCAGAAGGCAACAGTGTTGCTGATACCCAGAGTTTGGATTTCTGGCCCCCAGAACGGTGAGAAAAACACATTTCTGTTTTTAAGCTACCCAATCTGTAATGTTCCGTTATGGAGGCCCTAGGACATGAACACACTAGGCCCAGGCCAGGAAGCCCCCTAGGTTCCCCCTCCCATCCCCCCCACTGTTACCTTCGGTCCCTTCCCTGCCCTCCCTATCCTGGGATCCCCCTTGAAGCTACCTCCACTGGACGCCACCCCCAGCACCCTTGGTCCTCTCCCCCGAACTGCTGCCCTTAGTCCCCTCCCAGTCACCCCTTCCCCCAGCCCTCCGTCTCCTCCTCGCCCCGCCCCCCACGTCGCTCCCGGGTCCCCTCCCTGCCTCCGCGTCTCCACCCTGACGCAGGGCTGAGTCCTCACCCAGCAGCTTAGGGCCCCTCAGAACTAGAGCGGCAGGAGATTAAGGGTTGCTAATTTGGAAGCAGGGACTGATGTTCTATAAAAAGCAGGGAGGCTTTGGGATCTGTTTGGTTTTTAAGCCATTTTAGAAACTCATCCTACACACAAAATGGAGAGGTCGGGGGGATCTGTCTCTGCCTCGCCCTTCCCCCCCCAGGATCGGTCTCTTCCCCTCCCCACCTGCCTCCCTGGACCCTCCGGGAGGAGGGGGGCCTGCAGCAGCGAGAGGAGTGTCCTGTTCTGGAGGAAGAGCTGGGAGGAGAGGACCCTCCTACCGTTCTGGGTGGCAACGGTGGGAGGGTCCTGGAGCCTCTTGCACCAGGGCCGAGGTGGAGGGAGCGTGGAGGTGGGTGAGTGGCCCCAGAGCCCGTGTGCCCACCACGGCCCCGCCAGCAGCCTGTGCATTTCAGAAAAGCATTGTAGCCTGTGAGATTGTGGTGCCTGTGGTCCCAGTGCTTTGGGAGGCCGAGGTGGGAGGATCACTTGAGGCCAGGAGTTCGAGGTTGCAGTGAGCTAAGATCGCACCACTTCACTCCAGCCTGGGTGACGGAGCGAGATCCTGTCTAAAAAGAAAAGAAAGAGGCTGGGTGTGGTGGCTCACCCTAATCCCAGCACTTTGGGAGGGCGAGGCGGGCAGATGACGAGGTCAAGAGATCGAGACCATCCTGGCCAACATGGTGAAACCCCGTCTCTACAAAAAATACAAAAATTAGCTAGGTGTGGTGGCGGGAGCCTGTAATCCCAGCTACTCGGGAGGCTGAGGCAGGATAATTGCTTGAACCTGGGAGGCAGAAGTTGCAGTGAGCTGAGACCGTGCCATTGCACTTCAGCCTAGCGACAGAGTGAGACTCTGTCTAAAAAATAAATAAATAAATAAATAAATAAAAAAGAGAGAGAGAGAAAGAAAAGCTTTCTAGGAGAAGAACCCCAGGGAATGAGTCCTGTTGGAATCATTGAGTCCCAGGGGGAAAACATTTTGGGTGGGGGCCGTCCAGAGACACTGTGGAAGTCACCATAATACCTGCCAGGGACACACACACAGACATCTGCGCCTCTTGAAGCCAGGGTTAGCGAGGCCTGGGTGGGAAGAGCAGTTTCCCTGCTACAGAGGAGGCTTTCGGTGCTGAAAAAGCCAGAATGTTGAAGATCGCTGCGAAATGTCATTGTACTCATTTTCCCATCTTTCTCATCAGGGAGCCAGGGAGCAAGCTCAGTGACTTTGGAAAGCAGCTGTGTGGGCCCACACGTGCACACACAGGCACATATGTGCACGCACGTGCCCACACACACCCATAAGAGAAAGTTGCTGGTTGTCTTAGCTCCGTAGTGAGCAGGTTACGTAGAATCCTGAGGCCTTGAGTGAACCCACTCCAGTTCCTCTCTGCTGGTGGAAAATACGTAAAGTGGCTTTTGCTTTTGTTTTTGTTTTTTTGAAATTCACTTGAAGTATTTTTTCTGCCCATCATAAGCCATTTCATTCATAAGCCAAATGCTCCTCCCTCAAAAGCTCGTTCCCTGTGACGAGGCCTTCGTGTTCTCGGGGAGGAATTCCAGGATGCTTGTTTGGGGACATAACATCTGCTGTGTAGCTATGAAAAGGAAGGATGCAAAGCCCTCAGGGCAGGAGGCACCCAAGGCAGAGCGGTGACAGCAGAGCCACAGGGCAGCCCGTAGCTCCTGCCATTCGTATCACTATGTGTCCTCACATAACTAGGTGCAGGGAACCCGGGCAGGAGGACCATGGTGTGGTAGGAGCGTCAGCCTAGAGATGGCCCTGCGCCTTGTCCTCTGGAGACTTGAGGCTGCTCCTGGCCTCTCAGGACACAGACCTGGGTGGGAGGGCAGGAAGTGACAGAATCAGAATCAGGGATGCCCCAGGCTGGGCATGGCACAGGGAGATGTTTATGGGGCATCCTTGTCCCTTGATGTCCCTTCTCAGGAAACAAATGGTGTCAGGCTGTCTAGGGGCAAATCCAGCCCTAATCCAGCCCTTGTGGGTGGGTGGAAGGGTAGCAGGGAGCAGGGCAAGATGTCTGGCTCCCAGGAAAGTGCCGCCTGAGAAAACTCACCCTCCAACTGTCTTTTTTTTTTTGAGACATGGTCTTGCTCTGTCACCCAGGCTGGAGTGCAGTGGTACAATCATAACTCACTGCGTCGTCGACCTCTCGGGATCAAGCAATTCTCCCACTTCAGCCTCCCGAGTAGCTGGGACTACAGGCGTGCGCCACCACACCTGGCTAATTTTTTATTTTTTGTAGACACAAGGTCTCCCTATGTTGCCAAGGCTAGTCTCAAACTCCTGGGCTCAAGCAATCCTTCTACCTTGGCTTTCTTAAGTGCTAGAATTACAGGCACGAGCCACCTCACCCATCCCTAATGCCTTTTCTTGTTTTTTAATTGAGATGGAGTCTTGCTCTGTCGCTATCTTGGCTCACAGCAACCTCTGCCTCCTGGGTTCAAGCCATTTTCCTGCCTCAGCCCCCCAGGTAGCTGAGATTACAGGCTCCTGCCACCATACCTGGCCTAATTTTTTGTACTTTTAGTATTTTAGTAGAGACGGGGTTTCACCAAATTGGCCAGGCTGGTTTCGAACTCCTGACCTCAAGTGATACGTCTGCCTCAGCCTCCGAAAGTGATCACAGGCATGAGCCACCCAGCCTAATGTCTTCTTTTAAAGTCAGTTTATTGAAATATAATTTTTATTTGTATGTCTTTTTGTAGCATAATATAATTGATAGTATTACATAATTCTATGATATAATTTGGAACAAAATTATATAGTGTAATTTACTGGTGTGTATATATATAGTATTATTTATTTTATAAAATGAGATAGTATAATCTATGTAGTATAATATGGTATATAATATTGTGTGATTTACATGATATACTAGTCTATGATTTTTGACTAATACATATAATCATGTGATCATTGTTACATTCAAGATAGAGAACAGATCCATCACCTCCAAAAATCCCTTCCAAATGATGTTCTTTGCAGGGTCCCCCGCCTCTGACCCAGTCCCTGACAGTCACAGATCTGTTCTCTGTAATGTCCTTCTGCCTGGCTCCTTTGATAGACACAAGACCATGGAAATTGGCCCCCGTCATTGCAGTACCGGGTCGCTGGAGTTGGAAGATGTGGCCTTTTCAGTGATCCTGTCTCTCCTCCTGTGTTTTGTTTTTGTTTTTAGGTTTAAATATGTTATTTGTTCTCAAACCAGACTTTATTATAATTTTACTTTCCAGACTTTAATGGAAGCAAACCCAGCCATAACATTTGAAAATATACTTCTTAGCTTATCTCGTTTTCAACTGGGAGAATTGCCATGTTTGACGATCTGTCATACCCAGGTGACGATCTTAAATAATTTTGCATTCATTTCAACTTCCTGAAATGTGTTTCATAGAACCTCCCAGGGACTGGTATTGTTACAATAAAAAACAGAACCCACAGAGGAAGTCCATTTCCAAATTTAGATAAGATTGCACTCAGCAAAATTCAAGAAGCCTCTCACGGCTTCTCCTCCTCGACCTGGCAACTGTTCTTGTCACTGAGAAGGCTCCCCTGCCTTCCAGAAGAGCCTGTCAGCCACATGCATGGCACCAGCATGTCCTGAGGGGCTGTGGTCTCTCCCACTGCTCCCAGTGTTATGCTCCACCGGAACCCCAAGGCCTGCATGTCCCTCTGCTGTGGCTTCTCTCCTTTCCTTTTTAAGCAAATGCTTATGTAATCCCACGCTCACTCTGTGACAGGTCCTGATAAGCCTTTCCCACATTAACTCATGAAATCCTGGTGAGGCCCTCAGAGCCAGGCGTTGCTCTGGGCCCCTCTGTGTGGATGGCTCCCCAAAGGGCTCCGACAGAAGGACACTGGCATTCACCATTTGCTGTGGCTCTTGGACAACAGATCCAGCAGGGAAGTTCTCCGTTTAGGCTAATGAAAGTCCCTCCTTGGCTCTTCCATGCCCCACGAGGCATCCCAGGCCACTATTCCTACCACCCTCAAAGGCACTGTGGAGAGGAGCTGGTTACAGAGGGAATCCAGGTCCATCCCTTTAAAGAGGGCACAGCCCAGACTGTCCCAGGGGAGCCTGTGCAGTGCCAGGGGTCCTGAAGCCGGTGGGCAGAGAGAGGACTGCTGGAGTCGGTGGGGAGGAAGTCACCCCTTCTCCAGCTCCGTGATGCTACCTCACGATGAGGATGCCCACATCCTGGGCACCCCCTTGGTCTCTCTCTGCCCACCACACAAACCCAGAGGTGGGAGGGAAACTCGCGGTGAGGTGAGGTGCTGTGACGCAGGAAAGCTGGGGTGTGGGCCACCCCAGTCCTGGCCTTTCCCGTTACTCTCCATCATCCAGTGACCTGCGTGATGCTTCCAGGAGGTGGAAGAGTTTCGGGGCAAAAGCCCAGACCCTAGAAGTCCAGATGGTGGCCATAAGAATGCAGGAGAGAACTGACTTGGGGACCACCTGCAGTCCTGCACAGAAAAGCCCTGGAGAGAGGCTCTTGGGGACCCTCTCCGTGCCTTGTTGTGTCGTGCATGTAGGAGAGAGAGTGTCAGAGGGACTGGATGTGAGTGTGCCAGTGTGTGCATGCATGAGCGAGGCTGAGTGCGCGCATGAGTGACTGTGAGGGTGTGTGGGTGTGAGAGTGTGTGAGTCAGTATGGGCGTGTGAACACACAGTGGGCATGAACCTACACTTCTGAATGGTTTGTGAGTGTTCTGGGGGCTCCTGGTGCCTTCGTCAGGGGTCAGGATCTCTGGCAGTCCCCACCTCCATCTGGAAGAACCAGCCTTCTTTCTGACACTTTTCTGGGCTTCTGAGCATGGGGATGGCGTCCTCTCTGCAGCCTCCCAGCCTGGGCTTGGCGTCCTCTCTGCAGCCTCCCAGCCTGGGCTTGGAATCCTCTCTGCAGCCTTCGAGCCTGGGCTTGGTGTCCTCTTTGCAGCCTTTGAGCCTTGGCTTGGTGTGCTCTCTGTAGGCAGCCACCTAGGAGGAGCAGCATGGAGCGAGAGTGGGCGGTGGGCGCCCTGACTCCATGCCACGCCCACTATGAAATGCTGATTCTAAGCTGGGAATAAATGCCTTGCTAGAAGAACATGCTGTGCAAGGTGGAAAAGGAACAAATAGAACCTCCCCACGCCTCCCACATGCGTGGGGCTCTGGCAGGGAAAGGGATGACTGATCGCTGAGGCAGAAGCGCAGATGCAGGGAGCAACCCGACCCACACCTCCATGGCACGGCAGGCTGATTAGTGTTCTTCCTCATGATTTCTTATGTTGTGCTACCTCCAAGGAGTCACTGTAAACATTCGTTGTAGGATTACTCCGTTCCCCTGTCCCCCTGTAACACATCCAAACATGTAAAACAAGTCATTTGAAAGTTAGACTGATAACATCCAGACTGGAGTAGGATACATCCAACACTTAGCTTAGGCTGGTTTTATAGATGTGTATTCTTGTGAAACAGGTCCAACTGTGTTTGCCCTTTCCGCAGGGAAAATCTAGTGGAGACGCGGCTGGAATTGAGGCATTTGCAGGTGAGGCTGGATCATGGTCCACTGTGCCGGCTGAGTCCCCCAGCCCCACTTCCCCACGTGATTTTGAAACCTTGCTGGGCATGTTTCAGCAGCAATACAGGCAAGCCTAGTCCCATGTCTTTGGGTTGACCTGGAGACCTGGCTGCTGGGAATGCCCACAGCCCTACCTCAAAGAACGTGCCCCGCTCCCACGTTCTGGCCCCTTGTTGGCTTCAGCTGAGTTGGTCAAGAGTGGATGGGCTCCTAACCCCAGAGAAACTCATGCGGCTGCCTGAGAAACACACTGACACACAGAGGGTTGAACAGGAAGGGAAGGACTGGGCTGGTTGCCTTTCTGGTTGTGATAACTGATTGGGTGGAGCAAAAGTTAAAGCTGCAACATGGTCAGCAGGTCAAACAGGAGCCATGAGAGATCCAAGGCTCGTCAGAGTTGTGTGAGTGGGAAGATTCAGTGAGCTAGAGAAAGCACTAAGCCAGTGCAGTGGAGGACCAGAGAGAAAACTGCTGTCTTGGTCAGCTGGGCTGTTATGGCAAAATACCACAGACTGGGTGGCTTACACAACAGGAATTTATTTCTGGAAGTCCAGGATTGAGGTTCTGGCTGATTCGGTTCCTGATGAGGGATGTCGTCCTGGCTTGTAGGTGACTGCCCTCTTGCCCTGTCCTCATATGATGGCGAAAGAGAGAGAGAGAGCGCTCTGGAGTCTCTTCTTACCAGGGCACTCATTTCGTCATGGCCTCATTTAAAGCTAATCACCTCCCCAAAGCCCCATCTCCTGATACCATCACACTGGAGGTTAGGGCTTCAGCACAAGAATTGGCGGAGAGACGAACATTCAGTCCATACCAGCAGACAGGGAAGACCTGACCTATGGCACAGACCTCCTCTAGTTCAATCCACGATGCTTTGTACCCACGGGATACCCAGTTCCAGTGTCGCCAAGGCCTGTCCGAACCACATATCAGGGTCTTGGGCATTAGGAAGCTCTGTCACCTCCTAATTTATTACTCCTGTGACAGGAAACTCCACCCTGTAACTTGGAGGAGTCTTGGGAGAGTCTCTGTCCCTTGGGGGTGGGGGTTGGGGGGAAGGGAAAAATCCAGGCCGGGTGCGGTGGCGCACACCTATTATCCCAGCACTTTGGGAGGCTGAGGTGGGTGGATCACTTGAGGTCAGGAGTTCAAGACCAGCCTGGACAACATGGTGAAACCCATCTCTACTAAAAAAGTACAAAAAAAAAAAAAAAATAGCCGGGCTTTGTGGCATGCGGCTATAATCCTGGTTACTCAAGAGGCTGAGGCAGGCAAATCGCTTGAACCCAGGAGGCAGAGGTTGCAGTGAGCTGAGATTGTGCCACTGCACTCCACCCTGGGCAACAGAGCAACACTCCATCTCAAAAAAAAAAAAAAAAGAAAAACTCAGTTAAGTAAGTCAGTCTTCTGCCAAGTAAGTTTTTGTTTTCTTTTTCTTTTTTTCTTCTTTAAATAATAAAGATGGGGTTTTGCTATGCTGCCCAGGCTAGTCTCAAAGGCCTGACCTCAAGTGATCCTGCCACCTCTGCCTCCCAAAGTGCTAGAATTACAGATGTGAGCCACCACACCTGGCCCCAAGTAGGTGTTTAAAATGCAGATGGTACAGCGTCCAGATGAGAACTCTAGAGCCTGTCCACTGCTCTAGTTGGAGTGTTGAACCAGCTACGTCTCCCTCTGCCCCAGTGGCCCTCACCCTCACTCACCTACCAGCAGCCTATGAATGATTCGTATTAACTATTAGATGAAATCCAGTTCTATCAAAGTGTTTAGAGATTTGTTAAGGGCCTACTGTGTGCAGGGTACCATGTGGGGTCCCCTGGAGGATGCGTGAATGAGGGAGACACGATGCCAGCCTTCCGTCAGGAGAAGCACAGAAAGAATTTAGCTAAGAAGCCAGCAGGGAAGAGGGATGCCAGGAGGACCCTGAAGGCCCTGCTAAGGATTAAGGCAATTATCTTTTACATTCCTCCAACCGGTGACTCTGGAAGTAGACGAAGTGAGCCCCTGTGGTGAATAGTGACTTCCCTCCAAAGAGCACAGCATAGGAATGGGGAGGGCAAAGAGCAACATTGCCATGGGAAGACCTGACCATTGCCGCCTGTCACATGGTCAAGGTCAAGTGTTAGTTGGGTTGGCGACGTGTGCCCTTGCTGAGATGCGATGTGCGTGGAGCTTTGCCTCTGTGGTCTTCCCACCTAAAACTCACAACTTTCATCTCACCATGAGAAAAAATCAGGCAAATTCTGATAGAGGAGCATCCTACAATATCCCTGATCAGTCTTCCTGAAAACCACCAAGATCGTCCAAAATCCTGAGTCAGAAACTGTCACAGCCAAGAGGGGTCTAAAGACACATGAGGACTAGATGTCATGTGAGACCCTGGATGAGATTCTGGAAAAGAAAATGGATATTAGGTAAAAATGAAGGAAATCTGAATAATCTAGGGACTTCAGTTCCTAATAATACATTGGTATTGGTTCGCTAATTATAGCAAAATTACTATACTAATGTTAGATATTAATAATAGGGGCATAGCATATGGGAACTCTGAACTATATGCTCAATATATCTGTAAATCTAAAACTTTTTTTTTGAAGAGCATCTTTTTTTTTTTTTAAACCCTGCAGCAATGAGCTTTGGGATGGACAGCCTGTGAACCAGAATCTCCCTCTCTCCAGGAAATTCGGGGAGCTATTCAGCATCGTTTAAATCTCTTTCTTGCTTAGCCTAGCTGCAGTGAGAGCTCTGTTGTCTGCAACCGAGGATCTAGACTAATACCTGCATATAGTTATTTACATACAGTGTTTTAAAAAGAGAGAGCTGCAGGAGATTTGGTGTCATTTTCCATTTTGAGCTGTGATCATTTTTAAAAGGCAGGATAATGTCTGCAAAGTACCTGGGGATAGAGTCAGGACTAATGAGATAATATCTGCAAAATGCTTTGAGCTCCCTGGAGCTGCTAAGAGGCAAGGAACATGCATTATCATCATCAGAAAAAACAAGCTTTGAAAACTTTGGCAGGAAGGCGGATATAAGTGGAAATCAGTTCAATTACTCATGCCTTTCAAAATAGACAAGTTCTATAAAAGTTAAAGTAATTTTTTTTTTTTTTTGTAAATCAAATTCCTCTTCATTTCCTCTGTCAAACATTACTGTTCTATGATCTTTCAATTATTTTTGGTTGGACTCCCTTTGACAATGTATTGAAGCAGCTTTCGTTTCTCTGCTTCCAGATTCTCTGGCAGAATATTCTCAAACTTCAAATCTGTCTCAATTTTGAGAAAATATACAAAGTATATGCTTTCTTTTAATGTTACTTGAAATTTCAAAACAATGTGGTGACCAAAACTAAACCAATACCATGATAGGAATAGAAGAAAATATTATTTTTATCTTTCAAATTTTTTATTTTATTTATTTACTTATCTATTTATTTTTTGAGACAGGGTCTTGCTGTTTCCCAGGCTGGAGGACAGTGGCATGATCACGGCCACAGCCTCCCAAGTAGCTGGGACTACAGGCATGCACCACCATAATTGGCTAATGTTTTATTTATTTTTGTTTTTTGTAGAGAGGGCATCTCCCTAGGTTGTCTAGACTGGTCTCAAACTCCTGGGCTCAAGCAATTCTCCTGCCTCGGCCTCCCAAAGTGCTGGAATGTACAGGCGTGAAGCCACCACACTCGGGCATTTTTAAAGATACATTTAAAAATATTGTCAGTTTATATATGAGTAAGCTTGGAGTCTTGCATTGGCATCTTCTGAAGAAGAGGGAGAACAGAGCTCACCATGACCCTTTCAACATCTAGCCTAATGCACTGTTTTGTTTTCAAAGTCCATAGGAAGGAAAAATCAAATATAGATGGGTAAAAATAGAAAAACCATAAGAATCCTTTGTCTCTTGTTTTAAGGAGGGATATTTTACCCAGCAATTCTCCCAAGTGCTTGTATCAGTTAAGACTTTGTTGTGATTAACAGGAATTATCAGCTCACATTCTACTTGGGCTGCCTTTGACTCAAGCTGTTTATCTTTTCTTCTAAAACCTTACAGAAGATCACAAGAATTAGCCAACACATTCTAGAAAATTTCCTAACACATCCCCTAAAACTATCATAATAGATAAATGACCTATTTCCTAAGATATAATTGAAGACAATTTAATTAACCATTTTGCAAACATGTAATAAGAACTGCTCGTTTCAAAACTGGGCTAGAGGTATCCTCACTATTCTCTGGGCAATTTAGCTTGTTAGTGTTTATGATTTGCAACACTTACCTCCTGGCACCAAATTCAGATTTAGCAAAGATTCTTTATGTGGCAAGTAATTAGAAACCCAACTTAAACTGTCTTAGATGACAAAGGAGACTCATTGGTTCCCATTATAGAAGTCCAGAGGTGGGCAGATTTCCGGGCAGGTTGATGCAATGACTCAGTTATGTAATCTAGGAAGCCCGTCTGTCCTTTTTCTATTCCTTTTGTAGAGACAGTTTTATCTAGAGACCCATTCCCTTTATAGACTTGTAAATGTCAAAGCCAAGCCGGGTACAGTGGCTCACGCCTGAAATCTTAGCACTTTAGGAGGCCAAGGCGGGTGGATACCTCGAGGTCAGGAGTTCGAGACCAGCCTGGCCAACATGGTGAAACCCTGTCTCTACTAAAAATACAAAAATAGCTAGGCATGGTGATGCATGCCTGTAATCCCAGCTACTCGGGAGGCTGAGTCAGGAGAATCACTTGAACCCTGGAGGTGGAGGATGCAGTGAGCCGAGACTGCGCCACTGCACTCTAGCCTGGGTGACAGAATGAGACTTGGTAAAAAAAAAAAAAAAAAAAAAGAAAACAAAAAAGAAAAGAAAGAAATTCTTGAGGGTGTTTCCTGGTACAGATAGAATATTAGGAGGAAAGAGGATTTCTTGATAAGCTCTGAAATAGGATTTTTCAGCCATGGTATCTAGAAAAGAGTCCCCCAATTCAGCCTAAGCATGCACTAGGTAAAAGTTTATTTTTCCATGAAATTCTTTTAAGAACATTATGTTTGAAAATTTTATGTTGAAACAAATAAATAGACAATTTTAGTGATGATTCCTGACATCTGTGACTTGATTTGAGCTCTAAATGTTTTAATAAGGGAAAGTTCATATTCAAACTTTCGAACATAGTTGTCTAATATGATAAGCTTTGCTGGAAGATCTTTTAAGGAGCTTCTTTTCTCTAGTATTCCAAACATAGGATACCTGCCTCAACCAGCAGGTAAAAATGCTTATTTTCCTTTCACAACCAACAAACTCCAGTGCCCAGTGGAGCAGCCCTTTCTGATTGGCATTCAGAGCTTCATCCAGAGCAAAGCAAAACCTCTGGGGGTTGACACACAGCTTTTCATTTCATTAATCATCTTTAGTTGAAGTTCTCTTATCAATTTCTGGACAGAGTTTTGAAAGGTACCACTGATGGTGCATGACAGAGCACACACCAGAAATGAGTATTTTCCTTTGATTTTCACTCAGTATCAGCAAACCCCAGCACATCTGGAGCACTAGCATGGCAAAACCCCATTAATTTTTTTTTCTTTTTTCTTTTTTTTGCTATTTAGCAAACTTGTTTAGAAGAATTTTCATGCAGTGTTAAAAATATCGTAAAGGACTGGGTGCAGTGGCTTAGGCCTGTAATCCTAGCACTTGGGGAGGCTGAGGCAGGTGGATTGTCTGAGCTCAGGGATTTGAGATCAGTCTGGGCAACATAGTGAAACCCCATGTCTATTAAAATACAAACCAAAACAAAACAAAACAAAAAAACTAGCTGGGAGTGGTGGCGCGTGCCTGTAGTCTCAGCTACTTGGGAGATTGAGGCATGAGAATTGCTTGAACCCGGGAGGTGAAGGTTGCAGGGATCTGAGATCAGGCCACTGCACTGCAGCCTGGGTGACAGAGACAGACTCTCTCTCTCTCTCTTTATATATATATATGTTTTATATATCTAAATTTATATATATATACACACACATATATAAAATGGTTTTATGATGAACTCCAAGGTCCCAGAAACCACAATTCTTTTCCAACAGAATCTCGAGCCATTGTACCTAGACGAATGACCATGCTCAATTTCCTTTGTTATCATAAGTAACAGGGACAAGAGAGGTGTTATATCAATCTTTTGCAAAACTTGAAGTTTCACGTCCTAAGCTAATTCAGCTAATCATTGTTCAATTGAAAAATGGGACTGGCTTAAACAGCAATCTGAAGCATTCCGTGAGATTCCTCTCCAAACAAAACTTTGGCAGCTGTCAGAATGCAAATTGTCACGCGACTTCCACTGCCATGAAAGGTTGGCTTTTGTTGTTGTTAGTGTTGTTTTAATCTTGAGGATGGGAAAAGCTAATTCATACAGAATCTACAGCACCTTGTCCATTCCCAAGAGTGTGGTCTTGTTCTGTCCAATCTTCTGTGCTGCTGAAAATGCTCCTTTGATGGAAAAACAAATGTATAAACATACAAAAGTTCTTCTTAAAATATTTTGACTAAAATATTATTTAAATCAAGAATTTCTGGCATAATCACACAACATTTTTGGAAATGTAGCATACTGAAAGAAATGCTCCATTCTTTTGCATGAATCCATACATGACAGTAAACATTGTCAAAAATTTTGATGACATCTTCAACCCTCCCCACACAAAGCTCTGTAAAAGCGAAAGATTTTGGCAAAAACACTTGGTTCCATACTTGTAGAATGACAATATTGTATAGACTTGTACAGAGAAAAACCAGCCCATCTTCAAATTTGGTTACTAGCAGCAGGAAACTCTAATATGATACAGGAAGCATATTTGCTTCCATGGAAAACTGTGCATTTTCTTAGTAGCTAGAACTCCAGGGTAACTGATTTTAACCTTTCATTGTCTTTGAGCTATTTCATACTTCAGGAAGTTGTAGATAACTGTGCTAGTTACTTAGGGCTATTGTAACACAGCACCACAAATTTGGTAACTTAGCACAGAACCGAAGGCTCCAGTTCAGAGATTACTGAGACTGCAACCGACGTCTCAACAAGGCCATGCCCTTTCTAAAGGCTCTAGGAGAGGTTCCCTCCCACCCTCTTCCCAGCTCCTGGCAGTCGCTGTCAATGCTTAGTGCTTCTTGGCTTGTAGATGCATCATTCTGATTTCTGCCTCCATCTACACATTGCCTTCTCCATTGCGTGTCTGGGTCTCTGTGTCCGAGTTGCCCTCTTCTTATAAAGATATCAGCCACGTTAGACTTAGCGTCTACTTTTCTCCAGTATGACCTCACTTCACATTATTACATCTGCAACGACCCTATTTCCAAATAAGGTCACATTCACAGGTTCTGGGTGGACATGAGTTATTGGTGGACACTATTCAACCTAGTACAGTAACTGATCGCAATGAGAAATAACTCTTATTTATAGATATGCAAATTCTGTCCTATTCAGAAGAGGTTCAATTGACTTCTTGCCCAGCCACCTTGGAAAACCAGTTTTGCCCTAATTTGCACAATCATTTCCATAGTCCTGATCTAGAAACACATCTGCTCTTCGGATTCTCTTTAAACTGGATGGAACACCTGCCTGGTTCTTTCATTTACGAAAGAGCATCTTTAATAAGCATTCATTTTTATATCTGTAAGCGAGTCATGATTTTCTTCGTTTTCTTTTTTTAAAATTATCTTTTAACAGTGAAAAGGGGAGAAAACAGGAAGCACAAGGGAATTCCCTTCCCTCCTCATGGGCCAGGTCCAGTCCTAAGCAAAGTGCCGCAGAAGGGCAAGGCTCTCCTGAACATCCTTGACCTTCTACTCAATACCTGCTCCAGGCTGGGTGTGGTGTCATCTCAGCTCTTTGGGAGGTTGAGGCAGGAGGATCCCATGAAGCCAGGAGTTCCAGACCAGCCTAGGCAACACAGTGAGACTTTGCCTCTAAAACAAATAAAAAATTAACCGGGTGTGGTGGTGCACCTGTAGTCCCAGCTACTTGAGAGGCTGAGGTGGGAGGATCCCTTGAGTCCAGGAAGTGGAGGCTGCAGTGAGCTATGATTGTGCCACTGTACTTCAGCTTGGGCCAAAAACACAAAACAAAACAAAACGAAAAAACCTGCTCCAGCCTCCCAGTTCATCTTCTTGGGTTCTCTGTACTTCACCTCAAGTGGTGGGGGGTCCTCACTTGAGGCCTGAGTCAAAGGCTTTCTCCTGAATCTAGCCCACCTTCCCCCATCCAAATACTCATCATCCCCAGTGGCTCCTGTGCGAGCCACAGTTGGGAGATATTTGACCCCTTTTTTCCACCAAACTCCCCCACCATGCTGCTGCTGACCCAATTTCACCGCTGCTCTGTGTGATTTCTAGTAATGAATAATAATTAGACTCTGCGCCTGCTTTCCCCAGTTTCATCCTGTGCTGCCTCTGAACTCACGTCATATGGAAACCTTTTTTTTTCTTAAACAATTGCTTCCTCCGGCATAGCAACATACAGATAGCTAGAAAGTCAGCTCTGTAAATTGAAAAACTTTTCAGATAAATCATTATTTGTATTTTTTATTCTTTATTTTTTTTCTCATTTGCCTCTTTAGTAGGTGATTTGGCCTAAGTTTTCAAAAGCCTTTCAAAGGTATATGGAGCCAGGTGTGGTGGCTTACACCTGCAGTCCTGGCTATTCAGGAAGCCAAGGCAAGAGGATTGCTTGAGCCCAGGAGTTCGAGGCCAGCCTGGGCAACATAATGAGACCCAGTCTCTAAAACAAACACACAAACAAACAAAAAGTACAGGAACAACCAAGGTATACAAGAAAACTTCTGTAATGAGCATGTTTATTACCTCAGTTGTGGTAACATGAGGATATTTATATGGCCAGACTCACCAAATTGTATATGTTAATTAGGTACAGTTTTTTCATATGCCTATTATGCATCAATAAAGCTTGAAAAAATATATAAATAATTCCACTTACAGAAATAATTATAAGCATATAAAAGACAGTTGAGCCAAGATAGATACACAAGGCTGTGCATTGCACCTTTGTTTACAGTAGTGACCACTGGAAATAAGCCAGGGGCTCATCACCATTGGATCATTTGAATGCATGATGGCATGGCAATGCCGTTCAGTGCTACATGGCCATGAAGAAGGCTGTAGATTTGTGTTGTAAGCATGTGTGTTGGCATGTGTTAGCAGGTGTGTTGGTTTGCTAGAGCTGCCATAACCGAGTCCCAGAAACCAGGTATCTTACAACAGAAGTGAATGGTCTCATGGTCATAAAAGCTGGAAGCTTGAAATCAAGGCATCTGCAGGACAATGTAGGGGAGACTCCTTCCTGCCTCTTCCAGACTCTGGTGGTTCTCAGCAATCCTTGGCATTCATTAACTTCGAGCAGTATCACCTCAACCTCTGCCTCTATCTGCACACGTTCACATGGCCTTCTCTCTGGGTGTGTCCCCCTCCTCCTCCTCCTCCTCCTCCTCCTTCTTCTTCTTCAGATGGAATTTCACTCTTGTTGCCCAGTCTGGAGTGCAGTGCCACAATCTCGGCTCACTGCAACCTCCGCCTCCCGGGTTCAAGCAATTCTCCTGCCTCAGCCTCCCAAAGTAGCTGGGATTACAGGCACCTGTCACCACGCCTGCCTAATTTTGTATTTTTACTAGAGGTGGAGTTTCACCATGTTGGTCAGGCTGGTCTTGAACTCCTGACCTCAGGTGATCCACCTGCCTTGGCCTCCAGAAGTGCTGGGATTACAGGTGTCAGCCACTGCACCCTGCCTTGCTTCGAGTGGTTTTTCTAACTTCAGGGCTGGGAAGCAGACACTCTGGTGGGAAAGATTATGCCTGCCCATAGGAGAGAGTGGCAGGGGATGGAGAAACCTTCCAGAAGGGGGAGAAGTCAGTGGGTTTTCCAGTTGTTATAGTGGAAGGAGCTGGCAACTCCAGACCACGCCTGTGGTTGTAGAAATCGTAAGGTTCTGGAAACGCTTCCATGTTTGTTATTTTTGTGCTCCTGTCCTGGGCCACAAGGAAAGAAGGCAGTCAGAGTGGAGGTGACTGTGCCTAACTACACGACTAGAGAAGGGCTCAGGTGTGGCTTCGGGAAGGAGGAACATGCTGGAGGAAAAGGATCCTGCAGCTGCTGAGAGGCTGCAGCGCTGCCCTGGGCTTGGGGCGGTGGCCCCAAGGTGATTCTCCAGTACCTTACTTTTTGGCACCTGAGGCATTGGAGGTGTGGACACGACACTGATGACCTCTCTGCCTAAGCCCTTCACGTTTTTCTCTGCTGCCGTTTTTAATCTTCCAGAATTGCACCCAGGTCTCAAGTGACTAGTACCCTTGCCAAGCTGCCCTTGGTTTCTCCAATTTGTCTTCTGGACTCTAGTATGACCGGAGGCTGCTTGGAGTAGGTAGGACCACTGCACAGCCCCAGGACAGTTCAATTAGAGAAGCAATGCGCTGTGTTCTACCAGCAACAGCAGGAATGCCAATCCTAACGCTTATGCAATGCTTCTTATGTGCCACGTGCTGTTTTAGGAATTTTAAATAAATTAGCTCATTTAATCCTCACCAAAAAACTATGAGAAAGGCTCTATTCTCACTCCCATCTTTATAGATAGGAAAATAGAAGCACAAAGAGGTTAGACAGTAGCTGAAAGACCGTTCTACTTGTCAAGAGAAGCTGATACATTTCCTGAGCCTAGGGTGTTATAATGCCCCCCAGAAAAAGCCCATCTGAAGGCCAGTGTTTTCGTTTGTTTGTTTGAGACAGAGTTTCACTCTTATCGCCCAAAGCTGGAGTGCAGTGGTATGATCTTGGCTCACTGCAACCTGGGTTCAAGTGATTATCCTGCCACAACTTCCCAAGTAGCTGGGATTACAGGTGCTTGCCACCACACCTGGCTAATTTTTGTATTTTTAGTAGAGATGGGGTTTTACCCTTTGGGCAAGGCTGGTCTCAAACTCCTTACCTCAGGTGATCTGCCTGCTTCGGCCTCCCAAAGTGCTGGGATTACAGGCGTGAGCTCTAGCGCCCGGCCAGAAGACACGTGTTTATTGTCAGTCTTGTTGCGGGCTGGGAGCTAATGAGCACATTCTTCATCATCAGTGGCACTCTCTGGGTTAAACGTGCAGCCAAAGTCTGAGGACACCCGGGGTGGGCATTCCCAACCAGTGATCTGGCCCTGGGGAGTTTGGGGTAAACAATGATATGAATCATTAAGCTCAAGAGCCAACAAGAAATGCCTAAACTGTGAGTAGCACTACAAAGGATCCTGAAATCCAATGGGCTGCTTGGAATCCTCATCCGGAGGAGGCCCGGAACTGGGAGGGAGCCTTCCTTCCACCACTGGAGGGAGCGGGGCTAGGAATTCCATTCTCAGTGGGAGGCCACGGGGCGTGGGCACTAGCACTGAGGTGGTTCCCAGGGCGCCTCTTACAGGAGAGGGGTTATGGGAATCAGGAGAATTTCTGGGATAGGGAGAGAGCTGGGGCAGTGGGTTTAGCTTCCTTCTGCATTTGCTAAGTGTTAATTAATAATCACAGCTCATATTAATTGAGCGCTTGCTCAGTTTCAGGCTCCACACTAGATGCCTCTCATGCATTGCTTTCCTCTGTCTTCCATTACCACTTCATGAGGCAGGTGTTGGTATTCCTGGAGAGGGATACTTAACTTACCCAAGCTAAAAAGAGCTGAGTTTTTTAAAAAGGGCCAGGCATGGTGGCTCCTGCCTATAATCCCAGCACTTTGGGAGGTCCAGGCAGGAGGACTCTCTACAAAAAAACAAACAAACTTATTGAAGGGTTGCAAACATTCAGAAAAATCTGAAGTATATACATTGATGAAATGATGTTAAAGTGAACCTATCGGGACAACAGATAGGACATTTCTAGTGCCCCCAAAACCTCCCTTGTCCCCTTCCCAATCACTACCCCATCTTCCTCCCAAAAAGTAGACACTATCGTGATTTCCAGCACTAGCGATTAGTTTAGCCTGATTTCTAAGCTTCTATCAATGGAATCATACCGCGTGTGCTCTTCTGTGTTTGGTTTCTTTTGGTCAACCCTAAGTGGGCGGCATTCCTTTCTGTCGTCACGTGCAGCTCACCTGTTCTCACTGTTGTACGGTGCTGCAATGATGAATGTGCCGCAACTACTCTATCCAATCTATTGTCGGGGAACATTTGTTTCCTCTCTTTCTTTCTTGCCACGGTGAATAAAGTTTCTATGAACATTCCCGTTCATGGCTTTGGTTGGCCATATGTACACATTTCTGCTGGGTACGTGCCCAGGAGTGGAATGACTGAGTCACAGGGTTGGTGCTAAGTGGGGTTTTGAGCTTAGATGTGCCTACTCTAGACTCAGGAGTGGTGCCTTGCCATAGATCACCATGTGGATGTGGAGGCCTACAGAGAAGACACCTGAGGTGGCAGTGGGAATGCAGAGGGAGGGATGAGAAGCAGGAGCTACAGAGGGAGGCCTCCTGGGCAGATGGTAGTGTCATGTTAGTCAGGCTTGGGGAGTCTCCAGGTGCCTGTGTGACCCCAGGAAGCACTATCCAGGGTGCCGTCTGGCTATGCCTCTTTAAGCTTGATGGGAACCCTAGGTGTGAGGGGGCCAGCCAGGGCTGAAGATTAGGTGCCTAGGGAGGGAGGGCACAGAGACAAGCCTTGTGCCTTGGGCCCTCCACCCCCACCACTGGAGAGTGATGTTGACTGCTCAGACGAAGTGGGGTGGGACTGAGAGAAAGTGGTGACTGTTTACAAAGCAAGGCCAAGTGCAAGAACTGCTGAGTGACTGGGAACTTCCTGTGTGCAGACCACACCCGCATTTTTTTTTTTTTTTTTTTTTTTAGAATCTTGCTCCATTGCCCAGGCTGGAGTGCAGTAGCACGATCTTGGCTCAGATCCTGGGTTCAAGCAATTATCCTGCCTCAGTCTCCCAAGTAGCTGGGATGTTAGGCATGCAGGTATGCACCACCATGCCTGGCCAATTTTTGTATTTTTAGTAGAGGCAGGTTTTTGCCATGTTGGCCAGGCTGGTCTCAAACTCCTGACCTCAAGTGATCCACCCGCCTCGGCCTCCCAAAGTGCTGGGATGACAGGCGTGAGCCACCATGTCCGGCTGACACCTGCGTTTTTAAGTAGCCTTCTTTTTCAGCAGTGTGACTTTTGCGGGGTGGTCCTTAGCAGCGAGGATGGTGTGGGGCTTACAGATGCTTAAGGCAGGGCAAGGAGACAATTTGATAAGAGAGGCGTTCATGTGAGACCAGCTAGTGACCCGAGGCAGGAAAGGAAACAAACCAGAAGAGCAGGGTTGTGGTGCTGGGTGGTGAAAAGGGTTGAGCTATTACCCCTAAAGGGTGCCAGAAAGTGCAGCATTGGAGAGTCGCCTTGGGGCCACCGCCCGAGCCCAGGGCAGGTGTCCAGCCTCTCAGCAGCTGCAGGGTTTAGAAGCACAGCCTCAAACCTTTCGGGGCAATCTGGGTGGTGAAAAGGGTTGAGAGATTTAGGGGCAAGGCCTAGGGCAAGGTCAAAGGAGGCGCGGAGGTCGGGAGAGAGGCCAGGTGGAAAGCTCCCTATGCCACCTGAAATAGCCACAGCTAGAATAAAACAGGCAGCCTTTTCCCAATGCACAGAAAAATGCTGGCTCTGAGGAATTCTGCCATCTCCATTTTCAGTGTCTTTTACGCCAACATTTACCGTTACTTTCAGTGCCTTTTACTGTTTAGTGGCAAATGTTCCTAGATGACCATGGGAATAAATGAGCAGTAAGCACTGTACCTATGACTGGAGATCCTTACTGAGAGACACACTCGTGCTTCACTGGAGAGCTTGTGTATGTGTATGTGTGTGTACGTGTGTGTGTGTGTATGTGTATGTGTGTGTACGTGCGTGCGTGTGTGTGTGTGTGTGTGTGCATGCAGGTGTGCTGGGTGGAGGGTGGAGGGCACTTGTTGTGATTTCATGTTGTGCCAATAAAGGTAGATTTTCCGCTGGTGAGAGTGATCCCAGTTCACGGGGTGGGATTAAACATATGTGTAATGGATGGTGGCTCCCCCGTGGCCCTCTGATTGTGCAGTGATATCTGGGAAGTGTGAGAACCACGTCAGTGTGGAGTGGACTGGATAGGATGAGAGGCTGGGGACAGTGGGAAGGTGCAAGAGGAAGAAGCAGTGGAAAGGAGCTGCCAGGTGTTGGAGGCAGTGTGAGGGAAGTGGAGGAAGCGGCCCCAATAGAGGGCCCAAAGCAAGGGTTCCTAGAGTGCTGGAGTGTGGAAAAGGAAGGGCTTTCAGTTGAAGATATCATTAGGGCTTAGGAAAAAAAGACTTAAAAAATACACTGATAGGGTTCAGATACCTTCTTCAAGGGGTGGATGATCTGACACTAAGGGAGAGGTGAGATTTGGTTCCATTCTTCTGACAACCTGGGGAAACACAATTCGGGCCCCAGAATCCGGAACTCAAAGAGAGAGAGTAGAGGATGAGTTGAGGTGCAGTGAAAAACTATATGTAAGACAGAGAAAGAGGCTGGGCACCGTGGCTCATGCCTGTAATCTCAGCACTTTTGGAGGCTGAGGCGGGCGGATCCCCTGAGGTCAGGAGTTCAAGACCAGCCTGTCCAACATGGTGAAACCCATCTCTACTAAAAGTACGAAAATTAGCCGGGCGTGGTGGCAGGCGCCTGTAATCCTCGGGAGGCTGAGGCAGGAGAATCGCCTGAACTTGGAAGGCGGAGGTTGCAGTGAGTTGAGATCGTACCACTGACATCAGCCTGGTCAATAAGAACAAAATTCTGTCTCAACAACAACAACAACAACAACAACAACAATAACAACAAACCTCCCCAAAAAAAGACAGAGAGAGAGAAAGAATTCTTATATGAAGTCAAAACCAGCTGTGCTGCTCTGTCCTCTGAGGCATATGTGTGTGTGTGTGTGTGTGTGTGTGTGTGTGTGTGTCTGGTCCTTTCCCCTCAACAGACCATACTTTCTGCTCCACCACCTAAACTCCAGAGCTTTACTGAGATCCTGTTCTTTTTGGTGACATCCCACCTCTTCAGCAACACCTTCCCGCCCTTCCCGTTTGAGTGCTCTGTAGCTGCACATCCGGTGAACAGGTTGCACACACAGGAATCTCATCATTATGAATAATTGCAAGCAGGACGACACCGGGATCCTGTTCTCTCCCTCTCAATGCCTGCAGTGGATGTCTGGACTACATATGTAACTGATACATCAATACTGAGTAAATATTATTGAGGAAAACGTTTGCAAGGGATGGGAGAGGAAGTCTATGCCAACAAAGAGACCAGAAGCCACAAGCCCCGAGGCATCCTGGCAGGTCTGCTGTGGGGCCTGGGAGCCGGCTGCTGACACAGGGAATGTGGGCATGAGTCACCAGTGGGGGCCTCTGAGGAGGAAAACCATGACAAAATGTGCATATTGAGAAGTGGAGCGTGCATCTGCCACGCTCAGTGAGCCAGTTGACTGAATAACTCCAGATTAGGAGAGAGAATAGAATTTGGGAATTTTTATCATTATAAACTTGGGGTATTTTTGGTTCTAAAAATAAAATACCAAAATGTTCTGGTGAATTGTTTGAGAAAATCTATACCCTATACGCATATACAGCCATGGAAACAGAGGCAATCGTACTCAAGTGCAAAAAATAAAAGTGTGCTAATGAAAAGTAGTAACTGGCCAGGTGCAGTGGCCTGCACCTGTAATCCCAGCACTTTGGGAGGACATAGCAGGAGGATGGCTTGAGCCAAGGAGTTTGAAACCAGCCTGGACAATATAGCATAGCGAGACCCTATCGTTACAAAAAATGAAAAATTAGCCAGGCATGGTGATACATGCCTGTGGTCCCAGCTACTTGGGAGGCTGAGGTGGGAGGATTGCTTGAGCCCAGGAGTTGGAGGCTGAGGTGAGTTATGACTTGCCACTGCATCCCAGTCTGGGTGATAGAGCAAGACCCTGTCTCAAAAAAAGAAAAGAAAAAAGAAAGAAAGAAAGAAAAGAAAAGGAAGAAAATTAGTAACCATCAGCTCCACTGCAGTCCACGTCTTAGGAGCATGGATTTAGTTCCCACACACTTTGTGCCAGCGTTGAGCTGAGCTTTGGCACTGCTAAGCATGTCACTTCCGGGTTAGGTAGATAGAATAGGTTGCTTTAGGTTTAGGGCCACAGGAGAGCTGGGCTGTCTCAGCCATCCCTCCTTCACTTAGTCATCAGAAATGTTTCCCAGGCACTTAGGGCCACCTGCTGCTTTAGGATACAACAGGGAACAGTCTCTGTTCTGGAGAATTCACAGTCCGCAGCCCCGCCCCTCTGCAAGGCTGTGAGCAGAACTCCAGGCTCCTCTCCTTTCCTGTGGTCTCAGGGCTGCCAGGGGCGTGGAGTGTGGGGATCCCCACCTTCCAGCTCTGTTTGCAGTGCTTGGATGACCATAGTATGGACAGCTGAAGGGAACCCAGGGGACCGTGTCTGTATTTCCTGGAGATGATCACTGTTCAGGAAAAGTATGGGACGCATGTCGTCATCAAATTTGGCTCAGGGCTGGAAATGTCCACTGAATTTCACAGGAAAGAAACCCTTGTGGGATCCTTGGGGAAGCCAGGGATGGTGAGGGTGGGTGGGGCAGGAGCAGATGGCAGCAATTCAAAGAGCAACAGGAGGAAATGAAAGTAAAGGCGTTACCTTCTTTAATTTTTTTTTTTTATTTTATTTTACTTTTTGAGACAGGGTCTTGCTCTGTTACTGAGGTTGAAGTGCAGTGGTGTGACCACAGCTCACTATAGCCTCAACTTCTCAGGTTCCAGCAATCCTCCTGCCTCAGCCTCCCAAGTAGCTGGGATGAGAGCTCTGCACAGCCACATGCCTGGCTGACACTGCCTTCTTACTGTGTAGAGCATAATGTTTGTGGGTTTTCCCAAGAAGCGTGCACTACTTTTGTAATTTTCGATTATATGTACATACATATGTCAAATGAAGAAATGGAAGATGAAAAACTGCAGCTTGTGCAGATCTGTCTTGCAGAAGGTTCAGCTGTGAGCTAAGCTGGTGGGGGTAGTGCAGGAGCGTGTGGGGGCGTAAAGTCTGTTGTGTTGTGGGGATCTGGTGGGCTGTGGATGCAGAAACAGATGCCACACCATGACAGGAGGACCTCAGGAAGGGTTGGGGGGATCCAGAGTCCCAGGGAAGGAGGGCTCAGGGTTTGGCTGCAGGGCACGGTCCTCTTCTGCGTTCCCAGAGATCAGAATGACAAAGTCAGGGATGCTGATGGCTGAGCCTCCTGACATGC
This sequence comes from Papio anubis, assembly GCF_008728515.1. NCBI lineage: Eukaryota > Metazoa > Chordata > Mammalia > Primates > Cercopithecidae > Papio > Papio anubis. Next base: position 9,659,204 of record NC_044980.1, read on the forward strand.
GGTCGCTGCCCAGCCTGCATTCTCCCTGCCTTCAGCTTTGTCCCCATGGGCACATTTTGACCAAGAGAGAATAAGCCAAATGACAAGGGAAGCCAAACTGTGTGATTCACCACGGTAGTTTAAAATCCTGATTTAGGCTTTGCTTTGCTGACTGAATATATGCTCAGTTAGGGAGCAACTTGTAGGCCTGGCATTAAGCACACTGGTCCCAGCTGAGAGCCAGGCACGATGCCCCCATCTCTCCTGGTTCACAAGGTGCTGCCTCTATCAGCTCCAGTTCCCTTGCTTGGTGCCCCCGAAGTCTCAGTCTGGCAGTTTTACTCATGCTAAGGCATGAATCCAGCTTTACAGACGGCTGTTGATCCTCAGAAGCTGACACAGAATCTGAGTATCCTCCTGGGTCCCACATTTACCTACCTATGGCAGGAAGTTTTTTAAAAAAGTCCTGAAGATACAAAGACTTTGAAGTGTAAGTGGCTAAAGAAAGCTCAGGTTCCTGGTGATCAGCTGCTCTGTGCTGACCTTGTGTACATTCAGAAGGCTCCAAGATGCAGCAGAGCCGGGTCTAGCAGGCATCGCCTTCTCTTTTGTTTAACGCATCTGTTGAACATCAACCAAGGTGGTGAGGCATCCTTTAGATGCTGGGGATTGAAAAAGAAATTAATGAGACCTGGTTCCTGCTTTTGGCGAACTGTCAGCTTACAAAGGAAGGTAGTTTTACAAAAACATACGGGAAAGCAGAGCAATAAGAGTGATTATAGGCTGGGCAGTGGTTCACACCTGTAATCCCAGCACTTTGGGAGGCTGAGGCGGGAGGATCATGAGGTCAGGAGGACAGAACATCCTGAGACCGCGTGAAACCCCCCGCCTCTTACTGAATATAAAAATTAGCTGGCGTGGGCGGGCGCTTAGTCCTGCTGCTTGGAGGTGGAGAATGGCGCACCCAGAGGCGGAGCTGCAGTGAGTTGATTGTGCCATCAGACGAAGCCTGGGCGACAGAGCGAGTCCATCTCAAAAAAAAAAAAAAAAAAAAAAGAGATTATAGAGGCATGGGGTTAGGGCGATATGTGGTGCGTGAGTTTCTCCCACTTCGCTGGGGAATCAGGGTGGGTCATGGGGAAACCCTTGATTAGTATGTTTTTTTTTTTTTTTTGAGATGGAGTCTCGCTCTGTTGCCCAGGCTGGGCTACAGTGGCATGATCTTGGGTCACTACAACCTCCACCTCCCGGGTTCAAGCAATTCTCCTGCCTCAGCCTCCCAAGTAGCTGGGATTATAGGCACGTGCCACCACGTCTGGCTAATTTTTGTATTTTTAGTAGAGGTGGGGTTTCACTATGTTAACCAGGCCAATCTCAAACTCCTGACCTCATGATCTGTCCACCTCAACTTCCCAAAGTGCTGAGATTACAGGCGAGAGCCACCACGCCTGGTCGACGAGTAAGTCTTTTAACAGGCTGTCACCTCATAGGACTCCCTCAACTGGCCTTGTGAATTCAACCACATTTATTCTGTTGAATAAAGGGGTCCGTTGACAACAGACCCAAGGCTTTTTGTCCTTAGAGTAGGCATGGATTTTCTAGTGATACCCCACTATTGCCAATCCCATGCAGAGCAGGAAAAAGGTGGCAGAACTGGCAGTTAAGTGCACATGTGCATTTACTTCTAGATATTTAACCACAAAGGCAAAAAACTTCCTTAAAAGAAGCTGAAGTTCCGAAATGGTGACATGAATTGAGATTATAACAGGAGGGATCTAGTTGCTGTCAACTGAATAGAGTGAGGCCCAAACAGCAGCTAATCTCTTTAATAGGGAGATCCAGAAATACACAGAGACCTTTCTTTACATTCCTAAGCTGATGAGAAAGGTAATCTGGCCCAGCGATTCTGCAGGTTGACTTCAGGACACTCTAGGTTGCTCCCACGAGTGTGGGAATCAACTCGGAGAAATTTGCAAAAACTCCAAAACAAATCATTTTGGTTTTTAAAAACATGAGTGTTTTAAAACTGCTTTTTAAAAAATGAGTGACTAAGAAATGTCCCATTCCCCACTCACTTCTTCTCTCGTAGGCAGTGGGAAAGCTGGAGGAGCCTGTTACAAACCTCAGCTCATGAGCATCTCCCAGCTCTGTCTTTTGAGAAGATGACTTACAGGAAGGTGGTACTGAGAAAACAAAGCATCCAGCCTTCGTGAAGCTGAACCTTAAGGTCACCTCTGCAGCCTGGGCTGACCCCAGACCCTCGTTTTCTTCTCTGGTATCCAACTTCAAGGATTGGCCTATTTCCCTTTAACTATGGCTACCACTCAGCCCAGTCTCTGAAGAAAGCAGAGCCCACGCCTCCCTGGCACAGTTTCCCCTCGGCCACCTGAGGCAAGCGAATGAGTCTTTTTCATTGTAATGAGCTGTATTTCCCTCACTATGGAACAACAGGGGCTAAACCAATTAATAACTATGCTCAGCTTTTCCTTCTTGGTTTGTAGAATTCTCTCTACATTTTGGCTATCATCCTAACCACTTGTCACAAGCAGCACAATTAATGTTTTTTTCTGAAATTAATGATTTTTTTCCCCATTTAGCTTTTTTTCTTTCTTTCTTTCTTTTTGTGCTGGGATTACAGTCGTGAGCCACCGTACCCGGCCGAGTTTTTTTTCTTAATATGCTGTTTTGCTGAACTGAGTTTTAGTTGCTAGTAACAGAAACTAACTCTGGAAAGCTTTAGTCAATGACAATGAAAACAACGGCAGCAAAAGAAATGATCAGATGGTTGTTATTTCATGAGATCTACTTTAGATTAGTGTTGTCATGTTCCCCTCCAAGAATTCACACAGGAATTTGGTCATGTCATTTCTAGAACAGTACGAAGACAAATAGGATCTTTAGAGCCCCGAGTCTTCCCATCTGAGCTCGAGGTATGGCTCTCCAAGTCTCTCTCACTGAGAACAATTTTTACACATAATGCTGGGGTTTAAAAAACTCAAGCCACTTGAGGTGGGATGTTTTTCTGAGGAAATACCTGGACAAGGGTGCATTTGTGTCCACTAAGGAAAATGCTGGAAATACCTTAAACGTTAAGAATAGGAGATTGGTACCCCCACAGTAACAGACGTCCAAAATCTAGAACTATTATCATTGTAACTTAGCAGTGGTAAAGCCATAATTGGAAGCCAGTCCGTCTGATATCACTATCAGGTCTTTACCCCAAGCTGCACTGCCTTCTATATGCATTTCTCATTCACTTCACCTGGCTGGTTCTCTCGGCAAATAAGGCAACGAATCTGGAGAAGCAGCTCCTACAGAACAATTCATATCAAGGCGAATGGATACTTTAATTTTCATACTAACGAAAGTTAACGCTTGCTGTTGCCAAACTCCAGACAATGTGGGAAGGTTTTAAATCACTCTCTCGTTCAGTTCTTCATTTAGCCTTGGGAGGTGGGAGCTGGTTATTTTCTTTTCTTTTTTGAGGGGGATGGAGCCTTACTCTGTCACCCATGCTGGAGTACAGTGGCACAATCTCGGCTCACCGTAACCTCCGCCTCCCAGGTTCAAGCAATTTTCCTGCCTTAGCCTCCTGAGTAGTGGGGACTATAGGCGTGCAGCACCACATTTGGCTAATTTTTGTATTTTTAGTAGAGATGGGGTTTCACCATCTTGGCCAGGCTGGTCTCGAACTCCTGACCTCAAGTGATCCACTCACCTTGGCCTCCCAACGTGCCGGAGCTGGTTATTTTATGACACTGGTTATTTATAACACTGTGGTACAGTTGTGTGCTCCTCCACCATTAGGTTCCCCCTGCCTCCCTCCTTCCAAACCAAGGTGGGGTGGGCCCTATAGGTGCGTGCAGTTTTCTCTCTCTTCAAGATAAACGCACTGCTTGTAATTTTGAAAGGCATGTTACAGACAGATAACTGAGCTAGTGCTGAATTTTTAAAAAATGGTCCAAAGACAAATTATTCAACTAAGTGAACAAATTATGTAATTCCTATGTATATTCCAAAATCATAACAAAATAATTCATTGAAACTTGACAGTTGGATGAAATATAATTTCTCAGAACTTCTCTTTTTGTTTTGAGACAGGGTCTCACTCTGTTGCCCAGGCTGGAGTGGAGCGGCACCATCAGGATTCACTGCAGCCTCAGCCTCCCAGGCTCAGGTGATCCTCCCACCTCAGCCTCCCAAGTAGCTGGGACTGCAGGCATACGCCACCACACTAGGCTATGTTTTGTATGTTTTGCAGAGATAGGGTTTCGCCATGTTGCCCAGGCTGGTCTTGAACTCCTGGGGCTCAAGGGATCCGCTAGACTCAACCTCCCAAAATATTGAAATTACAGGCATGAGACACCACACTTGGCCTCAGAATGTTATTAACTTAAAAATTATCCTGAGTCGGCAGTTTTGATAAGCTACTTTCTCCTACCTATGCAGATTTTGTACACATAATAAATGTTGGCTTTACTAAAAATGCCCATGCCTGATTTTGTGTCTTTTTGCTTCGTTTTTTTTTTTTTTGAGACAGGGCCTCCCTCTGTCGCCCAGGCTGGAGTGCAGTGGCAAGCTCCGCCTCCCGGGTTCACGCCATTCTCCCGCCTCAGCCTCCGCAGTAGATGGGGTTACAGGCGCCCACCACCACGCCCGGCTAATTTTGTTTGTGTATTTTTAGTAGAGACAGGGTTTCACCGTGTTAGCCAGGATGGTCTGGATCTCTTGACCTCGTGATCCGCCCGCCTCGGCCTCCCAAAGTGCTGGGATTACAGGCGTGAGCCACAGCGCCCGGCTGATTTTGTGTTTCTTTTAGCCCATCTTCCAGAAATGTCCAGACTCTACCGTCTTTGCTGTAAAAGGAGCATATTTTATTTTTTGTTTATTGTTTCTTCCTAGAGGTTTATTTTTAAAAGACAGGAAAATGATCAGCTTGCATCCTGAATCGGACCACTTATAAACGATAGTTCTTCTTTGGAGCAGACGATGACATTTTAGTTTATATTTAAGGGGAAACACATTCAAATGCTATTTGCACTCAAATTCTAAGGAAGAAAAGGAAGTGGTAAACTCGATAGAGCCTCAATTCCCTTGCCGAGTGACGGGGTCAGTGAGCACCAGTCGCCTGCGGGAGGCCAGAAGAGGCTGCGTGGTGCCCCCCTTTCAGGGCCTGGTCCTGTCCACCCGGGCCCTGGTGACGCGCAGCCGGGACTCTTGCTGTAAAGTGACGCAGTGCTCTCCCTGGGAGGACGGTGGGTCCAGCAAACCCAACTCAGCCCTCAGGGGGCACTTGAAATTGTAAATAACCCAGGCCTTTGGAAACAACCCTCAACCTTGAAAGGGGAAATTCCCAGTGGGAATTGACGCAAACTGTGGTCAGTTACACAAAAAGGTAGAGAATATACCGTAATCTGGGGGCTATTTTTGGTTGCAGAAAGAATCCCCGGAGTAGAGAAGGCGGCCAGCGAGGCTCAGTTCGCCGCTCGCTCAGAGCCGCCCAGGTGCGGGGGCGTCTTCACCAGAAATCGCTGCTCCAGCGCGCCCCAGCCTCCGGCGCCCCGCAGATGCCGGGTCCTGGGCCGGCACCAGGCCCTTCGGCTCCTGCTGGAGACACTGGAAGACCAGGCGACCAGGACAGCGGGTCGGGCCAGTGCGGTGTGACACGGGGGCTCGAGCGGCTTCGCAGTTTAAACCTGTCCGCAGCCTACACCTCCCATGGCTGTTTTGGATTCGGTGCCCTCGTGCCCCTCAGCTTGCCCAGCTGCACGTGGGCCTCAAGCCTTGTCCCTAGCGGCTGCGCCCGCCTAGCTTTGTTCACCTTGGGGCTGCGAGGGCCTCCCACCGGCTGGCAGCTGATGGACACGCTGTCAAGATCGGGGGAAAAGAAGGAAGGAAGGAGGCTAGGGGGACACAGGGCTGGTGGCCTCCGCACTCTTTGACCTGCGACGGGCGCGAGCGCACCACCGCGCCTTTGCAGACAGACTTTCCCCCAAGATTGGCTCAAGACGCCTCCGACCCCGAAGTCAAGGGCTCCCTGTGGCAAATCCTCACACGCCCTCCTTCTCCCCGCCCATCCCCGGCGCCAGGACTGACGGGGAGAGGGCAAGGCCCGGCCAGAGGGGCTCTGGGCCTGGACTGCGGCTGTCGTCCGCAGCCCTTGCTCTTTTGGGCAGCCTCCGGGGGTGAATCTGCAGATCCCAGCACGTGACACAGGCCAGGCGTGGGGTCGGGGAACTCCTCGTCGTCCGTTCCCACCCCGATGCTCCCTGAGGTTCCGGAACACCAGGCTCCCAATCCCAGGGTGTGACCAACCCACAAGCCACGGCAGGCCCGGGTTCTGCGAGACCGGGGGACTCAGGATCGTCCTCCCCTCCCGGCTGGGACTCCCCCCCGGCAGCCGACGGCCCCCAGTTCAGAGTGGCAGCCCCCCCGCAGCGCTCCCCGGGCTCAGGTCCCAGGTGGACGGCTCCGCTCCGGCTCCCGGCTCCTCCGCCCGCCAAGCGCCCCGGGGATTCCCCGGCCTCAAAGCAGCCGCTGCCGGGTGGAGTCCGCCCCAAAGCCCGAGATCCCCCGAAGGGAGAAAACTCGCTCGGCACCTCCGAAGCCGCGGGAGAAACTGGCCCCACCCTGGCGCGGGGGCCCGACGCCCTTGGCGGGGGTAGGCTCCAGGGGTCCGAGGTTCCCGAAGCTGGAGGCCGGCTCCACCCCGGCGTCCCCCCACCGCCACCTCCGCCCCCATCCCGCGGGCCGGCGGAGGGGGGGGCGGGGCGGCTCGTCGCCCGAGACTCGGGTTCGGCTTCTTTAGTGATTGCTTCTGTTTCTCCTGCGCGAGCTGTCCCCAGCTCTGGGGCAACGCTGCCAGGTGCCCCGTCCCGGCGCTAGGGAGAGCGCGTGCCTGGCTCTGAACTCTGGCCAGGAACCGGCCCCGGGGAAGGCCCCGGGTGAAGGCGTGTCCCTGCGCCCCGCCCCGCCCCGCCTCGGAAAGCCCCCGCGGTCCCGCCCACCCCAGGGACTCGCTCAGCCTCCGGAGACTTTTTTCGCTGAGCGCAGCCGCCTGGCGCCGGTTTCCGCCGAGCTGGAGCGCGCGGGCCACGGCTTCCCTGGGGACGCAGAAGCGAGAAGCGGGGACCTCGGCGCGCGCCCCGCGTCCCGCTCTCCTTGCCCGCGCCCCGGCCCCCGGCCCGCGCCCCGGCCGCAGGCATGGTGCTGCTGGCCGGGACCGGGCCGGAGGGCGGCGGGGCGCGCTGCATGACCCCGCCACCGCCGTCCCCACCCCGGGGAGCGCAGGTCGAGGAGGACCCCACTGACTACGAAGAGTTTGAGGACTTCTCGAGTCTGCCCGACACCCGCAGCATCGCCTCGGACGACTCTTTCTACCCTTTCGAGGACGAGGAGGAGCAAGGCGTCGAGAGCGCGGAGAGCGTCCCGGAGGGCGTCCCGGAGGCGGCCACCCTCCTGCGCGCCGCCTGCGCCAACAACGTGGGGCTGCTGCGGACGCTGCTGCGGCGGGGGGTGAGCGTCGAGGAGGCGCAGGAGACTGACCGCAACGGCCGGGTAAGCGGGCGTCCCCGCAGGATTTGAGCACCCCACTGCCCCGCTCCTCTCCTCCCAACCACATCCCCGCGCCTCCCAGGTCCTGGCTCCGGACGGGTCCCTTGGTCACTCAGCCGCCGCCCAGAGCTCCTTTTCGCCGCTGTTTGGGAGCGCGGTGTGTGGGGTGCCCTAGGTGGCCTCCCCGTCCCAGGCTGGGGGACGCGGTGCGGGGAGGAGCAGTTTGCTCTGCCCGCGGTGGCAGCGCGGCAGGAAACGCCAGTCCGGCGTCCTCACCCCATCTCCTTCTCGTTTACCGGCCCCCAGGGACCTCCTGACTGAATTCGCGCTGGCGGCCAGTGCTGCAATCCAGGATTGGCTTTTTGCGGGGTTTCTTCAACCCGGGCCCCTCCTGACCGTTACCTTTCCCCAGGCCCCTGGCAGGGGACCATTCCTTCTCGCCTGCAGGAGACAGCCCCTCCTGCCCAGCGCCCCATTTGTCCCCTGGGCCCCTCGCGCCGCCCTTGTTCTAACACGCTGGGGCTCAGATCGGCTCCTCCAGTCGCAGTGATTAGGAAGCAACAGTTTATTCCCTCGCCAGGACAGCTTGGTCCCCTACCCCACCTCCGCTGAGCCTTGTGGCCCGCGCCGCGACCAGCCAACGTGATCTCTGACTGGTCTGTCCGCACGGTCACCTCCGCGAGCCAGAGACAGCCGGGGCTCCCCAGAGGCAGGGCCCGGGGAGAGCCCCAGAGCCGCGGGGGTAGGGCACTCCGGGAGGGCAGGCGGCGTGGAGGCAGGCACAGGCTATCCATTCGTTATGACCAGACTCAGAGAAAGCAAGAGATGTTTAGAAAAGAAAAGAAAAAGTTGGCTTAAGAAGACCTGAGAAGGACTGACTGGTGGAACACCTTCCACCAAGGAAAGCACTTCAAGGGAAAACTGCAGAGTGACCACGGTGGCCAAGTGCCCATTAGTCTGTGCTCCGTGGGCAAATGGCAGCGTTCTCACCTGATTTTTGTATTTTGTATTTCCCGAGGTACCTTGTATCTGCAGATGCAGCCTAGCACAAATGCAAATGCTTTTGCTCAGGAGCCTGCAGCTGATAGAAAACATGATAGAAAACTTGGGGACCTGGGTGACCTTGTGCCTTTGGTTTATCCTGCAGTGGGTGGGGCAGGTGGTTTGCCCTGACTGTGGTTTGGGCTGGGCTTAGGTGGATGGGAAGCCCTTGAATGTCACTTTCTGCTTGTACTACATTGCCCCCGTGATTCGATTACCTCCACCTGGTCCCTCCCACAGCACGTGGGAATTCAAGAGGAGATTTGGGTGGGGACACAGCCAAACCATATCCCACAGCATTTGAACTTGGAGGAAGGGTCTGCCCTTGTCATGTGTTAGGCAGTGAGATCAGATGTGGGGTCCCCGTGGGTAGCATCCCCTGGAGTCCTGTAATTCCTGCTGCTGTTCCCCTTGCAGTGCCCCCTCCCCCAGCCCCGGCGACAGATGCCCTGGCTGGCATGTGATTAGGGCTTGGAGCCCCTCCCGAAGTCCTAGGGCCTGTTTCTCAAGCTCTACATTTGGTTTAACTGTGAGTTTTCAGGCACAAATGTGTGTATCAGAAACCTTGCTTTCTGGAAGCCGGTATGGGGACCAGCTTTAAAGGAAGCCCCACCAAGCTCATAAAGGAACAGGAGGGGTGGGTCTCTCCTGCTTCCTGGGCAGCCTGGTTGCCTCCAGTGGGCTGGAATGGGCACAGGAGGGGCCTGGCTCGCCCAGTCCCCACTCTAGGGCACTGGGCTCAGCTTTATATAATGTTTCCTTTAGGGGCAAAACGTAAATGTTTGAAAACAGCTGCATTGGAGAAAACTGACAGCAATGTAAACCATCCCCAGGGGCTTGAGCCTAACAGACTGAGTCTCCAGGCCACACAGCAGAGAGGCAGGGGAGGGCTGTGGTATGGGAGGCTAGCTCCAGCCTCCCAGCAGCTCTCTGCCTCAGTTTCCTCATCTGTAAAATAGGGATAACGGCAGCCTCTCCTCCTAGGATGTGAGCATAAAATGGCTTAGTACCGTCCTGGCCCCAGGCCTGTGTTCACCATCTTGTTTCTCATTCACCTGCCTTCTCTTGGCTTGGAAGAGAGCACCTTCCAGTTTTATTTTGTTTTGTTTTTTGTCTTCTGCCAGGCAAGACTTTTTCTCTCTCTGCTTTTCTTCCCCCTTGATGAGAGCAGAAGTGAAGACTTTGTGTCTCTGTGTCACGTAAAATAATGATGTAGGCCCGTACATAGCCTGCTAACTTAGAGACCCCTGGACTCCTTCATCTTTGGATCAGAGGGAGCAGGACCTGTGTTCTGTGCTTTGGGGGGTCAGTGGGGGGAGTGAGGCAGGAGCCTCAAGGCTGTTGATCAGACATCTTCCTGAAAAACAGCTGAAAGAATCAAGGGTGGCAAAGCCCTGATGGCCCCCTCTGTGGTAAATGCAGTGAGTCATTGCTAAAGTTTACCGCAAACCTACTGTGCTCCCGCTAGGTGCTTTAGCAGACTCAAAGCTGAATCCAGCAGTCCCTGCCTTTGAGAGTCCTAGCCTTTTAGTGAGGAAAAGAACTTGCAGAGGAAGAGCAGCTAGCTAAGACCTAGGAAACTGGGAGACAGACTGCTTTTCGCATGATGGTGTCCAGTCTCCCCGACGGCAGCATGGCTCACTCCCTCACTGCCTGCAGGCTCCTGGTTTAAGGGCACCTTCCCTGGGATGCTTTTCTGTTTCCTCTCCAAGCCTACAGAACCTGAAAGCTGAACAAGGGTAATGTAGGCATTCAGACATTGAGGGCTGAAATTATAAATAGGATGATCATTTAGAGAGCAGGTGACATTTGAGTAGAGATGGTATCTAGGGGAAAGAGGAGTTAGACGGAGGGAACAGTGTGTGCAGAGACTCTGGGGTGGGAACCTCGTTGGAGCCTGGTCTCCAAGCTTATCATGATTAGTGATATTGAAAACCTTAAAGAAGGCCGGGACAGCTTTGGTGCAGTGGAGGGGTAATTGCATTAATGACAGAACGACAGCTCACAGGTACAGCCCACAGCCGCCTTTCTAGGAGGAAATGATCTCAAAAGGCATCTAAACTTTTCTGGGACGTGCTTGTTGAGCTCTTCATCTCTGGGCGTTTAAGAAGGGAGCTTTGCCTGAGCTGACAGGCGTTCCATTTGGTCTGGGTAACTAAGGGTCAGATGCGTTTTCTTTAAGAAAGTGCATTCTCTCCTGCCTCCTGAGATTGATAGAATGTTGGATGTGGCTCAGCACACCATTTTCCTTCTAAAATATTTATTGCTCTAAAAGCATTGCATGATTTAATATGCAACATGTAAATATTTGTCAAATAATTGCCCAGAAACATTCAAAGGGTGCTCCTGATCTCGTCCGGATTTATGGTGGTTTTGTTCCTTCTGACTTGAGGCAGTGAAAGCTGCCATAATTCTTTTTCTTAATTCTTCTCTTCCACTTTTTATCACCTGAAGTTCACCTTTTTGGCCTTGGTGGCTCTTGAGATGACAGTGAAAACAAACCAAGTGTGCTGTTTTAATTGTTGCAGAAGGGCCGTTTAAATGTCAGACAGCTCTTGGACTTAATTAGGCCCAAATATGTGTTCAATTTAAAATATTGCACTCCTGTCTTGATGGGATTCTGCTTCTGCATGTTTGTGCTTGTTTGTTTTTGAGGCTGAGTCTTACTCTATCACCCAGGCTGGAGTGCAGTGGCGAAATCTCTGTTCACTGCAACCTCCGCCTCCTGGGTTCAAGTGAATCTCCTGTCTCAGCCTCCCGAGTAGCTGGGACTACAGGTGTGCGCCACCACGCCTGGCTAATTTTTGTATTTTTAGTAGAGATGGGGTTTCACCATGATGGCCAGGCTGGTCTCGAACTCCTGACCTCAAGTGATCCTCTTGCTTGGCCTCTCAGGTTCTGGGATTACAGGTGTGAGCCACCGTGCCTGGCCCGCTTCTGTATATTTAAATTTCCAGGGTCTCTTGGTGACGTTTTCCAAAGTCCCCTCCATTGGTTTGTTTTGTTAGGTCAGCAAAGCCCACATCACACCCAGTGTGGGTGTTTCCCTTTACTCTTGAGGTGCTTAAAATTAAAACTTCATTTTCATAGATTTATAGCTATGATCAGGGCTTTATCTTGAAATGTATGTGAGAAAATTTTATTTTTATTTATTTTTATTTTTTTATATGCTTCAGAAAGATTTATAAGCTTCAGAATCACGTTTCCCCTAAAATGAGACTCCAGTTACTGGAACAGTCCTTCATCTTTACCGGGCCTCGGTGTTCATGGCCTGTGTGTGCACTGAAATGGGCTGATTAGCATAGAAAGTGACTTCTCTGGTTCTTGTTAGTTACCACAGAAAGTTAATTCTGACCTCAGGCCTCTGTATGCTTGCCGAGGGCCTGCAAGCACAAGGGAGAGGTTTGCTTTGCTTTTTAGGAATGTATGTTAGGCTGGGCATGGTGGCTCCTTCCTGTAATCCCAGCACTTTGGGAGGCGGGGGCAGTCAGATCACTTGAGCCTAGGAGTTTGAGAACAGCTTGGGCAATGTGGTGAATGCCCGTCTCTAAAAAAAATACAAAAATTAGCCAGGCATGGTGGTGGACGCCTGTAGTCTCAACTACCAGGGAGGCTGAGGCAGGAGAATCGTTTGAGCCCAGGAGGCGGAGGTTGCAGTGAGTTGAGATTGCACCAGTGCGCCCCAGCCTGGGCGACAGAACAAAACCCGCGTTTGAAAATAAATAAATAAAGGCATGTATGCTAGTGTTTTAGTTGCATCTCCAGATTTTGAACTGTGAGAAAGGGGATGAGGAGGGCGAATTGAGCAGAATGCTAGACCGGGAGTCCGAGGGGCTGGAGTCAGAGGAGGACCCAGCTGAAGTGGGTTTGGCGGCGGGTGGGCGGTTGGGGACACTCTGGGTCTAGCAGCAGTAGAGAGGCCCATGTGTTGTTTGTTTTTGTTTTTTTTTGAGTTGGAGTCTCGCACTATCACCCACTCTAGAGTGCAGTGGTGTGATCTCAGCTCACTGCAACCTCCACCTTCCAGGTCCAAGCGATTCTCCTGCCTCAGCCTCCTGAGTAGCTGGGATTACAGGCACGCACCACCACGTCCGACTAAGTTTTGTGTTTTGAGTAGAGACGCGGTTGCACCATGTTGGCCAGGCTAGTCTCGAATTCCTGAGCTCAAGTGATCCACCCACCTCGGCCTCCCAAAGTGCTGGGATTACAGGCATGAGCCACTGCACCCAGCCCCCATGTGTTTTTGATATAAGAGTGTCAGTCATCTGTGGCCACAATCATGTTGCCTAACAAATAGCTACAACATCTCACGGGTGTTTACAACTGTAAATGTTTTACTGGGGGTGGCCTGGCTTAGCTGACGGAGGCTGGATTTGCTCATTCGTCTGCATTCAACTGGTGGTCAGCTGCGAATGGCAAGACCAAAACAGTCTTAACTGGGAGGACTCATCGTTGCTCCCTTTGGTCTCTCATCCTCCAGCAGGCTGGCTCGGCTTGTTTTCCATGGCAGGGGCAGGGTTCCAGGAGAGCAGGCTGAGCAAATATGGCCTCATGATACTTCAGCTTGGCTGAGGTTCAGTATCACTTCTGCTGAAGCAAGCCGCAAGGCCAAGCCCAGATTCAAGAGAGAGGAAAATAGACTCCTCTCAATGCAAAGTCACATAACAAGAGGTGTGGATAAAGGGAGGGGAAGAATTGTAGCCATTTTTGCAGTTGGTCTGCCAGAATAAGGATGAGACTTTGATAGGGGTTTTCTGATGAGCTCTCCCTCTGGGGCATCTCAGGCTGGACATGTGGTCTGCAGTGTGCTTCTAGCTTTTGAGCTGGGGCTGGGGAGCCGTGGAGTCCCTGGAGGGGAGCTTGAGGTCCGAAGGAGTCAGTAGGGTTTGCAGGAGTTTTCTGACTGATGCAGTGTGGCTGCTTTGTCAGGTATTGCTTCTTCATTTTATTTTATATTGAGATAGAGTCTCACTCTGTTGCCCAGGCTGGAGTACAATGGCATAATCCTAGCTCACTGAGCCTTGACCTCCTGGACACAAATGAACCTCCCACCTCAGCCTACTGAGTAGCTGGGACTACAGGTGCATACCACCATGCCAGGCTAATTTTTATTTATTTTTTGTAGAGACAGGATCTTGCTATGTTGCCCAGGCTGGTCTCAAACTCCTGGCATCAAGCAGTCCTCCTGCCTCGGCCTCCCAAGGTGCTGGGATTACAGGCATGAGCTACCATGCCTGGCCTCCTTTATTCTTTTCAATGAGATTCTTTAACAACATGACCCAAATATCTTTTTTTTGTCAATTAGGACTCATTAAAGAAGAGAAAACAGGCATTGAGTTTAAAAAAAAAATTCTTTGATATAGGTGTGTTTGTGTTTATAATATTGTAATTATTATCATTATTGGTCAGCTGCCAATATGAAAACAAACAGAACAGGTAGAATAACCCATTTCAAGTCTGTACTTACAGTGCTGATTTCCCCCACAGTCTGTGACTTTGCCCCTGATCTTCAGTGTGAAATGGAGAGGGGGCTCTGCTGCATTTAGGTTTCTTGAGTACTTATTTTAAAATCTTACTTGTTTATTTATTTATTTTTTTGAGATGGATCTCACTCTGTTGCCCAGGCTGGAGTGCAGTAGTGCGATCTTGGCCCACTGCAACCTCCACCTCCCAGGCTCAAGCGATTGTCCTGCCTCAGCCTCCTGAGTAGCTGGGATTACAGGCGTGCACCACGACGCCCAGCTAAATTTTGCATTTTGAGTAGAGATGGAGTTTCACCATGTTGGTCAGGCTGGTCTCAAACTCCTGACCTCAGGTGATTCACCCACCTCGGCCTCCCAAAGCGCTGGGATTGCAGGCGTGAGCCACCGCACCTGGCCTCTTGAGTGTTTATTTGAGCCAACAGGTGTCCACACTGGGGCTTGCGCCTGGACCCCAGAGCGTGCTTTTCGTTTCCTAGTCCTGATCTCCAGCTCTGATTTTTTAGATTGAGGAAATATCCATCACCTCAAGGAGTTAATAGTTTTCTGAAATAAATTTAAAAAACAAAATTTGGATAAATTGGAACAACAATGACAAAGTTTAAAAAAATGTGAGTCCAGATTTCTGAGGCGTTTTGTACCTACCAGGTGTCTCCCAGCGATGGTGGTTCCCAGCTTGGACTGTACATTAGAATCATCTGGAAAGGTCTGTAAAAGTCCAAGTGCCCAGGCCACATCTCAGAATTAACTGAGAATCTGAGAGTGAGATAAGACAGCAGTTTTTTTCTTTTTTCTTTTTTTTGAGACGGAGTTTTGTTCTTATTGCCCAGGCTGGAGTGCAATGGTACAATCTTGGCTCACTGCAACCTCCGCCTCCCAGGTTCAAGTGATTTTCCTGCTTCAACCTCCCAAGTAGCTGGGATTGCAGGCACCCGCCACCATATCTGACCAATTTTTGTATTTTTAGTAGAGATGGGGTTTTACCATGTTGGCCAGGCTGGTCTCAAACTCCTGACCTCAGATGATCCACCCACCTCCGCCTCCCAAAGTGCTGGGATTACAGGCATGAGCCACCACGCCCGGCCAGGACATCCGTATTTTCTAAAGCTCCCAGAGTCAGTTCAGTGTGCAGCCAACATTGACAACCACTGGTGCAGACTCCTGAACTCAAAGTGGGGTCCTCAGACCCGGAGCAGGGGGTTCCCTGCTGGGGAACTTGTTAGGCGTACAGAATCCCAGCCCTCCCGACCAAGACCTGCTGAGTCAGGGCCTACTTTTCAGCAAAACCTGCCAGGGGCTTTGGAGGCAATGGAGCCTTTGAGAAGCCTTAGCACAGAGCATCTCATTCCACTCTCGGAGCGCTGAGATGTGGACGTGGGTGTCTGTGGTGAATGGATGAAGTCACAGGTTCAGGGAGGTACCATAGGCGCTCCCGTGGTGGAACCAGGAGGCAGTTCCAGTGCAATCTGAGTCTGAAACTTAGCATCCCCACAACACATGGCTTCACCTACTGCCCGTGCCACAGCATTAGTGACAGGCAGCCCGGTCTGGGCCTGTTCCCCAAGTGGACACTGGAATGCGACTTCTATCTTTCCTTGTCTCAGAAAAAGTCTGCCACTGTGAATGCACTTAACACCGTTCACTGGGCACCTCTGCTGAGCACAGGCTGACATGGTTATGCCTGCTTCTTCCTGGGCCTCCCTGTCTGTGCCTCTCCCAGCTGGAATGTCCCTTGCCAGAGGTATGGGTCCTAATTCAAGAGCCAGGTAAGCATCCCAGAGACAGAGGCCAGAGGGAAATGCTTCATTCTTCATTCCCGTGTGATCAGAGGCCTGCTTCTGATCTGAGTTTCATCAGACCCAACACAAATATGCCTCTGGAAGCATACATCGTTGTTTCTCCGTTTCTTTGAAATTGCTCTCAAATCCCACCACTCCAACCCAATCAGTTGCCACTGAGCCAGCTGTGACATGGGATTTCACTTCTACCTCAATTTCTGTATCTCTGAGTTAGTAGAAATAAGTAAAATCCACCTTCAGCTGTCCTTTAAATTCAGGGACATCATTTAAAAATAATCTCTTCCAGCTGGGCGTGGTGGCTCACCCCTGTAATCCCAGCACTTTGGGAGGCTGAGGTGGGCAGATCATGAGGTCAGGAGATTGAGACCATCCTGACTAACATGGTGAAACCCCGTCTTTATTCAAAAATACAAAAAATTAGCTGGGTGTGGTGGCAAACTCCTGTATTCCCAACTACTTGGGAGGCTGAGGCAGGAGAATCACTTGAACCTGGGAGGCAGAGGTTGCAGTGATCCGAGATCGCGCCACTGCACTCCAGCCTGGGCAACAGAGTGAGACTACATCTCAAAAAACAAACAAACAAACAAAAACAAAACGAACAAACAAAAAAACTCTTCCAATTCTTTTATGGACATACATACTGTATTAGTCTATTTTCATACTGCTATAAAGAAATAAAGAACTGCCCGGAACTGGGCAATTTATAAGAGGTTTAATTGACTCACAGTTCTGCATGGCTGGGGAGGCCCCAGGGAACTTACAATCATGGCAAAAGGCGAAGGGGAAGCAAGGCGTGTCTTACTACATGGCGTCATGAGAGAGAGAGAGAGAGAGCGAGGGGGGAAGTGCCACATTAAAACCATCAGATCTTGTGAGAACTCACTATCATGAGAACAGCAAGGGGGAAATCCACCCCCAAGATCCAATGACCTCCCACCAGGCCCCTCCTCTGACATGTGGGGATTACAGTTTGAGATGGGATTTGCGTGGGGACACAGGGAAACCATATCACATACTTAATTACATCAAGGACTCCTGACACCCTGCTTTATCTTAAACTCTGACATCATCAGATCTACAAACAGGTAACACCATCATACCCCTCCATTCCCCGTCACGACTAAAAGGGGCATCTTCTCAGTCACGCTCTTCAGGTCTGTGTGACAGCCATCAACTCCTTCCTTACCCATGGGCTCTTTTACACACACACAAACATGGGTGAGCATGTGAATACACACACATACACACATATCATGCACCGGCTGTCTAAAAGAGTGCCACCTTTTGTGAACGAAGCATATTTTCTTTGTTCACATATTTTAATAACTTTTCTACACCCGTATTTCTTTTAATTAAAAGGATTTATGTATTCTTTTATATATGGAATTGTCTTGACTTAATTTGGAGAAAAATTTCACATGGTTATGATTTAGAATTATTAGCCCAGTAGTCTGTAAAGCCAAGCTCAAGAAAATGCAAAAAAGTGGTGTCATAAACACCATATTCTCTGAATTTGGTTAATTTCTTTTTTTCTAAATCTAACACAATTGTAAACTCCTAGGTAAAAAGGGAAACCATAATATAAATTAGAGCTGAAAAGTAATAAAAATACTACATATCAAAATTTGTGGGGAAAAGCAAAAGTGATATCTTGAAGGAAAATTATAGGTAGAATAAAACTAAAGGAAGAAAATAATCAAATGAAAAGCAGAAATTGATGAAACGATGAAGATTATAGATCCAGGACAAAAGCTGATTCTCTGAAACTAATAATAAAATAGATATTTTTGACAATAGTTGTCATAAAAAAGAGAAATAGCACAAATTTGAAAATACAGGATAACAGATTATAGCACAGTTATAACAAAGATTACAAAGAGATCCTATAAGAATGTCATCCTATTACATTTTAAAACTGGCCAGGTGCAGTGGCTCACGCCTGTAATCCCAGCGCTTTGGGAGGCTGAAGCAGGAGAGTTGCTTAAGGCCAGGTGCTCAAGACCAGCGTGGGCAACATAGCAAGACTCTGTCGCTACCAAAAAAAAAAAAAAAAAAAAAAATTAAAAATTAGTCAGGTGTGGTGGCATATGCCTGTTGTCTCAGCTACTGGGAAGGCTGAGGTGGGAGGATCACTTGAGCCCAGGAATTCAAGGCTGAGGATGAGCTAGGATGGTGCCACTGCACTCAGCCTGGATGACACAATGAAACCCTGTTTCCAAGAAACAAACAAACAAACAATTCTCACTTAAGAGTCTTGCTGGCGGGCCAGGCGCGGTGGCTCACACCTGTAATCCCAATACTTTGGGAGGCCGAGGTGGGCAGATCATGAGGTCAAGAGATCAAGACCATCCTGGCCAACGTGGTGAAACCCCATCTCTACTAAAAATACAAAAATTAGCTGGATGTGGTGGTGCGTGCTTATAATCCCAGCTACTAAGGAGGCTGAGGCAGGGCAGGAGAATCGCTTGAACCCGTGAGGTGGGGCTTGCAGTGAGCGGAGATC
Organism: Papio anubis; assembly: GCF_008728515.1. Taxonomy (NCBI): domain Eukaryota; kingdom Metazoa; phylum Chordata; class Mammalia; order Primates; family Cercopithecidae; genus Papio; species Papio anubis. The sequence continues at coordinate 9,677,560 of NC_044980.1, forward strand.
GCGCCACTGCACTCCAGCCTGGTGACAGAGCGAGACTCCGTCTCAAAAAAAAAAAAAAAAAAAAAGGTCTTGCTGGATTTATTACTCCTTCCCCGTAGTCCTAATTCTGTGCCATTGTTGGGCCTTACCTTTCTGAATAAGTAAACAGAGCCTGGCAAATGAAACCAGTTTTCTGTCCTTTAGAGCTAAAGCTAAGGGTAAATGTGACAGAGTCCCCTATTTAAGTTGGAGAGCTTCCTGTAGCTTTCCAGAGTATGGCTGACACCATCTCCAGAGACCTTCTGCTGCACATTCAAGCACTTCCAGGCCACTCTGCTTCCCTTCACAGGGACACTGACTTACTCTTGCTGATTTAAAAATAAAGGAAGGACAGGGAATTATAGGGAGTGGAAAGAGCCAGTCTCAGAAGGTTATATGCTGTGTGCTTCCACTGACATCACAGTCTTGAAATAATGCTGTTGTGGAGATGGAGAACTGATCAGAGGCTGCTGGGGCCGAGGGTGGGGAGGGGAAAAGTGTTACCATAAAGGGGTAGCTGGAGGGGGCCTTTCAGTGCTGGAGCCGTTCTGTGCCTTGATTGTGGTGGTTACAGGAAGCTACGTGCATAGACGGACGTATACACACACATACACACGCACGATTGTATGCATACAGGTGCAATCTGAATAAGCTGCTTGGATTGCAGCAATGTCAAGTTCATGGCATTGTTATTATATGGTAATTGTGCAAGATGCTACCTTTGGGGAAGACAGGTGAAGGGTACAAGTTCTTGTGGGGCTGTAACTATTTCAAAATAAAAAGTTGAATGAGCGTGAAAGGCTGCACACATGACCTTTTTTCTGTAGCCTTGCTTCCATCAATCAAATTTTGGACATGAAAGAGGGGTCAGACCTAGTTGTTAATAGGTGGGAAGAGAACTCCCTGGAAATATTGGGTGACAGAACCTGGCTACCTTCACTGTGGCTCATGGGCCAGCAGCATTGGCATCGCCTGGGAGCATCTACCAAATGCAGGATCTCAGGCCCCTGAGAATCTGCATTTTCAGGTCCTGAGACAATTTGCACATACATTTAAGTTTCAGGAGCCCTAGAACTTTTCTTAGAGTAGAAATCCAGTTTGCTGGTTACATGATCCTGGACAAGTCCCGTGATCTTTTGATCTTCAGGTTTAGATCCCCATCTAGAAATTGGGAGGCTTACTATGAAGGTAATAACACCTCCTAGAGGTTCTAGGCAGAATTAACGAGTAAGTTATAGAAAACGTGCTTGTGCCATAATAGACACCCAGTAAACAGAGCTGTTGTTTCTAGGGGCGAATGAATCTCCAGATGGTTTTCCAGTACTGCTAGTTCCATTTTAGCCAAGGGGAAAAGTGGAAGCAAAGTGAATGTTTAACCAAAGAGGAGTAGTTAAGAAAATAGCACATCCACATGGTGAGGCCTCTTTTGTAACTGTTAAAAGTGGCAGCCAGTGCCATGGGGAGAAGCCCAGAAGGGAGCAGAGGAGGGTGCTGGGGCTTCTGGTGCATCTTGTGGGCACCTCTGATGACGCGAGGGTAGAGCCTGAGACGCTGGCCCAGGAAATGGAACAGAAGCCTATCGCGAGTGGGAGGAGATTCGGAAGTGGCATGAGGAGAGCTTTTCAAGGAGGGGGAAGAAGCTCGTGCCGGGGATGGTCACAAGCCTTTCCCTTTTCTTTCTTTTTTTTTTCTTTTGAGATGGAGTTTCGCTCTTTTTGCCCAGGCTGGAGTGGTGCAATGGCGCAATCTCGGCTCACTGCAACCTTTGCCTCCAGGGCTCAAGCAATTCTCCTGCCTCAGCCTCCCGAGTAGCTGGGATTACAGGCACCCACCACCACACCCGGCTAAGTTTTGTATTTTTAGTAGAAACGGGGTTTCACCATGTTGGCCAGGCATGTCTTGAACTCCTGACCTCAAGTGATCCACCCACCTCCGCCTTCCATAGTGCTGGGATTACAGGTGTGAGCCACCATGCCTGGCCGCCTTTCTCTTTTCTTCAGCATTTCCCTTGAGTACCAGTTACTGCAAAGACCCCTGGAGTCGGGGTCCATCCTGGGTCTTGCAGGGACTGATTCTGTCTGGTGTTGGGCTATGCACAGGTGACTGTGGTGGATTCCCGGGTTCTCCCCACATCTGCTTCCATTGAATGCTGTCAAGGTAGCCATCCAAAGGGCCTGGTCCTCTCCATGTGTAGCGGGAGGGTCAGTCTGCATCATTTCCTTCTAGACCTTACAGCTTTTGCATTTTAAAACTCGAGGGACAATAGTCATCTCCTAAAAATAGCAGCAGTGACATAGCTCCGCAGTCAGTTTTGCTGGCACTGGGAATTCAGCTTTTTGTCTCTGGTGTTAGATAATGGGCAGGTTTCTAGGAAATGAATTCCATGTAGAGCCGGGTTCAGTTGACCTCACTGGAGACCTTGACCCCACCTTGCGGCACCGTGGGGTCCTTCAGTCATCTCCCTGCTGACTTCCATGCTTTGGAGGGTCCAGGTCTTTAGGGGACGTGTTTCCTTGGGAGTGCAAAGGCCCTAGACACATAAGAGTCATGTTTTGGGAAGCTGGCACGGCCTGGGATGGGCCCTCAGGAGTGAGGGAAGGGGCAGTGCCTTGTTACCTGCATGTCCTCTGTTGAAGAGTGAACTGCACCAGGCCATCTCTGAGGCTCTTTCACACACTGTGATGGGTGGAAGGCCACTTCCAGCTGCAAGTACAGGTCCTGTAGGCAGTCAGCTCATTCTGGTTTGCCTGGGACTTTCCTGTTTTTTGTTTTTAGCACTGAAAATCCTGCATCCTGGGAAACCCCTCTGTCCCCAGGGAACTGGGATAGTTAGTCACCCTGCCTATGAACAAGGCCACCCTTAGGCTGAGGCTGCACACAGAGTGCTGCCTAAGAGAAGCTGAAGCACCCACCAACCACAGAATTTCTCCTTTAGCACTATCTGGCCCCTGACTTGGAGGAAAGCAGCGTGTGAAGTTACATTATATGGAAGGAAGCATTGGACTAAACTTAGTCCCTTATACTGCGTTCTTTTATCACACAAGAAAGCCATCACCCAGCCAGGGGCAGGGCCCACACGGGGACACAGAAGAGATAGATCTTCTTGGGAGGATTTTGGGAGATAGGAGAGCCCTTGATCAGAGAGGGCCCATGGGGTGGAGGGTGGGACTGAAATGGAGCTGGGGAAAAGTAGATTAAGTACATTTCTTGAAAAAATTCGGTTACTTAAGAGATGCTAGAGAATCTACGGTCCATTTCTGTTTAATAGAAATCATCATTTTTAAATTTTATCAAGTGTGAACAAATTTGAACCATTGGGTTTGTTTATGAGGCACAAGTGTTTTGAGTTAATTTTGAAAAAAACCCAAACCTATCTCATTTGTTAGAGACAGTGACTTACAGTGACTCTACTAATAATTTTATTGGGTCTAAGAATATTTAAGATACTCTTGGCTGGGCGCAGTGGCTCATGCCTCCAATCCCCCAGCGCTTTGAGGGGCTGAGGTGGGTGGATTGCCTGAGCCCAGGAGTTCAATACCAGGCTGGGCAACATGGCAAAACCCCATCTCTACAAAAAAAATACAAAAGTTTTCTGGTCATGTGGCATGCATCTGTAATCCCAGTCGCACAGGAGGCTGAGGCTGGAAAGTCACCTGAGCCCAGGAAGTCAAGGCTGCAGTGAGTGGTGATCGCGCCACTGCACTGTAGTCTGGGCAAGGGAAGTGATACTGTGTCTCAAAAAAGAAAACGAAAAAAAAAAAGATACTCTCCTTTTTAAAAAATTCCCTTGTTTTAATCTGGCAGAGGGACCTTGAAAATACTTAAATACTCGTATCATTCTTACGGATTGGTTTGGGTGTGTGAGTTCTAACATAGACAGGAAGGCTATGTTTCCTATCAGTAAAATCCAAGAAGACTGCGAGTAATGTTTTTTTTTTTTTGGAAAAGAATAGATTTTCCTGAACTTTATTAAAACACAATATCATGTGTTGAAGGGATAATTTTGAAATTCTGTATTTTGAGTGTCTTTCCACTTGCAGAAGAGGTATGTAGTTTTTAAAATTTCTGAATATAACTACTTGTGCATGACTTTGAAAAAGTCACTTTCACTCAAAAAATGCCAGGGTCTTTATCTGGAAAATTAATCGATGCTCAAATAGATTATCTCTAGCTCTAAAAATTGATGGAATTCTATCTTATGATTAAAAAAATTAAATGATTAGAATTAAATGATTAAAATAAAGTCGTCACGGGATGACTAGGAACAGAAATTTTTTTTTAAAGAAACCTAATGGAAAAGGTCAAAGTAATGGGAAATCCCCAAAAAGCATAATAAAAGGAAGTAATTTGAAAGGCAAAGTGAAGAAAGAGGAACCTTTCAAATAACAGCTGTATTGATACAGAATTCACATACCATACAATTCAACCGTTTAATGTCTACCAATCAGTGGTTTTTAGCATGTTCACAGAATTGTGCAATTGTCCCCACAGTTAATTTCAGAACGTTTTCATCAATTCAGAAAGAACCGCATACCTAGGTTTTACCCTCTATTCCCCACCCTCTCCAGCCCTAAGCAACCATTAGTCTACTTTGTGTGCCTATTTACATGACTTATGGGAGGATTTTTATGAAAGAACCAGATCCTTATAACTTTATGTTACCCTGTCTTGATATTTTCCTCAGTAAGAGAGTAGGGCATTCACTCTACCCCCAGGAGTGGCTGCCACATGCAAGACATATGCGGGTTCTACCTGTCAGTGTCTCACCATAAATTACCTGTCAATTACAGTGGAGGATGAGGGGCTGAGTCTTTTCAAGTAGGCAAAGCCCTAAGTCTGACTCATTCTGTGTTGAGCATCGGGCCACGCTGTCCGTTCATTCATCTCTAGTTGGTTCGCTGACCTGTCGCTGCAGAGGTCCTCAGGGTGTGGTCCCCACCCAACCTCACTTGGGACCTTACCTTAGACCCCTTGCTGGGGCAGGGTCAGCATCACTGTTGAGCAAACCCTCCAGCGGATTCTGTTGCCTGCTCACCTTTGAGCACCATGGATGGACTGCTTTCAGGACATCGTCTATTTTGATGTTTCTTACCCCCTCCACCCCCGGCCCTGCCGCCCCTACCCCACCACCCTTCAGGTTTTCTCTCCTGCTTTCTTTTCTGAAGAGAAGGTTGCGATTGGTTTCTCTGGGTCTTGTCTGTTCCCTTCCTCTCTTTTCTTTCTTTTCTTGCTCCTGCTTCCCGTTTGGGGTGGGGGAACTCTGTGGAGAGTAGGCCATTTGGGTTTGCCCTTGGTGGGGTGTCCAGACTTGCCCCTGGATCAGGTCTTGTCAGTGGCTTCCTCCCACCACCTCCTCCATCCTTCCCTCTCTGCTGGTTCTTTCGCTCCTTTTCATGAACATATTTAGATCCCTCCTGTCATAAAAACAGAACCAACCCAAAACCCCAAACTCACTTGGCAGTGGGTTGGGCTCCGGCAGGTCCTCTAAATCTTCTGCTTCCCAAGGCCAAAGGGCTGCCAGTTGGTGGGTCCTGAGTCCTCATCCTGCCTCCAGCCTTGGGGTGGACTGGTTCTGCCCTTGCCAGCCCAGGGCTTCTGCCTTCTCAGGCTGCTTCTCCACAGCATATGTTGGCTTTATTGGTGGGTGTCATGAAAGCATCTGTGCCTGGGGCCTGGCCCTACCCCTTGAGTCCTGATTTCTTCCCCATCCAACCCACTGAGACTTCTCATGACCTTGCCAGGGCTGCCTCCTCCTCCCCAAGCGTTTTGGGCACTATTGTCAGAATTGGAACATGATGACAAACCTGCTTTGGGGGCTGGGATGCCAGGGCAGAGTCTCAGATTCCCTTGGCCCCTTGCCTCTCAACCAGGTGTCAGGTGTCCTAGGTGTGAGCAGCCTGTTCGAGATGCACAGTGGCCCGGTGCTCTGGGCTCGCCTACACTGTAGCTCCTGGGAACTGCTCTGCATCTGGGATCCTGACACCACAGCCTCCACCCTGGACCCGGGAGCCTCTTTTTGCTTCTTTACACTGCTCATTTTTGGTCTCCTCTGGACGGTCTGGTTTCCCTTCCTTTGTTCCATGAGGTGCTTTTCACGGGCTGGCCTATTTACTCCCTGTCATGGTTAGTTTTATGAGTCAGCTGGGCTAGGCCACAGTACCCAGGTATTCAGTCAAACACTGGTCTAGGTGTTCTGTGCAGGTATTTTGTAGCTATAGTTAACATCTACAATTAGTTGACTTTAAGTCAAGGAGGTTACTCTCTATAATTTGGGTGGACCTCATTCAATCCATTGAATAAAAACAGGATTCTTGGAGTAGAAAAATTCTGCCTCAAAGCAGAAACTCCTGCCTGAGTTTCCAGCCTGCCTTCCTGCCTGCCCTGTAGATTTTGGACTTGCCAGCCCCCACAATCCCATGAGCCAATTTCTTAAAATAAATCTCTTTATGTCTGTGTCTCCTCTTGGTTCTGTCGCTCTGGAGAGCCCTGACTGATGCATTCCCGTAGGAACACTGTCTGCTGGCAGAGCCTCCGCAGGCTCACGCAGCTGGTGCCAGCTCTCAGCCCTGGACCACTTTCCTAAGAGTCACATGTGCATTCAACCTCATGTGCAGAGTTCCTCCTGCCAGTCTTCTCCCAGCTTCTCTTTCTTAATGTGTTCCTGTTGACTCCGGGGCCAGCTTCCTGGGTGTACAGCCTGTGCAGTCCACAGGCCTGTGCTTAAAAGGGCCCTGTGTCTGGTATAATGCTCTGCTGTTACTGTTTTGAAATTCTTGATGGTTTTGAACCAGGGCCTGCATTTTCATTTTGTACTGGGGCTGCAAAGTACAGAGTTGGTCCTGGCTGTCCCTGCATTTCTAGCTGCCCATGTTTACAATCCAAGAGTCAGCCCAGCCTTCCTCGTCTCCTGTATCCAGTTACTTCCCAAGCAGGGGGATGTCCACCATGATGGTCTCCCACGTTTCACTGGGGTCTCACTTAAACAAGTGCTATAACTCCCCGCCCTGGAGTCTCTTGCCAGTCTGTTCTGCTGCTGCTTCTAGATTTATCTTCATGTATGTGGCTTTTTTATTTTCTTTTTTACAGCAACTCGTCTTTGGAAACTCTCCCTGGAGGGCCCCTCCCATTAGTTCTCCAGATGCTTCCCTCTGTGTCACGGAAGCCAGGTGACTTGCTGTCCCCCCAGCCGTGCGCTGTGCCTCCTGCTCCCTGATCCACCACAGTGGATCCTTGTTCTCCATGGACCACACACCTCTCCCTCCTTTGACTACAGGCCACTCAGAGGTCCCCTCCCATGGACTTCCCGTGGCCCCCTTTGCTGCATGGCTTCCCCGACTTTGGACCCTCATTGCAGTTTGCAACTTGGCGTAGATGCCTTTCATTCTACATTGTTTTGTACTGATTGGTGGATATTTTCTCTTGAAGCTCGGTCAGCTGCATGAGGGAGATGCTCAACCTCATTCAGTTTCTGCCCTGTGCAGTCCAGCAGTTTGTTGCACATGGTTGGTGGATGATTGTCCCTGCTTTTTTTTTCTTTTTTCTTTTTTGGGGATGGAGTCTTGCTCTGTCGCCCAGGCTGGAGTGCAATGGGGTGATCTTGGCTAACTGCAACCTCCGCCTCCAGGGTTCAAGTGATTCTCCTGCCTCAGCCTCCCGAGTAGCTGGGACTACAAGTGCATGCTACCACGTCTGGGTAAGTTTTTTGTACTATTAGTAGAGACAGGGTTTCCCCATGTTGGCCAGGCTGGTCTTGAACTCCTGACCTTAGGTAATCCGCCTGCCCTGGGCCCCCCAAAGTGCTGGGATTACAGGCGCGAGCCACCGCGCCCAGCCTGTCCTTGCTTTTTGAACATGATTCAAGTACCATGCCCTGTTGCCAGTTACATACACTATTTTGAAAGTTCTTAAAAATAAGGCAGGTCTCAGCACTGTGGACGTTTCGGTTCCAATAATCCTTTGCTGTGGGAACCTGTCCTGTGCATGGCAAGGTGCTGAGTAGCATCCCTGGCCCTTGCCCACTGGATGCCAGCACCTGTGCCTTCCCCTTTGTGACAACCAAAGTCTCCAGACATTGCCAGTTTCCCCTGTTGAAGTCACTGGAATACAGACTGAAGGGAGTAACATTGTTGGAGTTGTGAACCTGGGCGCCTTCTTACCTGGAAGGATCTGCGGTATTTGGCACTCCTCGCTGCTCTCTCCTGCCTCTTCCTCACCAAGAGTTTTGTCAGGTGCTTTTTACAGTTAAAGAATTTATGTACTTTGGTAGGAAAATTGTGTTTACCAGCCCCTCCAACAACAAGTGGTCCTATTCTGTAAGATGGAAAATACCTACAATTAGAGTTCCTGGCTCTGTAAATGATTCACTTGTTTGTTATTTGGAGTGTTTGTTGTTTGAATCTTAACATTTGACCGTATTTTCCTCTTGGATTTGTAATAGGACAAGGGAGCTTTTAAAAGTGTAATCTGGGGAGATTAGCCCCAGGAGGCATGAAATATCCCTCTGAAGATCACAGTTGGTCTTTTGAGGACACCTGCCATGTTTATCCAGTGCCTGGCATGAGCAGCCTAGAAGACGAGTGGCGGCAGCTGCCACCTGCCCGGTGAAAATGTAATTGACAGGAAGTTAATGAGGGGCCAGAGACGACTGTTTTACACCTAACAGAACCGCATGACACGTGTTTTACCAAGAAACCATGCATTTGGCTTTGATTTTCAAAGTGATTTTTATGAACTAATAACACTTCAAGCAGGCACTTTCTCTGTTGGAATTCTCCCTTTAAAAAGAACTGTCAGCTGGGGGCGGTGGCTTATGCGTGTAATCCCAGCACTTTGGGAGGCTGAAGTGGGCTGGTCACTTGAGCTTGGGAGTTCGAGACCAGTCTAGGCAACATAGTGAGACCCTGTCTCTACAAAAAATGCAAAAATTAGTCAGATGTGGTGGTACATGCCTATAGTCCCAGCTACTTTGGAGGCTGAGGCAGGAGGATCACTTGAGCCAGAAAGTTGAAGCTGCAGTGAGCCATGATCATGCCACTGCATTCTAGCCTGGGAGACAGAGCAAGACCCTGTCTCCAAAAAAATAAAAAATAAAAAAATAAATAAAGAAATGTCACAGAACAGTTTGCCTTAAATAAGCCTCTTGATTCAGCATGAAGTTGCCTCTTTTTCAGTTTAATGTATTTATTTATTTAGCAAATATTTATTGGACGGGGTACCTGTGCCAGGCTTTGTTCTAGGGGACAGAATGCCAGACAGGAATGGAGATTGCTGCTGAAGTGGAGCATATGTGATTGTTGGGGAGAGAAACAATAACAAGCTTAAATACATGCACACCTTCTCAGGGGAGGGAGCAAGTGCTCAGGAGATGCGATAAGGCAGACAGGGAAGGGGTTTTGTAGCACTGGGCTGAAGCTGAAAATTTCCATCCTCACTGAGGAAGGAACCTTTGAGTAAAGACCTAGAAGGAAGTGAAAGTCTTGCTGTTTGGAGGTCTAGGAAAGAGCCTTCCAGGCTGGTGGAGCAGGTGGTAGAGCCTGGAATGTTCTAGAAGAGCCAGGAGGCTAGGGGGACTAGAGCAGAGCACCGTGGGGAGAGGGCAGGAGATGAGGTCAGAAGCGACCAGTGCTTAACTCACAAAGGGAAGGACAGACTTGGGTAAAGATTGCTGGAGGGGAAGGAAGAAGACCCACCTCCAGTCGTGAGAGCTTTGCTAGCGTCTTGTGGAAGTTTGGTCCTCTTTCAAGTGGACAAAGTCTTCCAGGGCAGATCTTCTTAGGTTCTGGTTGTGGTGAGCTCGTCTCTTATATTGTGCTTGATTAGATCAATGCCTTTTCCGTGTTTGTCTAAATCAACAAGTGTTTTCCTGGATGCATATAGAGCTGGAACCTGAGGTCCCCTAAACATTATCTTTGATGGACAAATCCATATTTGGGATGCTGACCTGTGGTCCTCAGCTTAGGCGTTTTAGGTCTGACTTCGAGTCTCTGCAGTCATTTCCATTTGACAAAGGGAGTTTAAGCATGTGGTTAGATGGGGTCTGTGGAGCATGTGGCTTTGCTTGTTCTGGGGAAAAGAAACGCACTGAGAAACACCTAGAATTAGCACTTCCTGGGCGTTTGTGGCTTCCTCTGTTAGCCCCGGAGACGTGGCTGCCCCAAGGCCTGTGTGGCTAACAGGTGTGCTGGAGATGTCTGGGTTGTAGCCTTGCTGGGCACCCTCATGAAAGATGATGCCCTGGGCCCAGGTGTTTGATGGGTTACCATGCTGGGTGAAGGCGCTGTGCCAACGGCGTAAAGCATGGGGCCATGGGGGCCATGCGTGAAGCAGAGCTGTGGGCCTAGGGTCTGACAGATGGGACTTACCGCAGGGCCCCTCCTCTCTGTCCTCACCTTAAGCAGATGCAACCATCAGTCTTTCGCCCATCCCAGAGTTTTGGTGATGGCTTCTCCATGCCAGGCTTTCCACAGGAGACTGGAGGCCAAGACAAGTACAAGCCATGGGGCTCTATCCTCAAGGACCCAACAGGCGGCAACACAGGCTATGGTGAAGAACCTGAATTCTATGTTCTTGTGGGTCTTGGGAGTTTTTCTGTTGTCTCTGCTCAATGCCAATTGCATAGCATTTCTTTCTTCCATTATGTAACACCGAGAAATACAGTCATTGTTCAGGACATGTGAGGAATTTGTTCTAGGACTCCCCCACCTATACCCAAATCTGCATATACTCAAGTCCCACAGTCCGCTTTGTGGAGCCCCTGTATACAAAGAGTCAGCCCTTTGTAGGTAGATTTCACTTCCTACTATTTGGTTGAAAAAAATCTACCTGTAAGTGTATTCTGAGAGTTCAAGAGTTGTTTAAGGTTCAACTGTAACGCAGCCCTACATGAAGAAGAAAGAAAGGGCTGGTGTTGGTGCCACAGCCAGTGGCTCTTTACTTGATTGGAAGTTCTTGTTTAGACCTGATACACTGTGAGAATACGATGTGCATTGGGTTCTTGTAACTTGTGTGTGTGTGTGTGTGTGTGTGTGTGTGTGTATGTGTGTACTGCTTTCTTCTCTTTATTTTCCATACAGTTTATAAGAGGACATTTAGACCAACAAACAGTTCTCATCTTCAGTCTTTTAGTGCTGAATAAGTTTTGCTGTGTGGTATCTTAATGCACAATTTAGGAAATTGCTCTTGGTATCTTGCAGTCACAGCCAGAATCAGTTGGTGAAGGATCTTTCCAGTGCAAACATGGCCTTTTCCAATAATTTACATATCCCGGGACATTACTCATTTGTTTCCTGGCTTTTAACTTCACAGCACTGCAAATATGGGCCTTTTCCGATACATTTACATGGACCAGGACGTTTGTCATGTGTTGCCTGGCTTTTAACTCAACTGCAGTATTTGCTTAGCTAAGAAGTTGGGAGAATTTTTTGCTTACTGAATTTAAAAAAGCAATGAAGTTGGGAGTATGTGAAGTTTTCATTGTGGGAGAGTGTTTCCGATTTTAGTGATTTTATTTTATTTATTTATTTATTTATTTATTTTGAGATGGAGTCTCATTCTGTCGCCCAAGCTGGAGTGCAGTGGTGCGATCTCAGGTCACTGCAGCCTCTGCCTCTTGGGTTCAAGAATTCTCCCACCTCAGCCTCCCAAGTAGCTGGAATTACAGACACCTGCCACCATGCCTGGCTAATTTTTTTATTTTTAGTAGAGACGGGGTTTCACCATGTTGGCCAGGTTGGTCTTGAACTCCTGACCTCAAGTGATCCACTTGCCTCAGCCTCCCAAAGTGCTGGGATTACAGACGTGAACCACCACACCCTGCCAGATTTTAGTGATGTTAAAGATCTTTCTGAGTAGAGTTACTTTATTTTCACTGTGAATGATCACATTCACAACATGATCCTTATTCTTTTACTCGGGCAACATTGAATAGTAATATTTATTAGGTATTTTATTATTATTCTGATAGAATTTTTTTGTATGTGTGGAAAATGAAAAAAAAAGAGAAGTACAAAGAAAAAAACCAAAAACCAGTCACCTGTATTCCCAGTACCTGGAGCTAATGCTAGTGAACATTCGGGGTTCTTTTCTGACGTGTGCTGTGAAATATATATGCTCTGTCTGATTAGTTATCTGTAAAGTTATCTATCTATAGATAAAGTTTTGAGTCGTGTTTTATTCACTTGTAGGGGTCATTTCTATACTAGAAATACTTCAGAATCTTGATTTTAAAAATCCATCTTCTGCATATATCATAGTTTGTTCACTAATTTTAGGTGTTTTTTTGTTTCTGAAATTTTTGCTATATAAATAATGCTCTGATGTATGAATGTCTAAGTATGTGTCTATTGGCTCTTTGAGCATTTCTCTTTAGATCAATTCCAAGAAGGTATATTATTGGTATGTTATTACTGTACCAAGTTTTCCTCCCACCAACAGGGTATGAAATTACCTGTTTCACTGTATCCTCATCACACCAAATGTTAACTATCAAAAATATTGAAATGGCTTTGCTGATTTTCAAAATATTAAGTCATGCATGCTTATTATAAAATAGTCAGGTAACATAAAAAGGTAAAATGCCAAAGATGAAAAAAAAAGTGACTGCCAATTCATGATCTAGGCATATTTATGTATTTGAGGTATAACTTTAGTGACATTTAATATAACATGATACTTATAATCTTTTTTCTTTAGCAACTTCATGGGGGCACCTTTCTTTGCCAGCAAATACATCTCATTTTTAATGACTACAATGTAATCTTTCTGGATCTGTTTATTTCTTTAACCTATGACTTCTTAGTGGTTATTTCTAGTTTGCAGTTTAGTAACAACACAGAGATTTGCACATTCCTACTGACTCTCTTAGGAAATTGTTAGATTTTGTTTGGATCTGTGTAGTAGGTTCTCTTATTTTTGAAAGTAAATCTGCCTTTCCCTGGGGTAGGATTAGACTTCTCTCCCCATAACATCACACTTGGCCATGTCACTTGCTTGGCCAATTCAGTGAGAAGTGACTTGTGTAACTCTTGGCCAGAAGTTTTAAAATCCATCATATGATTTGCCATATCCTTTTTCCCCCTTCCAGGCAACCCACAATTTTCCAGGTAGAGTTTTCTGCACCATCCTGAGTCCTGGAAGGGAAAACAATGTGGAAAAAAGCTGCATACCAACCATGTGGCATGAGCAGGAAGCAGACGTTTGTCCTGTGCTGTTGGGACGTGGAGATTGCTTGTTCTGCTGCACAGTCTAACTCCCCCGACCCACCGAATGCATATTAGCCAGGGGCCCCCTAGAAAGAGTGAACTTGCTTATTGTTATCACTCATGCACATGAATACTGCCTGGGCATCCATCTGCTTGTTCTGTTCCTGGCTTGTCACCCTTGGCTAACATATTTTGAGGCAGTCTTCATGCAGCTCCTGTTCTCATGTTCTGGGTGGATAAGACGCCATACCCTGAGCTGCTTAACCACATTACTTCTGCTTTAAGCCTGGGGAATCTGATAAGGTAACCCCTGAGTTCCCGTGCTGAGGCTCATGCTTCCTTCAAGTGAACTAATCCAACCGTGCTGTGGGAAACCCACCTAGGTAACCCCATAAAGGATCCAACCCACAGGCCCCTCCATTTCTCTCTTGTTCCCCACCTGCTGGTCGAAGGAGCAGGTCCTGGATGGCTCCTCCCCTCTTCTCTTTGGTCTTGCCAGGGGTGCTGTCCTCTTCTTTCCAGACCTGTGAGTAGTAAATTTGATTCATTTTCCAGTCTGAGTGTCCCACACTGTGCTGCACCTGACTACATCAAGCCTCACTACCTCACTTAACATCACAACACTTAAGTTTACTAGCAAGGTAAGGGAGTCCATTTCCTTCCACACTTTTGCCAACACCAATTAATTTGACTCTTTTTACTTTTTTCCCACTTGTCAAAAAATGATACCTCACTTTTATTTGTGTATTTTTGTTGATTAGTGAGGCTGAGACATATTTCATATCACACGTTTACTAGCCCTTTGTATTTCTTTCTTTGAACTACTTTGCCAATTCTTTTGTCAATTTTTTGATTAGTCTGTCTTGTCTTCTTGAGGTCTAAGGCTACTTTTACATATGCTAAAGTTATTATATTCTGCCTTCTTTTTCTAATTTGTAATTTTAAAAATCCTGTTTGGGGTTTATAGAATTTCCTGAATATGTGGCTTGATATCTTTTGTCAGTTTTGGAAAATTCTCTGCCATTATCTTGTCAAGTATTGTTTTCATTCCAATCCCTTTTTCTTCCTATCCTGTGACACCAAATTCACACACGTCAGACCTTTTACACCATGCTGCCTGTGTATGTTATGCTTTTCTTCCTGTCTTTTAAATCTTTTTTTAAAAAATTTTCTGGGCATTTTTGATTAAACTTATCTTTTGATTCACTAATTGTATCTTTACCCTAATCTACTATTTAATTGCTTTTTACGTTCTTAATTTCAATTATGTTGTATTTCTAAAATTTCTGACTCTTTATTGATTCTATTTCTCTGATAAAGTTCGTCATTTGTCATTGTTTGCTTTTACGTATTAGTTATTTTAAAGCCTGATAATTCTAATATCTGGATCTTCTGGAGATATGTTCTATTTTCTGTTTTTCTCTTGGCAATGTCTCCTGATACATCTGGTAATTTTTGGAATGCCAGACATTGTGTATGAAAATTGAAGTAGCACTAGATTGTGTTATCTTGTCCAGGGAGTATTTAATTTGCCTCTGGCAGACAGAGTGGGACAGAAGATTCAGGCTAGGTTGTAGTTTTTATAAGATCTGGCCTCTTTCTGGCCTGTCTTGTAGGGGATAGCCCTTTTGGCTTCCTATAGAAATATGGCCTGGGCAGACCATGAATGCCACTTTTGTCTCCTTAACCCAAGCTTATCCAACCTGTGGCCTGCAGGCCGCACGAGGCCTAGGATGGCTTTGAATGCAGCCCAACACAAATTTGTAGACTTTTTAAAAATATTATGAGATTTGTGTGTCTGTGTGTGTGTATGTTTGTTTTCAGCCAATGTTAGTGTTAGTATATTTTATGTGTGGCCCAAGACAGTTCTTCCATTGAGGCCCAGGGAAGCCAAAAGATTGGATACCCCGCCCTGCAAACCCTTGAGAGTATGACAGACTCTGCTTAGCTCCTCCTACCCTTCACTACTGCTCTCTGCTTGGTTTCTCAGCACCCAGCCTTACGACTCAGCAAATGCCCTTAGGGAAAGCTATGAGAGTGGAAGCTCATCTCCGGACTTCCGCCTTCTTTCTGGAATACAGTCAGGCCTGCAAGTCCTGGTTGTCTTGGAAACTGGATGCCTCCAAATAGTATTTCGGGAAAAAAAGTATTCAGTTGTTCTCAGGGGAAAAGTGCCTCTGATTGAAGCCAGTTTCTCAGAGCTGAAAGTGAGAGTCCCTGTCATTTGCCTTTTTACTTTGTTTACACTGTTGTTTTGCTGAGAAGGTTTAAATTTTTGTGTAGTCAGATGTATCTATTTCTTTATGGTTTCCGGCCTTGCTATATTGCTTCAAAATGCTGTTTCTAAGCCAGGTTTATAGAAATAGTCATCTAAATTTTTTTTAGTGTGTTTTTTTTTTTTTTTTTGAGATGGATTCTTGCTCTGTTGCCTAGGCTGGAGTCCAGTGGCACCATTTCGGCTCACTGCAACCTCCCCCTCCTGGTTTCAAGCAGTTCTCCTGCCTCAGCCTCCTGAGTAGGTAGGACAACAGGTGCATGCCACCATGCCCAGCTAATATTTTTTGTACTTTTGGTAGAGACAGGATTTCACCATATTGGTCAGACTAGTCTCGAACTCCTGACCTTATGATCTGCCAGCTTGGCCTCCCAAAGTGCTGGGATTACAGGCATGAGTCACTGCACCGGGACTTTTTAGTGTTTTTATGGTTGAATATTTAATGATTCATTTCAACCTGAGATATGAGATGAAGATCCAACCTTACTTTTTTCCATATGACTAGGACTTTTGTCCAGAACCATTAATTCATCTTTTGTGAGGATCTGAAATACAATATTTATTGTTAAACATATGGTGTCTCATTAATATTTTAATTTCCATTATTTTGCTTACTAGTGAGATTATATATATTTTACATGTATTTACTGGCTTTTTGCTATTTTTTGGTTTTTCTACTCATTCCTTTACCCTTGAAAAATTGTCCTCTTGGTGTATTTATGCTGATATTTAATATAATATTTCTGTTGATTTTTTTGTTTGTTTGTTTGTTTTTTGTTTTTTTTTGAGACGGAGTCTCGCTCTGTCACCCGGACTGGAGTACAGTGGCCGGATCTCAGCTCACTGCAAGCTCCACCTCCCGGGTTCACGCCATTCTCCTGCCTCAGCCTCCCGAGTAGCTGGGATTACAGGCGCCCGCCACCGCGCCCGGCTAGTTTTTTGTATTTTTTTAGTAGAGATGGGGTTTCACCGTGTTAGCCAGGATGGTCACGATCTCCTGACCTCATGATCCGCCCGTCTCGGCTTCCCAAAGTGCTGGGATTACAGGTTCTGTTGATATTTAAATCATCCTGTGAATGTCACTAATCTTGATTGCTCTTTTTCATTTTTCTTTCAATTTTACTTATGATTTTTATATAAGGGAATATCATATTTATGTAGTAAAGTACATTTATATATTTATTGTTATCTTCATTATTTTTAGCTTTTGAATCTCTTTCTTATCTCGATCAGTAAACTATTTTAGGATTATAAGTATGTATGTATGTATGTATGTATATCATACCCTTAACTTTTTAGTCCTTTTGTATTATCTTTTGATTGTATGGTGTGTGTGTGTGTGTGTTTGCTGCTTGGTAATCAACTTTTCCAGCAATGTTGGTTGAGTCATCCATCATCGCCCAGATTGCTCCTTCAACACATGTTCCCCTTTAAAGACAGGGTCTTATTTTGGGCCATCTGCTTTATTTTCTTCTCACTAATTTGTGGGGAAACTTTATTCTTGTTAGTATTCTACCTTTCTTGTCTCTCATTTTTGTTAAACGGAGCATATATGTGATAGAAAATAGAATCCTGGCCGGGCGTGGTGGTGCTCATGCCTGTAATCCCAGCACTTTGGGAGGCCAAGGCGGGTGGATCACCTGAGGTCGGGAGTTTAAGACCAGCCTGGCCAACATGGTGAAACCCCATCTCTACTTAAAAAACAAACAAACAACAACAAAAAATTAGCTGGGTGTGGTGGTGGGCACCTGTAATACCAGCTACTTGGGAGGCTGAGCATGAGAATCGCTTGAGCCGAGATTGCACCATTGCACTCCAGCCTGGGCGACAGAGCGAGACTCTGTCTCAAAAGAAGAAAAAGAAAAAGAGAAAAAGAAAAAGAAAGGAAAATAGAATTCTGCAGATGAGCTTGCAGTGAGAGACCCCAGGCTTCTGGGCCACCCGTCTGCTTCTCAGAGCTGTCACTTGCCACCATTCCTGCTTTCATTTCACCTGGCAGTCCCCTCCCTGCCAATTGCAACCTGCTCATCATAGCTCCTCTTGGTTTGCCCATTTGAAGCAGTGGAGATGATTGTGTGCAATGGCAGTAGAGCTTTTTGCTGACTTGCCCTTTTCACCTCTCTGATCAGACCCATCCACCTGTCATTTTTCGTATGTATTTTTTTCAACCCCAGTTCCTTCTCCATCAATTCTAGTTGGTATTTCCTGACTTCTCCTCTGTTAGGTAAGGGCCTTCCTAACCTTTCCCACCACCCTGCATCTACCCTTCATATTGTCTTCACTAACTTTCCACTTACAAGACTAATAACATTTTCTTGGATCTTAATTATGCTTATTATTTCAACTTTATAGTTTGATTCCAAAGGTAGAAAACAAGTAACCCTTACATTGTTATAATACTACAACTATTATTAGTTGGGTCCACTGGCATGCTAGGACTACCTTTTTTTTCCTGTGCAGTAACATATTTTAAATTATTATAGCAGATAATATATTTTACTCTGTTTACTTTTTTTTTTTAAAGTGTTAGCTATTGACTCTTTTAAGAAAGAACAAAATAAAGCAAAAACCTGTGCCATCAATGAATGTGCTACCCCATCTGCAATGAGAGAATACTTTCCTCCCCTTTAGACACTGAATATTTGAGTGGGGAGCTCCTCAAAGGGGCCATCTACACATTTGTTGTGTGACATTTACTTTTTAGTGCCTTAACTTCCCTTGCACTGTACCTCACCCCTGTCTCAGTCCACACCTGACCCTGCTCATCCCAACCCCACCCTGGCTCAACCTCCCGCTCGCCATGGCTCCAGCTCAACTCCTCCAACCCTAGCTCACCTCGAGAGCCCTGAGTCTTCCCATCTGCAGCCCCTCTCCAAGTCACCACCTCCCGGGCAGGAGGGCTCACATCAGACCCTGACTCAATGCCCCACTCACTCCTCAACCCCTCACCCTGGCTCAACTCCCCTGACCTGGCTCACCTGGATCCCCATTCCAGCACAACCCCCACCCCTCTCAACTCACTTACCCTCACCTCCCATGATCCCTCTCCTATTTAAGGATAGTTTATCTGCTTTCTGGTGTGAGACTACTCTTGGCTGTTGAGCTACAGTTTTTTCAGACCCAAGGCCTGTGCTGTCTCTGAGCCAAATTCTGATCCTGTGGCAAGGCAGAACCTGCCCCAGAGTCTCTGCAGTGAGCAAAGCCCAGAGACTCAACAGCGAGGAGTAACCACATGTGGGAGCTGTCAGCTCATGGGGATTTTCTCTCCTCTCCAGGGGCAGGAATTCTCTTCATTGTCACAGATCTATTCCTTACTTAAAGCTTTTCCTCACTTCTTATTCAGGGAGTGATGTTTAAAGATATCATATATTTATTTGTTGATCTCCAGTGCTGCAGAAAATATGCATTTTGAAAACACACATCCTTCTTTTTTTTTTTTAAGACAGAGTTTCGCTCTTGTTGCCCAGGCTGGAGTGCAATGACACGATCTCGGCTCACCACAGCCTCCGCTCCGGGTTCAAGTGATTCTCCTGCCTCAGCCTCCCGAGGAGTTGGGATTAGAGGCATGTGCCACCACGCCCGGCTAATTTTTGTATTTTTAGCAGAGACGGGGTTTCTCCATGTTGGTCAGGCTGGTCTTGAACTCCTGACCTTAGGTGATCTGCCCACCTCGGCCTCCCAAAGTGCTGGGATTACAGGCATGAGCCACTGCACCCGGCCAAAAAACACATCCTTATTTCTACTTCTTATTCCCTTCGTGCGTGCACTCATTCCCGTACGTGCACTCATTCCTGTGCGTGCACTCATCCCCATGCATGCCAAGGGCACATGTTCTGGAAGGTCCCTGGGAGCCACATGGTGTTCATGGCCTCAAAACTGAAGCCCTCAGAGGTTATTTGATTCATTAGGTGGGGTAAGATGTGAACCTAAGAAGAATGACTTCTTGGCAGAAAATGAGGTAACAGGGAAGGAATTCACGGATACATGCCAGGAACCCAGAGCTGCCTGCGATGTGGGTGGGATTCGGCATTGGGAAACCTTGTGTGGGGGGCCTTAGGAGAAAGGAGGATTTGACTGCCGATGGAGGGGGGTGGTAGGAAAGTGCCTTCCAGGTGCAGGCAACAGGAGTGGTGATTGTCTTGGTAGAGGCTGGGTGAACTGCAAATAGAGTTGAAGGAGCTGGGCTGAGCAGATGGGATTTCACTACCCGGGTGATCGGTGGGACCCAGCAGGGGCAGTCCTGGACTTTTCCTATGGCAAGTAAGAGAGTTGCAGGAGCAGATGTTTTTAAGCAGGGAGGAAACACCAAATATGGATCATATCTCTAGAGAGTGTGCCCTGTGAGTGTGGAGGGTGGAGAGGAGTCAGGCCAGAGGGAGGTGCTCCGTTGGGGCCAGACCTGAGGGTGACGTTCTGAGCAGGAGAGGAGGGAGGAGGCCAGGTGGAGGAGCGGCTTGGGGGACATGGGCGGTTGTGGTGGTGCTAGATGGGCAGTGGATTTTTTTTCCTAAGGCTGCCATGACAGATGACCACAAAGTAGGTGGTTTAAACATCAGAAATGGATTCTCTCACAATTGTTGGGGGCAGATGTCTGAAGTCCAGGGGACGGCAGGGCTGCGCTCCCTCTGGCAGAGCCGGGGATTCTGTGGTCTGTAGCAGCATCGCTCCAATCTCTCTCTGTCCTCATCTGTCCTCTCTGCACATCTGTGTCTCAAATCTCCAGGATGATCTCATCTTAGGATCCTTAATTATGGTCTATAAAGATGCGATTTCCCAACAGAGTCTCCTTCACAGGGCCCGGGGTCAGGACGTGGACCTATCTTTTCTGGGAGATACATTTCAACCTACTATAGGCAGTTAGTGGGTAACTGAAGGAGAGGGGCTCAGATTCCTCCAGTGGGGCCCGATGTGCAGAGGAGAGACCTGGACACCCCCTTAAGAGAAGAAACGAATCTTCAGAGGTTCAGCTATTGCTTGCGATGTCATCTTTCCTTCTTCAGAGGTTCAGCTGTTGCTTGCGATGTCATCTTTCCTGGGCTTATCTCTGCACTCCAACCCTGGACATTTTCTCCAGTCTTTTCTAGTGGCCACCATCTGGATGATTATGACTCTGGAAATCTCTGTCCGTCATCCATTTTTTTGTCTCCTCTGTGAACGAGCAGGTGTGATGGCCTGAAACCAGAGAGGGAGAAGGCTGAGGGTACCAGGGCAGGGGAGGCACTTCCTGGAATTACGTGTCCCAGGACAAAAGTGAAACTGCCTTCGCTGACTCATGGAAAAGTTTGAAAAGATCATGTTTCGCCTGTGCCTGGGGGATCTTTGTTTTTGGCATAAGCTGAGCAGATTGTTCCAGGTCAGAAAAAACTAAGCCAAACAAAACAACAGAATGACTTAATTATGTACCAGCACCCTTTAAAATTAATTATGCTTGCTTGCTTTTTTTTCCCTCAACTTTCAGTTTAAGTTCTGAGGCACGTGTGCAGGATGTGCAGGTTTGTTACACAGGCAGTGTGCCATGCCCATTGTGGTTTGCTGCACAGATCAACCCATCAGCTAGGTATTAAGCGCAGAATTCTTTAGCTGTTCTTCCTGATGCTCTCCCGCCTCCCACCCCCTGATAAGCCCATGTGTGCATTGATTCCCCACTGTGTGTCCATGTGTTCTCATCGATCAGCTCCCACTTATAAGTGAGAACATGCAGTGTTTGTTTTTCTGTGTCTGCATTAGTTTGCTGAGGATAATGCCTTCAGGCACCATCCATGTTCCTGTGAAGGACATGATTTTGTTCCTTTTTATGGCTACATAGTATTCCATGGTTTATAAGATTATGTAAAGAGATTGAACTTACAACTGATTGGGGTACCTGAAAGACATGGGGAGAATGAAACCAATTTGGAAAACATACTTCAGGATATCATCTGTGAGAACTTCCCCAACCTAGCAAGACAGGCCAACATTCAAATTCAGGAAATGCAGAGAAACCAAGTAAGATGCTCCATGAGACAATCAACCCCAAGACACATCATCATCAGATTCTCCAAGGTTGAAATGAAAGAAAAAATATTAAGGGCAGCCAAAGAGAAAGGCCAGGTTACCTACAAAGGGAAGCCTATCAGACTAAAAACAGTGGACATCTCAGCAGAAACCCCACAAGCCAGAAGAGACTGGGGGACAATATTCAACATTCCTAAAGAAGAAAAATTCCAACTCAGTTTCATATCCAGCCAATCTAAGTATTCATAAGTGAAGGGGAAATAAGATCCTTTTCAGACAAGCAAATGCTGAGGGAATTTGTCACCATCAGGCCTGGCTTGCAAGAGCTCCTGAAGGTAGCACTAAATATGGAAAGGAAAAAGCACTCCCAGCCACTACAGAAACACACTGAAGTACACAGAGAAGTGACACTATGAGGCAACAACATAAACAACTCTGCAAATAACCAGCTAGCATCATGATGAGAGGATCAGACTCATACATAGCAACATTAACCTTAAGTGTAAATTGGCTAAATGTCCCAATTAAAAGACACAGAATAGCATGCTGGATAAAGAGTCAAGACCTATCAGTGTGCTTTCTTCAAGAGACTCATCTCACATGCAAAGACACATGTAGGCCGAAAATGAAGGGATGGAGGAAAATTTACCATGCAAATGGAAAACAGAAAAAAGCAGGGGCTGCAATTCTAATTTCTGACAAAACAGGCTTTAAACCAACAAAGATAAAAAAAGACAAAGAAGGGAATTGCATAATGGTAAAGGAGTCGATTCAACAAGAAGAGCTAACTATCCTCAATATATAGGCACCCAATAGAGGGGCACCCAGATTCATAAGGCAAATTCTTAGAGACCTACAAAGAGACTTAGACTCTCACACAATAATAATGGGAGACTTTAACACCCCACTGACAATATTAGATCATCAAGACAGAAAATTAACAAATATTCAGGACCTGAACTCAGCTCTGGATCAAACAGACCTGATAGATATCTACAGAACTCTCCACCCAAAAACAACAGAATATACATTGCTCTCATCACCACATGGCACTTTCTCTAAAGTTGATCACATAATCAGAAGTAAAACTCTCCTCAGCAAATGCAAAATAACTGAAATCATAACATACAGTCTTTCAGACCACAGCACAAACTAATTATGCTTTCTAATATGAACCTCTGATTCTTGATTATATCTTGTACATACATGTGATTTTCCTTTTAGTTTTGGATTTCTGGACCTTGACATGTTTACCAGGAGTACTAGATTTTCTTGCTGTGTTCCTTTTCTTGGCATATGACTTTGATCCTTCTGAGGGGTTGGAGTCAGAATCTAATTACCACTACTTTTTCCTCACTCCTCCCTCATCCAGGTGTCTGTTATCCAGCCTCCATCTCTTCTAAGTTTGCCTTCTCCTCTCAGCACCTGGAAGCGACCACCCCATTCAGTGGTGTCATCTCTACCTAGTGACTCCTAGGAGCCTTTTGAGTATTTTCTGACTTCTAGCCTGCCCCTTCTAGCACTCTCAATGCCTTGTTGCGTTTTAACCATATTTTATATATATATATGTGTATATATATATATATTTTTTTGAGCTGGAGTCTTGCTCTGTTGCCCAGGCTAGAGTGCAATGGCACAATCTTGGCTCACGGCAACCTCTGCCTCCTGGGTTCAAGCAGTTCTCCTGCTTCAGCCTCCCAGGTAGCTGGGATTACAGGTGTGTGCCACCATGCCTGGCTAATTTTTGTATTTTTAGTAGAGATGGGGTTTCACCATATTAGCCAGCCTGGTCTCGAACACCTGACCTCAGGTGATCCACCCACCTCGGCCTCCCAAAGTGCTGGGATTACAGGTATGAGTTGCCGTGTCTGGCCATGTTTTCGTTGTTGTTGTTTTATTTTTTTAATTAAAAAATTGTTTTAAAT
This sequence comes from Papio anubis, assembly GCF_008728515.1. NCBI lineage: Eukaryota > Metazoa > Chordata > Mammalia > Primates > Cercopithecidae > Papio > Papio anubis. The sequence continues at coordinate 9,700,971 of NC_044980.1, forward strand.
GTTTAGAGACAGAGTCTTACTATGTTGCACAGACTGGTCTTGGAACTACTGGGCTCTAGCAATCCCCCCACTTCAGCCTCCCAAAGTTCTGGGATTACAGGCATTAGCTACTATACCTGGCCAGTCATATTTTATGTTAATAACACTTGGTTAGCCAGGCGTGGTGTCTCATGCCCATAATCCCAACACTTTGGGAGGCTGAGGCAGGTGAATCGCTTGAGCCCAGAAGTTTGAGACTAGCCCGAGCAACACAGAGAAATTCTGTCTTAAGAAAAAATAAAAGAAAAAAAAAATACTTTGTTGAGGTATAATTGATATATGATAAAGAACACAAATTCTAAATGAACAGCTGTATGATTTTGACAAATATATATACCTGTGCAGTCATCCCCCTACTCAAGATACAGAGCTTTTCCATCACCATAGTAAATTTCCTCTTGCCCCTTTCTACTCAGTCCCTGTCCCATCAGAGGCAAAGACCTGTTCAGATTTCTGTCACCATGGATTAGTTTAGCCAGTATTGAAACTTAAGTGGAATCACACAGTGTGTGCTCTGGTGCCTGGATTCTTTCACTCAACATAATGGTTTTGAGATTTAGCCATGTTGTGTGTACCATTAGGTTGCTTTTTTTTTCTTTCCATATTTAACAGCTTTTTTGACAATTCATTAAAGTATACAACTTGATAGTTTGGGGCATATTCCATTATTAATTTTTAAAATTGTGGTGAAATATGTACAACATAAAATTGTTCATTTTAACCATTGTAACCAGTGTACAATTCAGTGGCATTTGCAATGTTGTGCAAACATTACCACCATTTCCAAAATGTTTTTATCATCCCTCTCCCCGCAGTCCCTTCCTCCTCCTTCCTTCTTCCCCTCAGCCCCTGGTAACCTCTCCCCTATTTTCTGTCTTTATGAATTTGCCTATTCTAGATATTTGCATAAATAGAAGCATATAATATTTGTCTTTTTGCATATGGGTTATATCACTTAGCATGATGTTCTCAGTGTTCATCTATGTTATAAATATCAGAATTTCCTTTTTTTAAAGATTGAACATATTCCATCATGTGTATACCACATTTTGCTTATCCATTTATCTGTTGATGGACATTTGGGTATTCCATGTTTTCACTACTGTGAATAATGCTGTTAGGAACATGAGTGTACAAATCTCTGTTTCAACTTCTGCTTTAAACTCATTTGGGCATATACCTAGGAGTGGAATTACTGGATCATATGGCAATTCTAGGTTGAGCTTTTTGAGGTAAAACCAAGCTACTTTCCACAGTGGCTGCACCACGTTAGACTCTGACCAGCAATGCACAAGGGTTTGTTTCTTCACATCCTTACCAAACACTTGTTATTTTTATATGTAGGTGTGTTTTAAATTGTAGCCATCCTAACAAGGGTGAAGTGATTTCTTTTTGTGATTTAGATGAGCATTTCTCATGACTCAATGACTAATGATGTTGAGCATTTTTTCATAGTCTTATTCACCATTGTATGTCTGCATAAAAAGCAAATTTGCTTTTTCTGCTATCATTACTTCATTGAGAGATAATTTACATACAGTGAAATGCACAACTCTTAAGTGTATAGTTCAATGAATTTTCACAAACGAATGTGCACATGTAAATATCACTCAGATTAAGATATGATTCCATTACCCCAGAAAGTTCTCTTGTGCCACTTTCTAATAACCCCCTTCACTATTTTTTATTACTGTATACAGTATTAGTCTTGCCTGTCCTTGGATTTCGTTAAATAGAATCCAACAGCATGCACTTTTTGATGTCTGGCGTATTTTGTTCAATGTAATATGCATGAGATCCACTGGTACTGCTGTGTGTATCAGGATTTTGTTCTTCTTTTGTTGTTCAGTAGAATTCTCAAGTTTGATTATAGCAGACTTTGCTTATTTAGTCTCTTGATGAATATTTGGGTTGTCTGCAATTTTTGGATGTTATGGATAAAGCTGTCCTGAACATTCTTGTACACATCTTCATGTGGATATAGACTTTAATTTATTTTGAGAGTGTATCCGTGAATGGAATTGCTGGCTTATAAGGTAGACATGTGTTAAACTTTAATAGAAACTGCCAGTTTCCCAATGTGGTTCTTCCATTTTACACTCCCACCTGCTGGGAACATGAGAGTTCCGCACCCTTGCCAACATTTGGTATTGTCAGTCTTTTTAATTTTAGCCATTCTGGTGGGTGTATGGTGGTATCTCATTGTGGGTTTAATTTGCATTTCCCTGTGACTAATGATATCGAGCTCTTTCACATTTGGAAAAGGTTATAATTTAAATTTTGTAAATTAAAAAGAAATCAAGTTAGAAGACGTTAATGAACACCTGCAGAACAGACATCCCAAAGCCCAGAATATCATGTGGAAGCCGCTGCCCTGACAGCTATGAGTCAGACAGACAGATGTCAGTTTCAGTTACACCTTAAATCACAAATGAGTTGCCAAGTCAGTTTAAAAAGAATAGGGTTGGGGGGCATATATTTAAAGAATATTTTGAAAATAGAAGAAAATGCCAAGGCTCTCTCCTCCCACACCAGCTCCCACCTGAGAGCCAGATATTTAGCAGGAAAATCTGATCATGATGCTTTCTAAGACCCTGCGAGATTCTCCACTAGCTTTGGATGCACTTCAGCCTCCTCAGCCCTCCGTGGAAACCCGTCCTGACACAGAATTCCCCACTCGTCAGCTCCACGCCTTTGCACATGCTTGCCTCCCGCCTGGGACACGGTCCCTCCACCCTCTCTAGTGCTGCAGACCTCCCGCCTCCGTTGCTTGGCTAACGAGGCACAACCTGGCTGGGTGCCGACTCCTCCCAGCCTGGGCCAGTTGCCAGTCGTCTGTGCTCCCACCGTCCCCTGGGCTGAGCCTGGCGTGGTCATTGTTTACTTCTCTGCCTCCTTCCCCAGACTGAATGTCCTGAGGGGAGGGACTTGCATTTCAGCGATCTTTGTATTTTCAACACCCAGCCAGCGACCAGTGAGCCTGCTGATGGTGAATAAATGCTCATGGGTGATGACAACAGCCAGCTGAAAGCGGTGCAGCCCTCCTCCCTGCGGGGCACGCTCTCCGTGGATGTGCTGGTTTAGTCACACACATTTTAAGTGTGACGACACCTATATATTCCTAAATCTGTAAGACAAAGTACACGCCACAATATCTCGAGATCTGCCCTTCTCCTTTGACCACTCCACCCCAGCCTGTGACAAGGGGCTGCCATTTCCCCCTATGGGGCCAGGGATGACTCTTGGGTAGAGCACCCAGGAGCTGGTGCAGATGAGAACGAGACCAGTTAGGGGGCATGTGAGGGAATGCTGTAGGCACCAAGGCCAGGACTAGGCAATAATTTATTTGGATTTGTGTATAGCAGAGACTGGGCGGGACAAGAAGGTGGGCGCATTTCCCCACTGAAAGAAAGCCAATCAAGTGAAAATGAACAAGAACACAAGCTGAGCTCTGTGTCCTGTGTCCCTGAAGGGGTGACTGAGCAGCCTCCATGCCTGGGTGTAGAGGTGACACCACCACTGTCCATCCCGGAGCCTCACCCAGGGCATCAGCATAGCATGCTCACACTTTAGGTCCTGCACACAAAAGTCATTACAGGCTCCCAGCCAGGAGTGTAGGCTGAGGCCGGAGAGTCTGCGTTTCTCACACGCTCCCAGGGGACGCTGATGCCGCTGGTCCTGGGACTGCACTATGAGTGGCGGAAGTCAAACCTGCGCCTGGCAGAAAACAGTAAATAGGTCATTTGGCTCAATCATTAGCCAGGTTGTTAATTCTGCATCCATTAGGTTGGGTTGTACTAAATTAGGCCACACTTTTTGTGAGGTAGACCAGTATTTGTGCATGACAGGCCCGACATTTGTGAAAACATTGCCTTGAAAATAGTTGGAGAGTTTTACTTCTCATGAGTGGAACACGCTGTCGTCTGAGAGCCTGCTTCAGAGCAGCTGGCTGGGAGCCTCCGGAGTGGGAACCACTTGGCAGAGTAGGTAAAAAATCCAAAAAGGGTTTCAAGTCTTTGAGTCTGAAACAAATGGACAATGTAGATTCCTTTCTTGAAATTTTATGCAGCGTTTTGCAAGGAGCTTATGAAGCTAATCATAGTCCGGAGATCCTGAAAGGTCCAATTTGCTTATCTTTTTTTTTTTTTTTTTTTTTTTTTTGGAGACTGTGTTTTAGTCTGTCACCCAGGTTGGAGCACAGTGGCATGATCACAGCTCGCTCACTGCAGACTTGACCTTCCAAACTCAACCAGTCCCTCTGCCTCAGCCTCTGGAGTAGCTAGGACTACAGGTGTGCACCACCACACCCAGCCAATTTTTGTATATTTTTGTAGACACAGGGTTTTGACAGGTTGCCCAGGCTGGTCTCGAACTTCTGAACTCAAGCCATCCTTCCTCCTCAGCCTCCCAAGGATCTGGGCTTATAGGTGTGAGCCACCGTGCCCAGTCTGATTGTCTATTTATATCCTTCTCTCTCTTTCTAGAAAAGGATGGGAAGCAGCTTTCTGTCTTCTGTAGTTTTCTCACAGCCTGTGAACCTATTTGTACACAACTACAGTTAAGCAGGAGACTAGGAAGCTTCATCAGAATTTTTTCCTCCTTAAATTTTTTTTCTTTTTTTACCTCGCCTAGGCTGGAGTACAATGGAGTGATCTCAGTTCATTGCAACCTCTGCCTCCCAGGTTCAAGTGATTCTCCTGCCTCAGCCTTCTGAGTAGCTGAGATTATAGGTGTGCACCACCATGCCAGGTTAAGTTTTGTATTTTTAGTAGAGATGGGGTTTTGCCATGTTACCCAGGCTGGTCTTGAACTCCTGACCTCAGGTGATCCACCTGCGTTGGCCTCCCAGAGTGCTGGGATTACAGGGGTGAGCCACTGTGCCCAGCTCCTGTCCTTAAAAGTGTTGTATTTTCTGATTATTAAATAAAAATAGATGTTCATTGTAGGGGAAAATGAGACTTTTTACAACTTTTTATAACCTCCTCATTCAGAATCAATTACTACTGAAGGTTTAGTGCATTTTCTTGTTTTTTGTCATGCATTGTTAATAGATGATTTTATATAATTTTTTAAATGTATATTTATTTTTATGGTAATTTAAGCCTTTCCTCATGATTAAAATTCTTCATATACCTCAATTTCACTATTGTTTGATAACATGTAAGATTATACAATAGAAAAAGGGTTTTTCTTTTTTAACTTTTAAAAATAATTTCAAAAGGATGACTTTTTTTTTTTTTTAAAGATGGGGTTTTACTCTTGTTGCCCAGGCTGGAGTGCAATGGTGCAATCTTGGCTCACTGTAACCTCTGCCTCCTGAGTTCAAGTGATTATCCTGCCTCAGCCTCCCCAGTAGCTGGGATTACAGGTGTGTGCCACTACACCCAGCTAATTTTGTATTTTTAGTGGAGACAGAGTTTCACCATGTTGGCCAGGCTGGTCTCAAACTCCTGACCTCGTGATCCACCCGCCTCAGCCTCCCAAAGTGCTGGGATTACAGGTGTGAGCCACTGTGCGTGGAATTTTTTTTTTTTCCCCCCTCAGACGGAGTCTTTCTCTGTCACCCAGGCTGGAGTACAGTGGTGTGATCTTGGCTCACTGCAGCCTCCACTTCCTGGGTTCAAGTGATTCTCCCGCTTAGCCTCCTGAGTAGTGGGGACTACAGACATGCACCACCACACCTGGCTAATTTTTGTATTTTTTGGTAGAGATGGGGTTTTGCCATGTTGACCAGGCTGGTCTCGAACCCCTGACCTCAAGCAGTCTTCCCACCTCAGCCTGCCAAAGTGCTGGGATTACAGGTGTGAGTCACTGTGCCCTACCAAAAGGAGAACATTTTTGAAAAAAAAAAAAAAGAGAGAAATATAGCACTTTCCTGACGTCTTCTGGGAATATAGTGAAGTCCAGAGAGGAAATTTTCTTAGCTGATTTGTGGCATTAATTATATCTAATCTAGCTGCACCTAACATCTAGTAGATCTCAATGGCTATTAATAAAATACTAATGTGTTTTATTTAATTATATATTATCTTGTATAAGCATATATTCAACTTTAATGAATGATCCAGTTCTCAAGACAGAAACATGGAATTGTGTGTTAATATGACAGGCTTTGGAAAATTGTAACTGGATTTTGTCATTATTCTATCCTTATGACTTGTTGATGTTTGTATTAGCTAATGCTACATGCATCACCCCAAAACATAGTGGTTTAAAATAATAATTATCATTTCTTTTCTCTCACAGTGTCTATGGCTCGGGAACGTGGGAACCTGGTTGGGCAGTTCTGACTGAGGGTTTCTTGTGAGTTGCAGTGGGGATGCTGGCTGTGGCTATAGTTGTCTGAAGGCTTGACTGAGGCCAGAGGGTCCCCTTCCAAAGTGGTTCTCTCTCGTGGCTGGCACATTGGTGCTGGCAGTTGGCCGGGGGCCTCAGTTCCTCTCCCTGTGGGTCTCTCTTGAGTGTCCACAGGGCATGGCGGCCAGCTTCCTCAAGAGCCTGCAATCCAGGAGACCAGGGTGAAAGCTGCAAGATCCTTTAGGATGTGGCCGTGGAAGGCATACACCATTAATCCTGCCATAAGGGGCCAGCCCTGATTCAGCATGAGGGGTGATCACCAAGGATGTGAGTACCAGGAGGCAACAGAGACCACTGGGGCCATCCGGGAGACTGGCCGCCATAACTGTGGTTGTGAATATTAGAAGTACAGGGTGTGGAATGAATAAGAATATTATACTCATGAGCTCTTTCTCATTGAGTGAGTTTCTTTCTTTCCTTTTCTTCTTCTTCTTTTTTTTTCCCAATGAGCTGGAGTTTTGTTCTTGTTGCCCAGGCCTGGAGTGCAGTGGCAAGATTTCAGCTCCCTGCAACCTCTGCCTCCCGGGTTCAAGCGATTCTCCTGCCTCAGCCTCCCAAGTAGCTGGGATTGCAGGCACTCGCCACCACACCCAGCTAATTTTTGTATGATTAGTAGAGACAGGGTTTCACCATGTTGGCCTGGCTGGTCTTGAACATCTGACCTCAGGTGATCCACCTGCCTCAACCTCCCAAAGTGCTGGGATTATAGGCATGAGCCACCAAGCCTGGCCGAGTGAGTTTCTATATTCTGCTCTTCTAGCCTTGCTAGTTCCTTTAAGTTCTCTGTCAAGCTTTGTACATCCATTGTAAAAATTCCAAGCTTAATTTGGAAAAGATTAAGTGAATCAATGGTCAGAAGAACATGTAATTGTTACAGTCACTGCCTTCAGGTCAACTGTTAACAGGCTTCGTTTTCTTTCATCACAGAACGCTTGTACGATCACTGCGTGGAAACCATTCCCGGTGTCGGGAAAATTAGGCGAGCCTCTGAGATAGAAATAGATTAGGTATATACATGAACTTGGTAGAGGGATTAGAGTTGAACAAAGTAGTAGTTTCATACATTACTAATCTAAAATCATAAATCCCAAAAGAGGTTTGCAGTGATAATAAGATTTACATTTTATGCAAAATTTAGTCTAAAGGGAAATTGTTTTGAATTACTGACAACCTTGAATTTATCAAATCCTAATTACAGGGCTACAAGGTGACCCCATGTTGGAAAGAATTATCTTGATGTGTTTTACATATTTATTTATTTTATTAGTAAAATGTCTTATTTCTTTATTTAAAACAGTTTATTAGGCATCTCTATTTGAAGCAGAAAAGCATAGATAAAAATACAAATATTGGCCTGTCGCAGTAGCTCACGTCTGTAATCCCAGCACTTTGGGGAGGCTGAGGCAGGCAGATCACAAGGTCAAGAGATCGAGACCATCCTGGCCAGTATGGTGAAACCCCGTCTCTACTAAAAATACAAAAATTTGCTGGGCGTGGTGGCGGGCGCCTGTAGTCCCAGCTGCTCTGGAGGCTGAGGCAGGAGAATCGCTTGAATCTAGGAGGCGGAGGTTACAGTGACCTGAGATCGCACCACTGCACTCCAGCCTGGGTGACAGAGTGAGACTCTGTCTCAAAAAAAAATAAAAAAATTAAAAAACACAAATATCACCTATAGCACTGCTGCCAACATAACTTAATTTGTGTAATTTAAAAATACGTGACCTCAAAAGGACATTGAAACAGACCCAAAATCTATAATAAAATCCCAAAAGACTGCTCCCTCTCACTATGTGCCTTGATGATGGCTACTTAAATTTCCTACATCCCCTTTCAGAAAAATGAAAGACCTTTTACGAACATAGCCATGCCAGAGGCACGCACACATTTTAGAAGTTCACACAAGAAGAAATAATACGGTATCAGCTCCTCTGACCTGTGGTTACTATTATTACTTCTCACTGAAGACTCTCCTATGAAGATCTTCCCACATCAGCACGTGCATCACAATTTCATTCCTGTTTTGGGTGAGTGACATCGTGTCCCATAGCATGTATTTATTTATTTTTGTTGTTTTTGAGACAGAATCTTACTCGTCACCCAGGCTGGAGTGCAGTGGCATGACCTCGGCTCACTGCAACCTCTGCCTCCCAGGTTCAGGTGACTCTTGTGCCTCAGCCTCCCAAGTAGCTGGGATTACAGGTGTGTACCACTGCAGCCAGCTAATTTTTTGTGTTTTTAATAGAGGCGGGATTTCACCATGTTGACCAGGCTGGTCTTGAACTCCTGACCTCAGATGATCCACCTGCCTTGGCCTCCCAAAGTGTTGGGATTCCAGGCAAGAGCCACTGTGCCTGGGTTCCAGAGCATGTATTTCATTAGCCAGTCATCTCTTGATGTATGTTTTATATTTGGGTGTTTTTCAGGCTGTGTAGTTACAGGTCTTTATACAGATACAAATCTCTTGACTTCCTTTTTTGTTTTTGAGACAGGGAGACAGGGCCTGGCTGGAGTGCAGGGCCATGATCATAGCTCACTGCAGCTGATTCCTGGGCTCAAGTGATCCTCCTGCCTTAGCCTCCCAAATTGCTGGGAGTACACATGTATGCCATTGCACCTGGATAGTTCTTAAATTTCTTTTTAGAGATAAGGTCTCATTATGTTGTCCAGGCTGCTTTCGTACTACTGGGCTCCAGCATTCCTCCCGCCTTGGCCTCCCAAAGTGCTGGGATTACAGGTGTGAGCCGCCGGGCCCAGCTCTTGATGGACTGTTGTCTCTGAAGTGAATTCCTCAGAATGGAGTTCTTGGGTCCACTTTCATTTTCTTTTGAGTTTGGCTCTTGCTTTCAGATCTATATTGTTCATCCCCAGATCTGGGGGCACCTGCTGAGAGTGACACCACACTGGAAGGGAGCTGCGTCTTTGAGGTCTCTGGGGACCTGAACTCATTTCCTTTCCTGACTGTAGAGGAAACATAAAAAGCTTCAAGCTCATGGCACTGCGTGTCGGCCCGCAGTTTAGAGTAAGCTGGGTGTTATTCCGGGTAGGAGGCACTGATCCATTTCAGGGGTGTGTGCCTTCATTTAGCAAGTGCTTATTGAGCGTCTTGTAGATGTTGCTTCCCAAATGCAACTTGGGAAGCAAAATTAAAAAGATATGATCTTCCTCCACTTGGAGCTTATTGTTCAGTGAGGGCTGGTGTGTGAACGGCAGCCCCGTGAGACCGTCAGTAAATGGGCGTCAAAGGGCTTGGGCCATACTGGCAGGAGACTCAGAGATGTGCAGGCCGACTTGGTGATAGGATCAGCGGCAGGGAGGATGGGCATTCCCGGTGGACGCCACTGCACCTGCAAAGGCTTTGAGGCCTGAAAACATGAGGCACGGCACCAGGGGGAACACAGACCACCAGGGGCTTGGTGTGGCCATGAGGGAGTTCAGAAGCTATGGCTGCAGCATGCTCGGCCGCTCAGTGGCGCAGCACAGGACTGTGGCGCCCAGGCTGCTAGGTTCACCTGGTGTAAAATGGTTTTGGAATAGGTGGCATGAGGTGATTGCCAAATTATTGTTTTGCAAGCTAAGAAATAAATTTAAAAGTCATAACGCATGTCATCATCATTTTATTTATTTATTTTTGAGACAGGGTCTCACTCTGTCACCCAGCCTGGAGTGCAGTGGTGCGATCTCGGCTTACTGCAACCTCCACCTCCTGGGTTCAAGCAATTCTTGTGCCTCAGCCTTCTGAGTAGTTGCGATTACAGGTGTGCCTTACCACACTTGGCTCATTCTTGTGTATTTTTAGAGACAGGATTTTACCATGTTGGCCAGGCTGGTCTTGAACTCCTGATCACAAGTGATCCACCCACCTCAGCCTCCCAAAGTGTTGGGGTTACAGGCATAAGCCACCACACCCAACCCATTTTATAAGTATGTTTTGTGCCCAATCAAGTAGCAAAGACATAATCTTAAAATAAAGGACAGTTCTTCCCAAGGGGAACAAAAAGTAGGCAACCTGACACATGCATAGATGATGTACGCTGCTGTTACACACACGCACACACACTCAACTGTGTTGCTGTGATAACAAACCACCTCAAGTCTCAGTGGCTTAAAATAACAAAGGTTTGCCTCTCACTCATTCATGCTCTTGTGCACTGGCTGGAGGGGGCAGGGCTCTGCTCTCTTTGCCCTCACCCCAGGCTGAGAGCCGTCCCATCTCTGAGCTTCATGGGCAGTCAAGACAGAGAAAAGGGAAGGTGGCACATTGTCCACCGTCTCTCGAAACTTCCTCCTGGAAGCGACACCTGCTATTTCACTTACATTTCATTACCCAAAGCAAACCAGATGGTCAAGTCAGAACTCAGAAAGGGTGGGGAAATGCAATTTTACCAAGAGGCAGGAAGAAATAGATAATGGAATAATGCCAGTGCGTACTGCAGCTGAATCCAGTGCAACTGAATAGTCCTGGTTCAAACAATTAAAAAAGACTGTGTGTGTGTACTTTCACCGGCTTCTTCACAGACCGTCGCCCATACTTGAATGAATCTTCCTCCTGTGCGTGCTACTGTACAGGATAAATGGAAGAGAATGGAGGGTGTTGTCAGGGACGTTTTTGAGGAATACTGAGGTCTACTTGGGGCGGTGAAACACGCTGGATGATGAGCTTCCAGCTGCTTGTTTTCCTGCTGGACTGTCTGTGAGTTCATCTTCTTATTTATAGCTCCTTGTTACTGAGTGCCTCCCAGCAGCAGCTTCCTTTAGCCCTCTCTAGGAGGAGACAAATGCCTATTCCTGGCAGTCCGGGCATGTCGTCTTAGGTGTCCTCTGGTGACCTATGGTCTAGTGTTTTGCACAGTCTTCTTCACCACGTCTTCTAGGAGGATTGAGAACTGAATTTGATTTTAAAACGAAGCTTGGTAATCAAGAATAGTAACAGCTGGCTGAGTGTGGGGGCTCATGCCTATAATCCCAGGACTTTGGGAGGCTGAGGCGGGTGAATCACTTGAGGTCAGGAGTTTGAGACCAGCCTGATCAACTTGGTGAAACCCTGTCTCTACTCAAAAAATACAAAAAAAAAAAAAAAAAAAAAAAAAAAAAAAGCTGGGCGTGGTGGCGCATGACTGTAGTCTTAGCTACTCAGGAGGCTGAGGCAGGAGAATGGCGTGAACCCATGAGGGTTGCAGTGAGCGGAGATTGCGCCACTGCACTCCAGTCTGGGCGACAGAGCGAGACTGCGTCTCAAAAAGAAAAAAAAAAGAGCCATGGCAGTTCTGAAGGGGAAGAGCAGGGAAGATTTCTTCCCTGCAAAACACAAGGCTGCAGTATGGAATCAGGATTGCCTTGGGGCCAAGGTAGATTGCTAGACCAACAGAAGCAACTCTCAATGCATTCGTGTGTTTATGGGGAGGTGGGATGTGCTTGAGCATGCCGTTACTACCAATGGGAAAACAATGCATGTGTTCATATATTGTGCTAGGAAAACAGAAAAAGGTAAATTTAAATTTCCATAATAAAAACCATGGTGAATTCAAGACCTCACTGTGAAAAAAAATAAACTTCGTAACTTTTGAAATTAAATACAGAGGAATATCTTTAGGGTTTTTGAATAAGAGACATTGCTTAAACACATGACAAAAAGCATTCCCATGAAAGAAAATATTAATAATATGACTGCATTGAAATGTAAAATGGGGGCGGGGCGCGGTGGTTCACGCCTGTAATCCCAGCACTTTGGGAGGCCGAGGCGGGTGGATCACAAGGTCAGGAGATCGAGACCATCCTGGCTAACACAGTGAAACCCTGTCTCTACCAAAAATACAAAAAAATTAGCCGGGCAAGGCAGCGGGTGCCTGTAGTCCCAGCTACTCAGGAGGCTAAGGCAGGAGAATGGCGTGAACCCGGGAGGCGGAGCTTGCAGTGAGCCGAGATCGGGCCACTGCACTCCAGCCTGGGCGACAGAGCCAGACTCTGTCTCAAAAAAAAAAAAAAAAGAAAGAAAGAAATGCGAAATGGGATGGTAAATGAAAAAGCAAGTGGTGTAGAGAAAACAATTGCAACACCCTTGACAGAGCTTCAGGGGCAGCACTGACAGAGGCACCTACTCTCTGTGGTGCCTGAGAGGGATCGCCTCTTTAAATTTGGTGTCCCAGGGCCTCCTTTGCCACATCTTAGTGCCATCCTGATGCCAGCTTTAGTGTCCAGGGTTGTGTTGCCCAGTAGTGTAGCTGGTAGCTCCAAGTGGCTGTTGAACACAGTGCAACTGAGGTGTGCTGTAAGTGTAAAATATGCACTAGATTCATCCCCAAAAAGTAAAAGAGCTCATTAAAATTTTTCTATTGATTGCGTTTTGAAATGGTAATATTTTGGATATGTTGAGTTAAATACAATATATTTATTAGGATTTCATTTGGCTTTTATTAATTTGGCCACTAGAAAATTTAAAATTATCAGCCAAGGGCAGTAGCTCACGCCTGTAATCCCAGCCCT